>NC_040033.1:11869025-12217717 GCF_000972845.2 Larimichthys crocea | reverse complement strand
TCGATGTAAAACTTAAGCTGCATATGCTTCAGTCCGTCCTTCAGGTACTCCATATGTCTACATTGGAAACACACACACATACACACAGGATCAAAACACTGTAATACCTCAACACTACCACCGCACAGATACTTATGTATAGTACAACCTGTTTAAATGGTCTTGAACACTACTACTACTACTACCACTACAGAATGACACATGGAATAAAAGTATATAACAGTTTAAAGTGTCATGACAGTAATATACGACTTACTACAACATTACTTTAGGGCTGCAACAATTCCTCGGGTACCTCCAGTAACTCGATTCCAAAAAATGATCGAGGAATTTCCTCTGCCTCGGAGCCTCGTTTAATTAAATTTAAAGCTCACGTTTCGCATGGATTATTTTTACCTTCTTTGAACCCTGCACAGCTAATTTATAGATTTTTACTGGCCAACAGCGGGGGGTAAATGCAGTAAATGCAGAAGTGAGACAGACATGCGGGGAAAGATTTTGCATCAAAGAAGACACTTCTTTGGTTTTGACATGGTTTTGTCATTTTGCGCATCATGCACACACCCTCATCATGGAAAACACACGAAGAAATGCATATGATGCAGCTTTCAAGTTAAAGGCAATCGAAATCGAAAAGGAAATACAGCTACTGCACGTAATCTTTGCATCCCATGTTGATGGCGTGTTGGTGTTTGAAAAAAAGCGTGTCTTAAATAAAAAAAAAATAAATAAAAAATCTTCCGTGTACGGTCTTGTCTCTGTGTGAATACCTCATGCAACAACATGAAAACGGCTTATGCGGCTTATATTCAAGTGTGGCCTATATATGCACATATATGCGCTCAATAGTCAGAAAATTACGGTAATAATTGTATCTGATTAATCGATGGAATATTCGATAGAATACTCGATTACCAAAATATTCGATAGCTGCAGCCCTACATTACTTCATGTACTAATAACAAAATTCCCACCTGACTTGCTGTCTCCTTCCTCGACGGGTAGTCTCCCCATAACACTTGATCGGCTCCCCAAATGCACCAATCACCTACATTTGAAATAAAAAAAATGTTTAAGTGTGCTTTAATTTTCAACAGGAGATGACGTGATAATTTAAACTGTCAGCTTAGGAATCTACGTAACATACAATGCAATAACGGCCACAGTAAATGTATGCACTGTGTGTAATAATGCACAATAAACAATTATAATCTTGTACATGTCGTCTTTAACCGGTTAGGTTAAGGAGAGAGATACTGTTTGCCCTCAGCAACATGTTTTCTCATTCTTACCTCTGGGTCTAACTTGACTTTGTTGAAGGCTTTTCCATAGATTTTATTTGGACTTGAGGAAGAAAACAGCTCCTGAAACACCACATACAGCAGCCCACCTGAACACACACACACACACACACACAAACACACACACACAGAGAACAACACATATTAGTTATTTCACTTGACATTAGATAAAAAATCTGCTTATTTGTGAAATCTTTGAAGTCACCTGTCACTCCAAGCCCGATGAGGACAACTATCAAGTAGGTGAAGTCTCTGCCCGCTTCTTTCACTGGAAGATGAAGAAAGTGTGGGAGTTATTATCAGTCAACGGTCAAACTAATAGTTTGGTACTTTTATCAAGTAAAAAAATAAATAAATGCAAACAGGTGCTTCCTTTATTTTGTGCCTCGTGAACAATTTAACGACATTGTTTTGGACCTTGGTCAGTTGTTTTTGACAATTTAGATGCTATTTATGGTGACTGAGCAAAGAAATAAAACAACTAGGTTATAAAACATTAGTGTATAAAATACTGTAATCAATAATGAAAACTACTGCTGCAGAAGGAAAATCATATACAGTATGTTACACTGAGCATGTGGAAGTCCATCTGTTTTTGTTTTTTTACATGCACTGTAACTGCAGTGTGGAAAACATGAATGAAATGAGAGGACATATCTCACCTGCATGTCTGTGATCTGCTTACCTTTCTGTGCACCTGAGGGCTTTGGGCTGCCACTCTGAAACCTGGACACTGACTTGTCTCTGTCTTCGGGGCTGCTTTTATTCCTGACCGTGGAGTCGAGGGAGAAACCGCGGAGTCCCTGTGCCCGAAAGAAGCAGCTCACAGCCGGTGTGACACACGAAGGAGCCTCGGCGCTTCTGTGGAAGGTCAGTCTGGATACTGTGGACGCTGTCCTGTGTGTGTGAATGAGCAGGCACTTCTGCACGGTGTGCTGCGTCACTGTCTGCTGCAGACTCCGATGCAGAGCTTTCAGTATTTGCGTATAAGCCATGTTTGTGTCCTCTGTGGGTTTAGCTTTAACTCTACATGCACCGAGCTCACGTACTTTAACACGGTGGACAGCTAACGTCAGCAAGCCAAAGCTGTGAACACTACAGTGAGCTACCAGAGGTTATAAAGTGACTTATTAAACGACATGAATGCACAAATACTCCACCATGCAGCGTTACAGGGCTGCTGATATCTGTCAAATAAATATATGTCATAGGCGCATAGCTTTTACGTCACTCACCGTTCACACTAGGATTCATGGGAGACTGAGTTTTTAAAGTAGCACCAGCTGTAGAGCAACAGTGTGCACACCTTATTAGGCAGGCATGAAGACATTAATGATGTATTAATAGTTGTTAGTAACATTTAAATGGTAGAATGTATATAAACTGAGGGGTCTGTGGAATAAACAAACACAAAAATGTAGTTCAGATCTGTTTACGTCACAATGACAACCATATAGTCATATTTATTCACTATGTTTTAACTTTAAATGTAAACTGAGGTCACCTGACACACACATCCTGACACACAACTCCTGAAGGACACTAAAAATAAAATCTCTGAATTGTTTTTCCGAATAATGTTTTGGAAACAACACCTAAATATTATCACCATTTTATGTTGATATAAAAATGATTAAAGAGTTATTTTATGTCCGTTTTTGGTCACCACTACAACCTCAGTGAATTATCTGGCTCTTTAACTGCTAAATGCTTCACTATGTTCGCTATGCAGTCACCAACTTTGCTGAAACTGCTGTCTGCTGCAACGAAAGTGACACCAATAGCATTTTTTGTATTCTGTTAAATGTTCAGTTATATTTAAAAGTTCCAGTGTGTCAGATTTAGGAGGCTCTATTTACAGAATATAATATCCATTACTATGTCTTTATGGTACATCACAGCCTTCTCCACACTGCTAGGACTTCTGGTGAGGTAATACGAAATCTTTTCTTTAGTTTTTTGTTTGCTGGCCTTAAAATAAGCACATTTAGTAGAATACTTAAGTATTCTTCATCTAGACAAATACAGGGACGGGATCAATATATAAAGTACAAACACTGTTTTTACAAATTTAAACAAATTATTGAGGACATGACCTCACTATCTTCAGTGGTAGATACAGCCCTAAACAGAATTAGATGTTAGTGACAGAATAAATCATCACAATGAAATCAGTAAACATTAGTTTATTGAAAACATCTGTCCAGCATTTTCTTAATGTTTTATCAAATAAATATGGGTTAAAAAAAACACCACGATGTCATGAAGTTTGAAGAAGAGAAAGAAAAGAACAATGTTCAGACATCAGTGGAAGTGGGAATAAATAAAGGTTAGTTGACATGTCAGTAATATGTATATGCACCTATTTCTGAAGTATAACATCACTTATTTCAAACATTCTTCTCAACAAGGCTTTCTGTAATTGTTTAGATATAAAAACAACCTGGCACTCTACTGTAAAGACATGACATAAGAAAGATGATGTGAAATCAGCAGCTCAAATATGCAATTTCATATTTTTATGGTTACATGAAAATAATTTTAAAAAACCTGATTTTCTTTTTTTTTTCTCCATGAACAACTTTACATTAAAGGTACTCTATTTTTCCAAAAAAAATAAGAAAGAAAAGAAAAACGTTTCAGTCCCATATCTGAAATTCTCGGCGTTCCATGGCTCGTCAATCCTAGCCAGTTGTGGAGCACAGGTAGAGAAAATGCACCTCTGTGGTCCAAAGCAAAGAAGAAAAACTTGATGCATACACCATAAACCATTTTTTTTTCTTAATTTTCTCATCACAACACTCTACACTGGTAAAGTTGCTCAGGGGCAACAGTTCATTCAAGATGCAAGGGGAGAGAAATCTTAGCTCCGAATGCTGTCAAACTTGGCAAGATGCAGAGGAATGATGCATCTGTCTGATGTATCTGCAGAGAAATGAAAACACTATTACTTTTAAGTCTGTTCTGGGCCCTACACTTTTTCTCATCTTCTGCCTGGGCTGCTTGTGATCGAATCGGTTCAGACTTATTTAATTACTGAGGTGTCTGCTTCTATCTATATGCTGGCAGATGAGCGCGACTTTGTGTGTTTGTGTGTGTGGAGTCTGTGTGTTTAAGCCACAGAGTAAAGAAGAGAGAGAAAAGTACGTGTGAGCTGTGAAAACCTTTGAAATATCTACAGCTGAACTGTCGACACAATTGTAAAACAGGGAGGCAACACACAGACATCAGCACAATGTATGTATAGAAAAGAAATATTTTATTCAGTATCTGCAGAAATATGGGTATGATATGTATGGAGAAAAAGAGAGTGGAGAGCATGGATGTAAATCATACATACATGACACAGAATACAGAAAACAATGTACACATAGATGGCAGATATCATAAAAGTTGATACAGTAAGAAGAAAGTAGGTACTCGGACAATGACAGAGCGTAAGACAAAAGACGTCGCATGCGTTACGTGTGTGAATTTTCTATGTGGTTATGTCCTTGTGCTCAACGCTGATCTACTTCTCTCACTTTCCACAAAGTGCAGGTTGTTTTTGTCTACAAAACCAGCCTGCCAACAATGAGTGTTATTAGAGTGTGAGGTTGATCCGTGTGATCCTTAGGAAGAGCAGTATATATGGGGTTAATCTCATCAGGACAAACACAAAAAGTCCATTAACTTGTCTGTCAGATACCTGTGATTACCTGGGATTATTTGGACCGTCTAGGAGTCATTTTATTGTTGTTGTTTGGTGAAATAAATCCCTTTGGTTTAGCTCTCTAAAGGCAGATCAGCCACAACAAATAAACCGACATCTAAAAACGTATGATTGTGTGACAGGGATAGGACATGGACATACTTAAGAGAGAGAGAGGAACCAAGGACCAAAAGCCGATAAAACAAAGAAAAAAAAGGTGAGCTTTATTGTTATTTCTTTTACAAAGCATCAGTAAAATCAGCCCTGAAAGATAATTGGAATAACTGTAAAAACTCATCCTTTCAGTTTGCCCTAGTAAAAAAGTCTGTTTTAATACAAAGATATTTAGCTCCTACAGTAGAAGAGAGTTAGAAGACAAACAGACTTGAAGGAAATATATTTGCCAAAAACAAACAACTCTTTGTCAAAATTAAAAACAGCCTGCCCAAAAGTTAGTCAACATATTTTTTGAAAAAAGTTTGTGTTAAAATGAAAATGGTGAAATTCATCTGTGTGATTTTATGACTTAGCTAACAACATGCAATGCAATTAATTAATTCTGAAGACACTTTTTTCTTCTTATCCATATGACTTATGTATTAGTAAATGGGGGGGCTTTTCATATTTTAATGTTAGTATGTTAATGCTTTAATGGATATAAAAGAACCATGCACAAGCCATAACTTGGCTTTGAATTGTTATCCAAATTAAACTGCTTATGGTTATTCCAGCAGTATTAAATTCAATTAGGTTAGTAATTAATTGAGTTAAATTCCAATTTTCACTAATAAAATAAATCTTCCTAGATTTGAAAAAACTGTAAGCATCTATAATTTGCTATTAAAATCATATGTATGCCACTAATTTGAAAAAGACATGCTTTAAAATGAACTTGAAGATGTTTGATCACGTTAATTTGGTTATCAGTGAGGAATCTATGACAATGACAGATCTATTTCTGACTAACATCCCAAATTTAAAGTTTAATAATGAATAATCAGTAGTCATGTTCATTCTGAAGGTCCATTTCTTTCCAGTATGACAAAAAAAATCTGGATTGACTACAGTACGCACAGAGCTGACTGACTCTCAAAACTTTCCCCGCTTCACGGCATTGCCGCTGGAGTATTTTCATCTAGTCCTTTGTGTTCGTCTCTGCACATGAATTCACATTACACATATTGAATATCCTTCCGTCAAAGTGTCCCTTCATCATCATCATCATCATCATCATCAGCATCATGCTGGTGTAAATCCTCGCTCCGCTTTTTCATATGTCAGTGACGCCCGTTCATACTGATCCAGGATTGCACTATTCTCAAGAAGTCTACATGATGGAGACAATGCAACATAATGTAGAACATAAGCAGACACACACACACACACACACACACACACACACACACACACGTACAACAGGCCAGCACATTTTTTCACACTAAAACACAAAACAATGGATAGCACTTTATGTGACCGCTCCATTATATGCAAGCATAAAGCTGCGAGCATAACTCTGCATTGAATTTATACAAAATGAAACTTTTCTAATGAAGAAGTTCCTCTTATCAATTATTTACATCCCCAATTCTTATATTACTGTATTGTACTGGTTGCAACTTCATGGAGCAAACACATGAACTGTTCCACACAGGCATAAACACTATGCTGCACAATTAACCAAACACAAAATCAAAACTACTACAAGTGACGTAAATCATGCAAAACTACAGAAGAATTCTGTGCAAGTGTGTGATCAGTAAAGATTTGTAAATTACAAAAAGATAAATATTTAAATTATCTTAGCTTCTATCAGCTTTTTTTTTTAATGTGTGCAAAAAAACCCATGCATGTTTTAATTTAATAATTACCGTATTTTTCGGACTATTGAGCACACCTGAATATAAGCCGCACCAGCTGAATTTGAAAAGAAAATACATTTTGTACATATATAGGCTGCACTTTTTTTTTTTAATTTAAGACACGCTTTTTTTCAAACTGTGCCGGCACCAACACGGCATCAACACGGCATCAACGCGGGATGCCAAGATTACATGCAGTAGCTATATTTCCTTTTCGATTTCGATTGCCTTTAACTTAAAAGCTGCATCATATGCATTTCTTTGTGTGTTTTCCATGATGAGGGTGTGTGCATGATGCGCAAAATGACAAAAAATCAAAACTAGTGTCTTCTTCTTCTGCGCATAATCTTTCCCCACATGTCTGTCTCACTTTTGCATTTACTGCTAGAGAGTGCCCCCCTGTTGGCCGTTGGCCAGTAAAAATCTATAAATTAGCCGCACTGTTGTATAGAACGCAGGGTTCAAAGCGTGTGAAAAAAGTAGCGGCTTGTAGTCCGAAAAATACGGTAATTCAATAAAAACATGTGGGACTGCATCTGTTGGCAGATTTGTGCTTTTATGTGGACTTAACATGACTGATATCATTGATTTGCTGTAGGCCTACTGGGAGAAAAGTGCAAAGGTTAGACATATTATTTGATTACAGCTTCAACTAAAGATGATTGAAAAAGAAAAAGTCCATGCTAATGAATATCCACTGGGTGACATAATGTATGACCTCAGGAGGACATACAGTAAAACTTGAGCATCACAAAGACTTCAAACAAACTCACTAGGAGGGGCAAGATGGCCGCAAGCAAGAAAACCATCTTGATGAAAATGAACAATTTAAAAGAGAAACATAAAAAAAAGTAAAATAGAAACCCGCGCAAAAATCACAGAAAAGGAAAAATAACTTACATAAAAGTATATATTGACTGGGCAAATGATGACTACACAACATATAAAGATGTTGATTGTTGGATAAGGGTGCTTACCTTGAGATTGTCTCTTAGACCCTAGTTGTGTTGTACTCTGATTCATGTTTGCTCAAAGAGCCAATGAGGCAGAACCTGAAATGTCATGGCTCTTTCATTTAATATCAAACTCTTTTTTGCATAGAGAGAGAGTCAGAATGCATAATGTGCTACATAACAGCAATAACCTTCATTAGTGCTTTGCTAGTCTCTGGGAGCCTCGCATGCAGACTCGTAGAAAATTAATAAACAGTCAAGAACACTCTGGAAAGAGCACATAGAAAGTGCATGCAGGAGAAGGTTTGCACGTTCAAAGTATGTACTCTGATACCTTCACGTAGTGTTTTTGTAAACATATAAACAGCCAAGGTGCAAGTACACAGTACATTTTTTAGATATAAAATATTGTTCATGCCAAAATGTTGAGCTAAATAGAATATAAGTAATTTTTTTCAGTTCAGGTTTTAGGAATAGAAATGCATATTTTATAATAATTTGCATCAATGTCAATGAAGTTAGTCATCTCTATGAGGCACAGATTCAAGCCCTTTGTGTAAACAGTCAAAACTGGACTGATTACAGAATTAATATCTTCTAAAATGAGGTCTGCGTTTGCTTAAAGAGCTCTGTCAAACCTCAAACAGTGGAGTTTATTTAGGTGTAAGCTATAAATCACCAGCTAGGAAAACTAGCTCGACATGTTCAAGGATGAGCATGCAAGAGGGGGCAGATTTGTCTATCATAATTTAGCCCTTTGTGACAAACTGAAAATGTTTTTAATGATAGAAAGGGGAGAAAGAACAAGGATCAATGCAAAAAAAAAAGAAGCTTATCAGAATCTTTAAAAAGTAATGAGAGGAAGAACAAAGCTAAATTAAGAGGAAACCAAAAGGAAATGTTAAGTATTCCACACACATTTCAAACATCCCCATAGTTAACTCTAGGGTTGCTGTTCTTTCCACATCAGAAATCTATGGATACTGACCGCTGTACTGCCTTTTCATGGCGTGAAAGCCGGTGGCTGGTGGTGGGAACTTCTTCCAGGTCATCATCCAGGTCACATCCATTGTCCGCTGCCTCTTGCGAGTAGCTGTGCTTCATGACCAAGATGCTCCTTCGGTTTCCAGTGGCCGGTAGCAGAGGCCGCACTGACATGGGCGGCTGTGGAAGGTCTGTGAGCAGGGTGGCCGCCGCTGCGTCTCGAGCGCTCAAGTTTCCGCGGCTTCCTCGTCCACTGAGTGACAGCTGGGATATGTGGGCGGAGCCAGGATTGGAGGAGGAGCCACAGTGGTGATCGTGGACGCAGCGCGAGGAGGCACGACGAAGGGCGTGGTAGTTCTCGAAGTCTTCCGCCAGGTCGACTAAGTCTGCTGATGCCGCCGCGGCTGTTGTGGCGCTCCGTAAAGTACACAGCTCGTAGTGAGGCGGCTCAAAGACCTCTTGGAACATGGTGGGGTCAAAGTCCTCACGCCGCAGAATGTACTTTTTACGTGGCTGCTTGATCTGGACGATGACAGAGACGATGAGGAGGATGAGTACGATGCAACACGTGACACCAATTATGGTCCCGTTTGTGTTGTTCAGGTTGTCCAGGATGTTTGCTTTCCTCTTCTCTGTACAGTGATAGAAAGACAGCACAACAGAGAGGGAACATTAACTAAATGGCTCTGTAAGATGTCTTACAACATGTGAAGGTAACTATTACACTGAGAAAACACAAATATGATGGACAACTCTATCAGTCAATTAACCGGTTTGGTTCCCTCTCACACAAAGAGTTTGGATGGTAGTTTCTCTAGCTTTTCCAAAACCCAAAATACAAGAGGTAAGTTTAGGGGTTTGACAAAACAGTGAAGCGTGAAGCAGAGCAGACGCCTGCTTCTGGGATGCTTCTGAAACAGAGCACGGTGGGGGCCAGTGGGGTTTGAAACATTGACTAGAACAGCCGCGTATAGCTCTGCCGGCTGTGGCACACACGGAATGTGGCACATCTGTGGGTGATGTAGTCTCCGTTAGTAGTTACCAAACCAAGAATTACTTCAAAAGCCAGGGGCATCTCATACTACTAATTTTGTTTTAGGTTAGTTACTAGCACATCCACTGTGTCTGATTGGTCCCTATTGCGAGTGAGTGTAGGTTAATGTTGCAGCTCTGCATTGCTCTATTGGATTTTGGAAAGTTTACGCCTCGGCAAAGTCCAGCCATCTAATATAGCATTACATTTGTCTCTACCACGCTGTTAATCCTCTTTCTAAAAGCCTTCTCTCAACATCTGAATATTGTCTTGCTTGTTCAAGTATGTAGGCTAGACGGTCGATCAGGTTTATGTCAGAATGAAACAACATCCTACTTGCTAAGTAGATGAACACTTCAATACAAAAAAACAATACAGGTGCATCAGGGGCAGTTCACATTTCTGCCAACAAACTCAATGATAGGAAAGGAAAATCCTGTTTTTGTCTACCTCTGTCTGAAATCAAGGACCCATTTTTTACAATATTACTAAGAATTTCAAGAGGTAATCTACCAATGATATCATTGTGCTTGACAGACACAGCAACAGTAACCAGGGGGGACAGGGCTTAGCTAATGGTCATAAAGACATCCTTAGCAACAGCTCAAAGAAGGATATACCAAAGCTTACATTTAAGAAATCTTTTAACAAATGGACCTTATCATGAACAAGATTAAGAATTTATATTAGCTATCAAAAAATCTGGACAAAAAGGTCATAATGGGTCACAGCTGTAGTCTATTTATCACGGGAGAAACCACAGAGTAACAGAGTGTGTAGCGAGGCAATCTGTAGGGAGATCTGTGACATTTAAATGCTGGATGAACATGTAGCACAGCACACTGAGCTTCAATGACAGTAAATGGTTACATTCACAAGTGTAAAAGGAGAAAGGAATAAAACTTGACATTTTACCACTAATGAGAACAAATGTGGGCACTGCGGTGGCCCTATGCATTACTAGAGCGGAGAGAAGGCGGAAGACGGAGTAACAGACTGAGAAACATGGCCTCTTCTTGCTGAGTCCTGCATGATTTCAAACCTAGACTGAAGGGTGGAAAGGTATCTTAGTCTGAGTGAGGAATAGGCCATGCAGGATTTACTTAATTGATTCAATTTGTCATTGACTCAGCTTTAAGCTTCAGAGAGTTACAGTACTGTGCATACAGAATACACAGGCATCTCTGTGCAGCTTTTATATCTGACCTAAAGGAGGGAAGGTAACTGTAGGGCTGCAAAGCGAGAGGAATCAAAGTGAAATTTTCCCAGTTCAGAGTGGGTTTGTGTGTATGTGCACGTATATCCTTGGAAAAACAAACTACAACACAACTGCAAGCCAAGCACAACAGCGTAATGATCATCAAAAACACATTGTATTTATTGACGTGGGAGTTTCAAAGCTAGAGGGCTCAGGGGAGCTGCAGTAATAGAGCTCATCTTGTGTAGCTGGAATACAGTGATGGGTCATGAAAGGTCAAGGTACAGAAGACTAATTAATTGGCAATATAATGCAGAGAAAAACTGTCCGATCCCCAGAGTTTTTACACGTCAGCTAATTATTTGAATAGCATCATATAAGAAAATGCTGCAAGGTAATCTCTGTTAGAGGTGTACATAAAGCACACAGCTGCCAGTAGCAACACACTGGGGATCAATGTATAGATTCAGTGGCTTTAAAATTCTGAGTGGAGTGAGGGATGAAGCCCCAGAGCAAATGAATAAACTGAAGGTATCACAAAGTCAGGGAATACACAAGACCTTGCTTGCCTTGAGGCATTGAAACTGGGTGAAGTAAGGACACACTCAACGCGTGAAAACAAAGACAGTGGAGCTTTTAACTGGTTATGAAGTCTCAATTTAAAACTGATGCCTCTATATGATCTACATAAACAAACCATCAAGGAGAAGATTAGTTATTTCTTTATAGTTATTCTTAATGACATAATGCCACCTGGTAGGGTTTGGTTAAATTCCTGTTGAAACAGACTTGAAATATAAGCGATAAAAAAAATCGCTTTTGTCCACAGGGTCCGCCAGAATCAACACAAATTAAAAGGTCTGTAGCTGCTTTAACCTGCTTTGTCGATCCAATTCCCAATCCAAAACACAAAACCAGACTCTTAAAACTAAAAATTTGGCTTTAAATCTTAATTATTTGTCTCTAACATTGTATGACTAAATCATCAACAATCAGAGTAAAGAAATGTGTCATATATTAAAAGTTTAGCATTTAAAAACTCAAAATCAGCCACCAAACAACAATATGTAGCAAAATCCTGACTGGTGCACTAACCCTAACCCATACACGGCAACAGTTTTTTTTTTTCCCCAACTACACCCCGCCCCCTTTAAACCAGCAAGAAAACAGAAAAGAAGAAAGAAATCTCTAGATAAAATATCAAAATTGTTCTAACTTTGGCAGAAAACAATGTGTTCACATAGGTTGCCATCACTCGTTGTGTTTTAAAGGCCTTCAAATGTAAAATTAGTGCAAAACACACAGAAAAAAAAGGAAAAACAATAAAAGTAACTGGGAAAGAATAACATTTTCACGTCACACCAATAGATAACACCTTCATTCTTGTATTATTAGTAGCAGTATTAGTAGTAAATAGTAGTAATAGGTTGTATCAGGCTCATGAATACAATCATTCAGTTCAAACATCAAGCTCACTCTTCATGGAGCTCTAATGGACTGAAATGTAACATCTCACCTTTACATTGGTTCTCATCCCATGGGTAGACACAGTTCTGCATGCCATTGCACACCAGCGTGTTGTTTATGCACATGTTGCTGTGACAGAAGAAGGCATCTGCATCGCATGGAGCTGCAGAGGGGCAGAGCAAATAAACACAATAGTTATATATCGCATAGAGAGATTTTTATCCTAAAAGTAAAGTGATTGTAGAAATCTATTGTAGTATTATGTTCACTTAACTGGAACATAACCCACTTGCAATCTAATCAGAACCCACAGAAACAGTTCAGTGAAAGTGTTTTTAGCGAATGTCACATCGTCATCAGATTTAGATATGCTGCAGCACAAATCGGTATTTGAAGTACAGCCGAAGAGAAGTTCCAGTGTGCCAGGTTTTGAGGAAATAAATTTGGACGGGTATTACTCAAATCAGACCTGTTCTCCCTGAACCCATCTGTTCTTCATGAATTTTCATCCTCATCCTCCCCTTCAAACATTTGCATAGACAACTTGTGGCTATGAATGAATTTCACTGAATGTGTGCCTGTGTGTAGTGCCTGGAAAGAAAGCCACGACATTTCACAATCATCTTCACCTGAATAGATTCATCCCATTTTTCTGCAAGATGTCGTTTATTTGTCTTCGGTGCACAAACCCTTGTCAACACAAATCTAAACTGTGCCCTGAACAAGAGCATGTCCTCAAACATATGATCATTGTCGGGACACCTGCCCAACCAACTGCGCCCTGTCTCAGATGCAACGCCGCAATCTCGTCTCTCCACCATTCCGTGACGACAGAGTAAGAGGTAGAGCCACCCATCAGCAGGACAGGGTCGTAAAAACCAGTGTGATTATGTTACAGCCTCCATAGTCATATATATATATACGACAACGGGGAGACATAATTTAAAGCCAAGGTGCCCTTGCTCTCAACAACCAATCATGCTAATGCATAACCCAGCTGATTGACCAATTCTTTGCTTCCTACTGTCAATCACAGTGGCACTGCAAGCTAACCACAGGCTCAAGTACTTTGTCCTATTTAATCTACAGTGTATTGTGTAGTTTCAAAGCCACCTGGTCGAGATTTTAGTGTAGCGTTTCTACAGCCTGCTCCTGCTCATGTTATAGTAGATCTTTGCGGACAATGTGGCAGAGGATTTTAGCATCAAAGTGATGCGATGTGAGGAATTTCACTGGTTTAACCTAAAACGTTTCCCCATCTGGTTATATCCAGATCTAGGATATATTATTTCCAGTATTTCAATATATCGTAATATATATTGTGAGAAGATTATACCCATAAAAAGTGTTAATAATAATGAATACATAAAATTAAGTAAAACTATTAAAAAATCAAGTGCAATACTTGAGTAAATGTACTTTGTTATGTTGCTCTATTACAGAGTCATATCTAAGAAACACCCAGACATGTGGTATCCATCAGTCTACATGCTGTCCATTATGCACATGGTCTTGTGGAAAGGTATGTGAAGGGTAAAATTATTTTGAGAGCACTTTCATTTTCTAAATGTTCCAAAATTGACATATGTGCCACCAACATGTGAATATAATGGATGGTTCTATTAAGTCTCTCTATCTCTCCCTCTTTATCTGTCACTCTCGCTCCTCTCACACACTACACTGGCACTAGTGAAGCAGCTTGCTCGTGGTATGGCAGAGCTGGGGACTATTTGACAGTGTTACCACTGTGATGTATGGCTGTTTTCATCCCAGCACTCATCCCAAGTGAATAATAACGCACCAAATTAGAGTGACTTATCTCTATCTGTCTCTGTATCCCATCCTGTCTGGGCCTTTGCCACCATTTCCTGAGTCATATTGGCTCTCTGTGTGTGTTCTTCTCATTTTCTCCCTCTACCACTGTTTCTTTCTTTTTATCATCCCCTTTCTTCCATACTGTACATGCCAAAAGCTGTAACAGGTTTTGTGTTGGTAACCAGCAGAGGGAGCTCACTCCTTCTCCTTCTGGTCCTCCTGTCTCCTCCACACACCACAGGGTGAGACTAGACGTTATGAAGAGCAAGATCCACACTAATCTCCTGCGAAATTAATTTCAAGACATTCTGTAATAAAAGTGCCCTTTGGCCCACACAGAAACGTTCCCAGTCACTGCTGGAAGCATAAATTAACTCCTAAATGAGTGGCTGATGAAAATAGTCTGGGTGTCTCTGCAGAGAGGGGGCTCTAAGAGCAAAGAGACTTCTGCAGTGAGGTGCTGGAAGCAACACATGGTTTGAATTGAATTTTTCAAATCAAATAACCATTATAGATCTGTGTTTTATTGTGATTTTATTCTATAGGAGCATAGTTAGGCTATGTCTAGGAGATGAAGATGACATATCTTTAGCTGTTTGTTGTTTTTCTTTAAAAATCTGGAATATTAATGTTAGTTAGTGAGTATCCACTAACTGATTCTTCTTTTTGGTACTTTATATACTTCTTAACAATATACTTTATATTTCTACCATCATTGTCTCAATGAAGTAACAATTAATATGCTATATAATAAACACTGCAACTGTATGTGGGGTTAGTCACTCATCCCTCCTCCCTTCACTGGTTACCAATGTTGTGTTTTTAAAGCACGACATGGACTGGCACCAGTTTACGTCTCGGATCTCATTAGTCCATATTCTATAACCAGACCCCTCAGACAAGCCTTTTCCAAGACTGCTCCCAGACTGTGGTATGGTTTACCGCTTCTTCTTCTTCCCCATTTATTACCATCTTTAAATCATGGCTAAAGAACCACCTTTTTACAATTGCTCTTAATTATTTAATAGCCTTGGAGATTGCAAAAGAGTCAGCCATCCATCCATCCATGGATCCATCCTGCTTCTCATCTTACTGTACATTGCTGCACAATGCTGCTTTCTAATATCCCCACAGTATTCTGTTTAATCCCAAAGCAACCAAGATAACAAGTGCGCAGAGATAATATAATCTGATCTAAGACCCAGCAAAGATCCATATGTTAACATGTATTAGCATACTGTGTTGTTCTCAAATGCTTTAATGCACACGGTAAAGAAGCTTTGCAAGAAATGAAAAGTGACGTGTGTAGTGAAGCCAGAGCAAATTCCCATCTGCAACCCTAAAGACGGGTATCTGTTGATGAGGCGTAACAATGCTGACAGCTGAGATGTCACACAAGCAGATCTATCACCTAGGACATAATTGCTGCTTGGATAAAGACAGACTTTACTTTCTTATACTTCAAACTGGTCACCTTACACTGTAGTTCTGCATAGCAGGAGGGGAGTGAGTGTGTGTGTGTGTGTATGAGCATGGAAACAGCGCAAGATCAGTAGTATCAGCAGGTGTGAACACAGGAAAGACAATAAAGATGGATGTTCGCGTTTGAGAACATTGCTCTCCCCATTGGGCCATCACCATGGGAGTCAGCAGTTGTGAATGGTTTTTTAAAAGCTAATGGTCCCATTGGGAACCAGTGTCAAAGGCAAAGGAGCTGCTGTTGCAAGGGGAGCGTTTATTGTAAAAAACTGCCCCATATGCTGCAAATTCAGCCAGTGCACCTGTAACGAGGTACACATACTCACTTATAGACATCTTCCTTTGAGGAGGGGAATTCAAATTTTCTAAAACTTCCTACTGTGCACAGTTCACACCTGACCTTATGTCACTGGTACTACCTTGCTATCATTTCTAAGCAAAGATTTTTACAATGTATTTATTTGTAATTCACATCTTGTTGTTAACAGCACAAATGTTCTGCTCAGCCACTGTCCAACTGTCCTTACATTGAAACTTTGCTTTGAACACTTGCCACGTCTGCATTAAATACTCTTTGGATTACCATAAAATTATTTTGTTAAAAGTCTTTTTCAAGTTTTATATAAATCTCTCTACTAAGACTAGAAAGTGTCAGTTTCAGCTGCCGTCAACAATCCTGTGTCCGACTTTGTGTATGCAAAGCTACACAAGCTACTGTGTGGTTGCCAGCTTCTAATTGGTCTCAGCCAATGAAGCATGGCCACCCTCGCCGTCCCTTCCCGACTTCTGTTACACTCTGTGAATAATTGTGAATGTTAGTACGTGTTCTAACTTGGTTCTTGTAGAGGTATTTTGTTCACTGCCTAGGGACTGGGCCAGGTCTAGTTAATTTAGTAGATTTTGCTTAGATATATTTAGTTTAGACTCAGTAGGTTCAGAGCTGCTGTTTCTTTCTTGGTTATTAGATTAAGTTAGATAGTGTGTACTTTCTTTTCTTTTGACTCCGTTTAGGTAACTTTTTTTTATTTTATTTTATTTTTTTACTCTTTTGGTTTTATTCATTTCATTGATTTAAACAGCAACTGCTCACTCTAGTTTACCTCAACTCTTTTTGTATACTTAATCCAAATTCTTTGAAATAAATAACTTTGTTTTGCCAAGTACAACTGGTTTTATATTGCTTCATTTTCCCTACACACGCTGGGTTGTAACAATGTCCAACATTTGTTGTTATTTAGTATTCAATATATACTCTGATGGTAGAATCTAACGAACAAACTTCAGTGCAAGAAGAACCTGTTTACTACTCACTACAGAGGCCAAGAATCAATACAGATATTAAAGTCTGTTTAACGGCAATTCTGAGATTTCTTTCAAAATACATTGGAACATAGTTGCTGATAATATGTGAAAAGACTTTGAATGATATATTACTGAAATGTGGAGTTAGAGGTTAATACAGTTTTTCACCAGTTTTCAGTCCAGGATTTTTTTGGGCGGTCCTAAAGGGTGGCTCGATGACACGCTGAGGCCACCCTGAGCATGCCCCTGCACCCCGAGCAGAGAGATAGAGATTAATTTATCTCGTTCAGTGTTTCAAAGTTAGTCATGTCATTTCTTGAACTCATCTGACACGTTTCAGTCACTTCAAAATGGCAGGTTGACTGGTCCCATGAGTGGGTGTGGCTTCAGCACATTCAACGGACACAGCCCCAAAATCCTGGAGCTGAGAATACTGCTCATTTTTACCTGATTTTGACACCTAATTTTATAAACTTGTCGACATTTTTAATAATTAAATCTTGGCTGGGTGGTTAACCACACTTTCTTTTTTGGCCTGACAAACTCAGAACACATATTTATTCTTACTTTACACAAAGTTAGAAGTTGTAGAGAAGCTCAGGATTGTTTTGTGGGAAAATTTCCTTTTAAAGTGTAATCATATAAATGTTCTTTCAGTTTCTCAGAGAGCAAGGATGCTTTAATGTTGTCTCATTATTTGTACAATGGCAAATCATTTCAAATGTGTTGACTGCAGCCTTTTTAAACATGCACTTGTTTTACATTATGAAACCAAATATTTTGTACATATCTGTAACACAAGTAAAACATTGTGAAATCTATATATGAACATCTTTGAAGTACTAAAATACTTAAATGTAACTACATTTACTTTACCTACTTACATACACAGTGCAATTTTAGTTTTTCTTTAAAGAAAGTGTGATTATACAATGGTTCCCCATGTATCCCAGTGTGTTTAACTTTATTCTTCTTAAAATTCTTAAAACAAGTTGATCTGCACTAGAATCAAGTTTTGACGGCACCCTAGACTCAGTTACTTCCTGGCCCTGGTATACATTCACTGCTGACAGGGTTGGTGCAGTGCTGCTGAGCTGTGGTGGATGCTGCTCTAAAGGCTGAGGTCTGGCTGGGGATCGCCTGAGTGACTTAGGCAGAAGCGTTGCCCCGGCAACAGCACATCCTGGCTCTGCTTGGTGAAAAAGCCTTACAAAGGCTACACTGACTTCACAACACAAACAACTCCGTTGCCACTGCTGTCACCTATTCTTTGAGAGCCAGCCACTTATCTCTTCTCATCACTACAATATACATGCACGAACCGATACATAGACGCGTTGTAGACGTAAGGATTGTCCTTCAGGGTCTGATGACTCATTACGCGTCTGGGTATAGTTTGTGTCATTAAATCGATCGACTCTGCAGCATGAAGTAAAAATGAATTCACCTCACTTTTAAATAACGTCCCTTTATCCAAGATTTCTTCTTTTCAGTGACAATAACACCAATATGTCGCAACAGGGCATTAATGGAGCATTCTGAAAGAAAGCATCAGGCAAAGCACCTTTGAAATTTCAGTGGATCTGTAGGAAGAAACCAGTGAATAAATTGAACATAATGGTTTTATTTAAATCGTGTCGTAATATGTTTCCTTGGCAGCCCTTTATTGTTTTAATTTTTGATTCCTCCTTAAGCTCCAAGAATGATGCAGGTACAAAACTCAGTAGCGCAGTGTGTGTGTGCCATTGACATACTGTATACTCATAAGCCTCAGACCCCATTCATTCACCTCACTAGTAAGAATGCCCTCTGCAACCCCCTGTCAACCTACAAGCCCTATGTATGAGAAGTGAATGAGAAAGAGGAAGACTGCTCATTTGTGTGTGTGTGTGTGTGTGTGAGGCTTGAAGAAAACAGCTAGATGTCAACATGCGGTAGCTCATCCTGATCTTCCTTTGTCCTTAACTATCTATTAAGAACTGTGCTGGTAGTGCTGCAGTGCCAAGCTAAAATCTACCAATACTGTCACATTCGCAATCACCCTCAGGCGATATTGGCTATAATGGAAATCATATTCCTTGGTTTCCTGCTTGCTGCTGTTTAAATGGCCATAAAACTAAATGGAAACCTCTGACAGCACCTTTCCTGTGAATGACACACAATATAACTTGCCATAAACATGGCCAGTGTGCTTCCGTATTCCATTAATAGCTACCACTGAAGACCAGACCTGTTTTATTTTGGCATCAGTGGCGCAGTCACACAATGGTGGTCTGATTAATAAAGCTAATCAGTTTCCTTCAGTAGGCAGGCCGTTTTGCAGTAAACAACTTTTTTATGATAAACAGCATGTGTGTGTGGGTGTGTGTTGTGTCTTACGCTCTTGGTATGTCGTGAAGAGGATGCGGAAACGGCTTTTGCGGCTGGCCTCATCCGCCCACATGCGGATGACGCCCAGCGTGGAAACCAGCATGATGTCGTTAGCCACCGTGGAGCAGAACTTGCTCTTCAGGTCTTCCACCGAACTGAGGTGAGACAGGATAAGATAGATTATTATCAAGTAGCATGGTTATTTCATTATTTCATGGTTATTTCATCTATCCAAAGGCAACACAATGCAACTGCTAACATCTTTAAAGCTCTGTAAATAACACGTTACATCTCATTTGTTAAATCCATTCAACGGACGAAATTTCCTGGAGTCTCAACCTCGTGGTGATGATAAGAGTCCCCTTATTTCAATCTTTGTGCTAAGCTAAGCTGCTGGCTGCAGCTACATATGTACTGTACAGTCATGAGAGAGGTATCAATCATTTTATGTAGACATATAAGCTTATTACTAAAAAAATGTATAGAAAGTTACAACGAAATTTCTCCTCATGGCAGAAATCGTATTTCTTGTCTGTTACTCAGTAGGTTATCCTAACTAAGGCTAACCTGACATGGACACAATTGGGCAGAGTAACTACTATATATCTTGAGAGAACCATTAATTTCTTGTCATGACATAATAAAATATTTAAGCATAAGATAAGGAGACTATCACAAGATAAAGGGCCTGAAATGAATGAGTAACTATGGCCACTTTGAGCCTCTGTATGGTTTATCAGAAATAAAAGAGAAAGACACACCTGCCACCATCGTACACCGCCACAAAGTTGCGCTTGCATTCATTGGAATTGGCCATTTCGTAGTCGAGAAAACGCAGGTAGATCTGTCCAATGCAATGAGGCGGAGAGGAGGGGGGACACAAAGGGAAAAGGCAGAGATCAAATAAGGACATTTGAACACATGACAGAGGAATAAAGGTGAACTAAATAGAACAGAGAAAGGTGACAGAAAAGATTTCAGCTCCTTCCTATTATGGATTGTGCATCTTACTCGTTATCCCCGTGCCTGATATAGCAGCTCTGTAATGAAATAAGACTGACAGACTGCTGCTTGTACAAAGTCATTACATACGCATATCAGATGAGGACTCAGAGACAGACCGACTCTATTAGCTTTAGACTCATTATCCATATCTGTTGAGATAAAGCATTACACAAAACCTACAACCTTGTTAAACTTTAAGGAGACCTTGGACATTTCGCCACAAGCTCTCGGTGTTCAAGAGAGAAATTGTCATCCGCTTACAGAACGTTTCCTTGAAATTCAGTCAAGATCAGTGGACTCCAAACATACACAGCATGGCAGATATACAGTATACAGTCTATGGACTATTTTATCATCCTAACAATCCCTCGTTCGGTGAAATATCCACCTTGCTATCCACCTTGACTCTTCACAGCATCCATAGGTGAACACTTCCTGATTGCCCGCGCATCATTGTCTGTCACTCATTTATCAGGCTGAGATCACCCAATCACAGTGATGGTTCTGGTTGGCTGCGCACAGCACTCGCCATCATTACGGTTAATGAGCGGACCGCTCCCGAACTGTGGCAGGGAAACGTGACGCTTTAAATACCCAAGAAGACGAAAGCTGCAGTTGAGCGGGATAATGGACCCCACAATGTCAACTCAGTTTCAGCAACATGACAAGTGAAATGGATCGGTGGAGTCGAAACAAACTAGCCAATTCGTGCAAGTTCTCACATTGGTGTCAATAATATTGTCATATTCAGGCACTCATTTGGCTACATTGGCTTTGTCACAAGAATGAGCGTGTTTTTGTAGCATTGGAATGAAATACTGCTCAATGTCAGCTGCTAGCTTCACATGTTCATGTGCCTTTCCTCAAAATGATTTGTCACACAAAGTGTATGGACTTGTATTGATATTAATGTCTTAATCCGTGCAGAAAGGGTTGGAAGATGGAAGACAATTTCCTAGCAGACGTCACTGCCGAGTGCCGTGGTGGTTTTATTGCATGGATTTCCACTATAGTGCCTTTTAATGTGATCAAAGGCTTCAGATGGTGGATATAAAATTTAGTTTCTTGACACGGTGGATGACACACTGATTAAGTTAGTAATCTGAGAAGAATGGCACATGACACTGTGAGAAGGTACATATAAAAATGCTGTTAGCATTTTAAGAAAACTGTCCTAAGAACCAAGATATATTAAGTAATTTTTATGGGTGAGTGATGTCTAAAAATGGCTCCATTCCATATGGCATGTTGCCAAAGAAGTCTGCTTTAATGTGTTATTGTTAAGGTTATAGTCAAGGTTAAGGTTATGGTCAGGTGCTCTTTGCCAACTTTGTCTCCATTTGCTTAGGAGTTCAAGGGAACAATAAAGGGGAAAAAGTACCTATATGCATGTTAATTAACTGACTTGGCCCATTCATTGTACTGTCATCTATAGGAGCAGCCAAATTAGCACAAATGCAGTTAATGCAACAGCAGAAGTTAATTCAATCAGAGCAGGGGACTAATTACAAATCCAAAACATTAATGATGAAGTGCACGGTAAACTTTTTTATAAGACTTCATCTGGTGATTGCCTGATTAAAGTAATGAACCTGTAATCATTAAAGAGCATATTTTGTACAGGTATTCATTGTTCTGAGAATATTAATCATACAGAATAATCATACATTCGCAACAGGCCACTTATGCTCTAACCTTCTGGTGTACTGCTAATGCCAGTAACAAATCTTTTAGTTTTATTACTACATACAATAAACTGCTTTAGAAAATGTCCAAAAAGGTGAAAAACACCCTTGAATTGCCTCAAAATCAGGTACAGAAATTCATGTCCCCCTGAGGATGAATTGTCATCACTTTAAGAATTCCCTGACTTCCAATCTTGCGCCATCTAGCCAACATTTTTTTATCTGTCGGTGTTTTAAAATTTTCTTTACTCTCTAAAGTGCCATTCTCGTTAGGAAATATTAGCATGCTAAACTAAGGTTGTGAAATGTTATACCTGTACCTAATTTAGCTATTTAGCGGTGCCTTGAGCTGCTGGTATAGCTGTTGACTCTTAGTTTTGTTATCATCTATGACATATTTCAGAACTGCACTAATGAACCAGTGCATCATTTGCTAGCGTACCTACCTGACTACACCTAAAGGGTAACTTTGGTATTTTTCAACCTGGACCTTGCCAAAGTGACTAATGGGGACAAGTTTTAAATTTGAAGATTGGATTTTCCAGTATTGTGCAAGAGTACTTCAACTTGCAGCCATGAAACCGGTGCTACAGGGTTGCAGATTAAATGCAGTCCATTTTCTGTTTCTTTCAATTGATCTACTCGTTCTGAAATCTCAAGAGAGTTGAACTGACTGAACTGAACGTAGTAATCCAACGGCGATAATGGTTTGGTGTGTTGGAGTAAGCGTAGGTAAATGTTATGTAAAAGATTTTCAATGTCATGGCTGCCTGATTTCGACAATGTGATGACGGATGAGGACTTTGAATTCAATGGGCGCCTGTATTTATTTACTATGTATAAGACTAGAAATTAAAGAGCGCTAAGGAGTGTCAACCAACTGCTGCAAGGCTGCAACACTCAGGAGACTGGTGGTGTTGCTGTGACCCTATGACCACAGAGGAGACTTCACATACTGGATCAAGTGAAAGGTGTAGAAAACATAGAATATTTCTGTAGGGTTCTTTCCATAATGTTATCAGATACTTATAATGACAATGTGAGGCAATAGGTGGCAAATACAAGCACTTGAAACATTTAAAATTTGCTGTCCTCATTAGCCACTAAAGTTACCCTTTAAGGTCTTAGTCAGCATTTTACAACTTATAAGAGCTCTGCATTAACATCATTGTTGAGCTGCGGTTGTTTGTGACTCCTGATGCAGTTTCACGGGATCACGGGAGGTAATGGGAGTAATTGAGACTCTCATGGTCATTCCTGTAAGTGTAAATGTTCTAGCTTCCTGGATGGTTTAAGTAGCAGTAGGACAGAGAGATGATCACTTTTGATGTATTATTACAAGGTCGACCAATCTTGTACCACATCTAGTAAAACAACGCAGGTCACTGAATCTATTTATTGGGCACGACAGATTAAAAAAAAATCAATCCACTGTCGCCCTGCTTCCAGCGTAAACTGTAAAACCTAGTGAACCTAGGAACACTAGTGCAGGACAGATGGAAAATTGGCTTCTGGACATGGATACCATTGTAAGTGCTGATAGTTGCGAGCTAAATTTGAAAGAACTAAAAGCCTTTTCAATTATTGTTACCAGTGGCGAAAGGGGCACAACATGGTGATAAAAGAAAGAAGACTTTACACTTTGCTGCCAACTACACCCTTTTATGCTGTAAAAGATGACAGCTGTATGGTCTTCTATGGATCAAAAATCATTTTAACTCCAGTACGTGAAATGGTGTAAACAGTTTCACAGAGTGCAATCATGTCCGTGTGCATCCTGAGAATATAAGAAATATATAACTGCAATCCTCTATGCCTGTGATATGTTTGCTCAACCTTCTCAGTCAATAAAGCACTGATAGATGCCAGTTAGACTTGACTAGAAAGGCGATCAAGAAGAGACAAACCCAACAGATACATAAATAAAAGATGAACAGATAAACAGAACATTTTTGTGTTGTTGTTGTTTTCTACAGCTCTTCTAACTCTTCTAACTGGCCAATGATGAAGAAGAATTTGAGTGCAGATGGCATCACAAAGCCAAATGATCGCAATAGATCAGTTAGAAACAATCACCAATTTGTAAGATGAAAGATTGGATCCAGCAGAGAAAAAGAAAAAAAAAGAAAAGCTGCCTCTTCATTGATTCTGCAGCTTCCAATAATGACGCAGAATCCATCACTGACTCGGGGACGAATATGTTCTCGCTGTGTCCGCGCTGTTCATTACAGTCAAAATGAATGTCCATATTTTGGCCATTATCTTCATGAAAAGGTACAGAAGGTGTCAGACAGTGGTGAAAAACAGACACGATACAAACGATGTCTGAGGAAAAAGAATGCGGTAACCGTTATGGCGTCAACTAAAAAATATATATCACTCCACAACTACCAGCTGTCAACTGAATTTTGACAGCTGTCCAAACAGAAGAAAAAAAAGCTCAAGAAGAAGAAATGTTACGAGAGAGACAGAAAAAAAAAAATAGACTTCAACTGATGTTTTATTTTGTAAAACTAAGTATCCAATTATTTTCAGTGAAACGCGATTATCTCTCCTAAAGGGTGATGTTGTATCGTACAGGCTCACCGCTAACAGCATGTTGTTTTTTTTTATTTTTTTACTTTGTTTGGGATACTAGGAAATCCTAATTATTTTAGGTAGCTTTCTGAGAAATCTATATATAGGAGGATCTGAAATTAAAATGACACACGCTGGTATAAAGCAATCAAATTATGGCATTAAAACCGATGCAGTGCTGTCACTTCTGGCAACAACATATTGATTATTGTTTACTTGCAGGTGTATCTTTCAGTCATTCTCCCCTTTCCTTACGTTTCACGCCATCCCTCTCTCCACCATCTGCCATCTCACCCCTAAACTTCATCCCTATACATTTAGATCTCTGATAAAATGCATTATTAAGTATCTTTCCCTTATCCCCTCTTCCCATTTTTCCTCTCCCCCCTCCGTCCCCCACTCCTCCCTTTCTCTCTGGAGTGCTCCGGTGCAGTCTAATTAGTGCCTCCGGTATAGGATGTCATTATCTCTCTGCTGTTTCTAGCACACTGGGTACAGTGCAGTACTGTATCAGCACAGGGAAATTAAAGCCCTGCCCTGCACGTAGCACAGACTCATGCATGCACATACACAGTGATGGGCAGGGGTTTCACTGCAGTGGCATGTGAGCATGCTTTAAAAAAGGGAGAGCACACGAGAAACAGAGAGATACAGTAAGTTTTATATATTTTATGTGTAACTGAGTGTGAACAACGCTGATGGAGGTGAGAGCTCCAGGACTGTGTGCGACTGAAGATAGATTTGTGCTAAAAAATTTATTTGCTGACTTGTCCATCAGTGCCAATGACTGTCAGCCTTTGGCCCATGACTTGCCTTGTGAGACACTCCTGCAGGGCGAAATATGACACTGATCAGACCAAGTAAAATACATCATACTGCCAGGCTCGCTCACTCTGCCGCTCTTTCATGCACAAACACATCCTCGCACTGAGGCATGCGTGCGACACACTCAGAACTGACTTATGGTCCTCTGTTGTGCCGTAGCCGTGATGTCCAAGCTGACTCATGCAACTCCACTCGAAGGAAACAAGGCCTCAGTGCTGTTTTTTTGAATGAACCGTAATGGCCAAGGTCCTTTCTAATACAAGTGTCAGTACTTATTGTATGGCTCTACATAACTGCCGATGGTGAAAAAAATGGCTATAGGTGGATGACGCAGTCTTATAGTTCCTGCGGCCTTCAGGCAGCTTAAAGTAGCTGAATCTGAAGGCCATTTCTGAAGGGAAACAAGGGCATTAGCAAGAAATATGCAACCCGAAGAATATGTCAGATAAGAGCCAAGCAACTGCTGCTGCCATGAATCACAGTCGCACCAATATTATCAGCCGGTCAGATCATAAGCCTGTGTATGTGTGTGTTTGTGTGTGTGTATGTGTGTGTGTGTACAGTAGAAGAGCCAGCAGCTCAGTACGAAAAAACCTGCGTGAAAAACTACTATGAACCAAATCACAGTTTTCATCAGGGATTGAAAAAAAAAAAGGCTTAATAGCTTCTTAACTGTAAACTGTATGACTCACCATAAAGCTCTTTATGGTGGCCTCAGAATGGGAAGGATAACATCGTGTAACATTAACAGGCGGTGAATTAGTGAAACAAATAGCGACACGATTAAGCCGACATTGCAGCTGCTTTATCTCACTCCTGGGAGTAACGGGGGAATGCACACGTTTTGCAAAACGAACACCACTAATAAAAACCTACAAAATATACGGCAGGTCACATTTTCATATGCATTGAGCCTTTTCTTATATACATTTTATATATCTACATGTTTTTATTCTTACATGTGACGAAAACAAATGAGATAAAATGTTTTGAGCACACTTACTACCCCTCTTAAGTTATTAACGGCAAAAAAAAAAGTCCACTTCCAAGTAAACTGCTATAAAAACCTTACAAATTAATCATTTTTTCTTCTTTTTCCCCCTGCATAAATCTCTTAAACAGCAGCTTTAGCCCTGCTCAAAACTACAACACATTCAATCAGTTTGATGGTTTTAACCCTTTAAATGCCAGTTTGATGACTTGATGAAAAACATCAAGTCATCAAACTGGCATTTAAATGGATTAAAATCAATCACCCTTGATCGAATATTTGGCAGTTTTGCAGAAAAAAAGTTTTTATAGCAGTTTTTTGTTTGCTGGAATTGGACTTTTTTGTCCTTAAGAGGGTAGTACATTTTGTTCACAGTGTTCTATTGATCTATTAGAAAAATTAGAGAGAGACCTTGTTAAAAAAAAAGATTGTGGCGTATGCACTAATACAGCCAAATAACACAGCCAGATAAAGAGAAAAAAAATGCCCAAATGGACAAAAAAAATGTCCACAGTGACGCATGAGTGTTAAGCCATCATAACATAAAGTGCAGGTCTATTTTACCTCACCATTTACAGTTACATTTATAGTTATGTGACCAAACTCTTTAAATCCTAAAAACGCAAGCCTCGTAATTCTTTCTGTCCTTGGATCAATTGTTCTAACCATAAAACTATAAAAGTCCAAGTAAAAATGTGGCCTTATTCTATTAAATAACACCCTGCAAATGGACCCAGAAGAGGGCCAACACTGTTTCAGCAGCAGATTTACTGCAGTCATGGACTGGACTGTGTATATATGCGTATATGATCGAGCCTTATGGACTCATATGAGAAGTTATAGCATTTGTAAATCGTAGCCTTTTCCTGCACTGCTGCTCGACCCTCTGGAAACTTTTAATCCTGTAGCATTGATGCAGCACAGGTACCTCTGGTTGATAAGGAAGCATGTCGAGTGTGTGTTTGGGGGATGTAGCAAAAGTGTGCGTGCATGTGTGTGTGAATGTATGTCAGTGTTTGTATGTGCATGTACAGTATAGCAGCGTGGGGGACACTGAGAGTGAAAACAAATACAGGCTGTTGCAGGCTTTAGGGTCAAACCGCATGGCAACACTATTTCATCAGAACTAACGCTCCTTCCCTCTCTGTCTGTCCGGTCTACCCCCACTCTCCTACCTCTCCCTCTCTCTCTAGCTCTCTCTCTCTCTTCTCTCATCCATCTATTCCTCTTGGCAATAGCTTGCTGATTAAAAAAAAACAGGCCTGACCCCGAATAAACCCTCCTGCCTATCTGTCTGACCCTAGCAGGGGGAACAAGTCCCCCGCAGCCACGAACACTCACATTGGGATACTGCTGACAGCTGCAGACAAACCCACATGCAATATCAAAGCTTGCTGATGCAACCTCTGATCTTACTGCATGTCTGAAGGAATTCTGAATGGAAACCGAAAATTAATAAGAAACAATATCTCAATAGAGTCTTGAAAGCTGAAAGTTTCAAAAGGAATGAAGACACGCAGTATTTGTCAAAGTCTTGCAGCATCTATTTTTCTTCTTGATTTGCTGTCTGATGTAACTGTGTTATGCTGTCATCAACGCAGCTGATGGGAACATAATTTCATTTCCAGTTTATTTTGTGTGACTTTTTCAAAATTTGGCGGTAAATCTAATTCACAGTTTGGATGCGAGCGCTGGCTCAGGTCACTAACCTTGGAGCGCGGCGGAGCGCGGATGTACCATTTACAGTCGACGGCCTCGCCAGCGCCAGCCTTCCCGTCTCTGGTGATCTGATGGGACTCAACGATACCTTCTGGACCAACCATGTCATACTGACAGGCTGAAACACACGCATATGCATAAACACACACACACAAACATGCACACACATATGTGTGTGTGTGTATATATGTTTGCAGTTCAAGCAAACGCACATGGAAATACACACAGGTGCACATATGTACTTTGGAGGAACCAGCAGGGTAAATAAGCGTTATTAAAATAAAAAGAAGGAGTGAGAAAGACAAACAAGTGAGACAGAAAGATAGAAAGGAAGAAACAGAGGCAGAGAGAAAGAGAGAGAGAGAGGGAGTATACCTACAGGGCAGAGGTGGGGGTACTCCCAAGTCTGCAAAGTCCGGATCTGAGGAGAGAGCAGAAGAAGGGTGGGGGGGAGTGTTCATATTTAATACATGATTACAAAATCAGGATTCTCACAGAGGCAAAAACAACCATGTGCAACAATGTACTGAGGAACTACAAATTGTTGCCCTCATTCCTAAATTATTTTGGCATCCTTGAACGCTTCACAACTCTCTCTCTCTTCTTTGCTCTTGTCTAAAAGAAAGCTGCTGGCATGTTAGCTCTAATCCATCCATCATCCTCTGTCAAGACTTGTGGTCAAGAGCCCCTGAGTGTGAGAACATCCGCTTCTGCATGACTGCTGCAGTGTTTGAAAACCTTTTTTTTTTTTTTTTTTTTTTTACATGCTTCCAAATATATACTCCTGTACAATAAAAATGCTTTTTCATCTCACAAATCATACACACGAAGAGTTTAAAACAGTAAAGACAGATCAATAGCATACACAAACAAGTTCAACCTTCAACCGGACCAGTTACTTGTTATCTATCCAACTTTTGGGCAAGAGGTGGGGTACAACCTGGACAAGTCGCCAGCTTACCGCAGGGTACGTAGAGACAAACAAACGCACCTACAGGCAATGTGGGTGGAAGCTGTAGGAGTACTTGGAGAGACACAGGGAGACGCAAACACTATCACAATGTGACATGTTGCATGTGTGCACTGATTAAATTATTATATAATTATTATATTTCCTAGTTTTATTACAGTAATTGAAGCATCTGTGTGCAGAAATCTACTCAAGCCACGTGTAAAACACACAGTGCACTAAATGAAAAACTCACTTTTGGCCAAAATACATAAAATTATAACTGTAAATTGCTCTTATGCCAAATGAATAAAGAGACACAGCACACCACAGTTTGTCTCCTCCTCTAAAATTATGTAAAATGCCCCCATTAAAGCTATATTAGTCAAAATCAACCAAATTTACTGGCTATTAAGGCTTTGCGAGCAAATTTCAAGGATCAAGGTCAAACTCTTGTGCAGTCGATGTTCTCTTGGGGTTTTGCTCAACATGCTAATCAGGAGAATATGCAGCTGTATTTTACAGCAACTTTGACCGTAATTTGGTTTAATTAGGTTTAGTATAATAAGACCAGATACATTTTCTTGGAGTGGCTGTGAAAATTATTGGCATCTTTTCAGCTGCTGCTTAATGCGGGAATAACAGCTAGTTCAGTCAAAGTGATATGAGAATAAGGTCAATGGGATGTCACTGTGACTGTTTACACTGTAAGTCACTGTAAGAATACAACTGGGATAATAATATATTTTTGGACTGACATGCTAAATATAGAGTAAAAAAAAAAAAAAAAGAAACTCCCCTGAGCTTGCCAAATAAGTTTGAGTCTTATCTCTCTTCCCTTTTGCAGTGTCAGAACAAAACAGAACGGAAGCTTAGCAGAGATAAATGGAAGAAGAAAAAATATTAGAAATGCCCTTAAGAAAGATTTCAGAAATATTTAGCAGACCACTGGGGACTGTGAATCTAATCCTTAACCAAAGTTTTACTCACTAAGAATAAAAAAACTTGAACAAAACCGAGCTGAGGCCATTCGTTTTGTCAGCTAAATACGATAATGGAAGTGTCTTGTAAAGTTGTGAAAGTCAGCTTGAAGCGAAAAGGTTTTAAACAGTTTTTTTTTCTTGCTATATAACGTTGCACTAAATTACATCAACAAGTGCTGCCTCACTGAGGTATGTTACTTCGTCTTGCTAGTGAAACATCACAGCCTCGTCTCTCATCCCCAAAGATTCAATATCACTCCTCAGATGACTTCACACGAGACAGAAATCGACTCTTGAACAACCTCCGCTGTTCTCTCACATCATCATTTCTCTCTGTGTGTGATGTGCGCGTGGAGGTTTGTCTTTGACCCACCAAACGTCCAGCAGAATTTTCATATATACCAGCTTCTAAAGCATAAATGACTTTGAAATGAAGATGAATTGAAACTCACTTTTACAAATGATTCCATTGCTATGAGCCTTCCCGTCGCTTATTCAAAAATAATCCAAATAGGTCTGTCTCAGTTTTCAGTGATAAAAGGAAATAATAATGAAAACCGACAAAGTAGTCACAGGATAATCGTTCTGACTAATTATGGAGCTAGTATTTGATTGTAATGACATGGTATGTCACCTTGTCGACATGCTATGACATGCAGCATTGTGTTGGAAATAATAAAAAAAAACATCCACAGTAATACATGCATTCCTGCTGATCCTATTTTATTCCAGCCTAGTGATGGAGCAGTTGTGCTTTCAAAGATATGCCGTTAGCTGTGAGCTCTGGGCTGCATCCATTTGAGGACAGAGCCTGCGGAAATAGGAAACACAAAAAAAGGATTCACATTAAATCTGATTGTTCCTTTCCAAATCGAGACATGGCTACCGCTGACGGAGCTCAGTGTGGAAAATGAGGTCTGATTGCGCAGCGTGAACACCTTGCCTAAATGTCACCGTTTTTTTGTATGTGTGCCCTAATTTTTCTGTCTAGACATGAGTCAGAGATTCAGTGTTTGTACGACAGACTTGAGGAGCAGGTCACATATACCTGGCACAGACACACCAGATGAAAAAAAAAAAGAAAAGTGAATGAAATGGTGGGTGAGCGAGGATAAGCATTCGGGGTGTTTGATGATTACACCCGCTGCACAAAACCTATAATCAAAGGAGAGAGATTCTTGGCCCGATTTCAGCTGCGTGTAGAGGGGATTCAGGAGAGGTGAACCTCCCCTGACGGTGTAAGGAAGAAGAGCTTGTTGAATACCTGTGTGCAAATCCACCAAGGCTGCCAAGTAAAACATTCATGCTGACACAAAAGCAGTCAAGAGAGGTGCTTAAATTCTTCTCAAGGGATTCTCACTACAACTCCCTTCAGATTAATTGCTACTTTCAACAAATCATCTAATCTATAAAGAGCTGAATGGGGGAGTACCATTTAGTTCACAAGTGGCTCCTTTGGCCTCGGACAGCTAAGTGATAGTTAGCAACTTTTTTTTTTTTTTTTCCGTCTTCGGGGAAAAGCAGTTTGCTTTGCTTGTACAGTACAAACAAATACGCCCACAGGGACACACACTCCATCTGGAGAGGTGGTGAGTTTTATACTTCAACGCATAAAGTACTTTTTTTTTTTTCTCCTTTCAAGAGCAAAACACAGACTGTAATTCTTCTTCTATTAGTTTATACAGAAGTGTATCAAAGCTGTTCAGCGTCTTTAATTATTTATTTAGACAAATACGAGACAAGCACATACACCATGAATTATTTTCTTGATTGGTCAATTTATATGTTTCTCCATAATTAATGAGAAGCCCAAGTTTATATATTTAGTTTACTTGTTTTGTCTGAGTCGGTTTTGGCATTCTTGGCTTATTAAATAAATGGATTGATGATTAAAAGATTATTATTTTACTATTTGATTGGTTTGAGCTGTTAACTAAATGGATTACTTTGGCTTAGCATTAACAGTGGAAGTGACAAAGTTAGTCTTTAAAAGAAAATCACCTACCAGCACTCTTTGTATGGATTAAACAAAAACAATATACTGTGTTCCTTTGTGAACTTTAGAGCTGTGAGTTGGCAAGCTGTTTCTAGTCTTTATGCTAAGCTAAGCAAACTGTCTTCTAGCTCTGGCATTGCATTGTGTGTGAGCGTGGCATCGATCTTCTCCGCAAGAAAGTGAGTAAAATGTCAAAGTGTTCCGAGCTATTCCATTTTAAACTGTATATACGAGTCTCCTTCCTGTCCGTGTTGCCTTCCACAGGATGTTTAGGTGTGTGTACTGAGCAGGTAGGCAGGCGGGGGAGGCAGACGGGAATGAGGGATGAGAAAATCAAAGTGGAAGACAGTTAATGAAACAGTGACCTTCGGGTCATGTGTGCTGGTTGTGTCAGAGATTTATTATTGGGCTTTGGCATCACTTAACCCACTACGATCACAAGGCCAAGCAACCTCCTCGGAGGAATACATGCACGGTGTACGCAGACACACAAACACAAACACACACTTTTGATAAAGGCTATTCTTAACATGACAACGAAGATCCAACCAAGAAGCAGCTACGCTTATAAATGCCTCTCGTGCGACCCTTTTTGACCTTTTTAGACTCTGGCTCCTGAATTTCAATCAGGTGGGCTTCCATCCCCGTTGCCATCAATCATCTCCTCACCTCCGCTACACCGGTTGATTAATCGATTCAATCAATTACATGGATTGATAAAATGATTGATGAACTATACAAAATACGTGTACTCTTTCCACAGCCCGTGATTTATTTCACCTCGTCATTTATAAGCTGGATGCGCTCAGTCACACCTATGTTATATTTTAAAACTACAAAAGCGTCACGACGTGTTGCTATAAATACCATAAGTAAGCACAAACAGTCACAGGTGGACATTTAGTGCACACTGCAGATTCTCTTCAGTGCCTCAGTGAGCTGAATTCAGAGCACATCCGCACACAGCCACACCCTCTCCTCTCTTCATAAAGCTCGACTAAGTGTGTAATCTTCTGGGGCTTACTGTGTTTACCCTTTGCAACACAGAAAATGCTCACTTTAAAGCCCAGGACACAGACTTTAAGTTGGCCTACAGCACTATACTTTACTGAGCTACCCTCTCATCATCCTACAACACATAATGTCGACAAAAGATAAACTCACACCAGTTGACGGTAGTTATACACCTGTGTAAGGGACGCTAGTTAAACCAGAGATTCACAGAGACGCAGCTGAATTTGCACAAGTTACGTGCGAACGTCCCCGGAAGCAAACACGAGCAGCTTGCAAATGCCAGCTTAAATTTACTCATCACATTGCTTCAAAAACATTTTCATAACGCCGGCAGTGCGGCAATCGTAATTCACTTTGGCACGCAGACACCAAAATAATCATTAGGAATTTCTTCTAGTTAAAAAAAAATCTGAAACAACAAACGATGAGTACGCTCTGATTTGTTTAGCTGTGTAGTGGGAAATGTCCTTTAATGAGAAAGCACACGCACACACACACACACACATATACATAAATGAAACATTGCAGAAGTGTCAGGAGATTGTAGTTTTATAGTAACTGTACAATCCCAGAAGTAATGTATTGCTCTTCATAATACAGGCACAGCATTATGTTTTATTAATGAGACACAATATGTCTCATTTGGTATTGAATATTTGGCTTCACTGCTACATATCCCTTCAGTATTAGCTCCTGAGCACAATGTATGTAAAGCAGGATATGAATGAGGCTCATGGTTATCAGTGTGTGGCAATATTCCAGGAACCAAAGGACACAAACATGCAGAGTACACACACACACACACACACACACGTATGAGCAGCCAACACACAAAAACTCAATTTCCCAGTGGCCTCATTTCCTCTCAGCTGCTCAGAAGTGACATTTAAATAAGCATCTGATTAATAATCTCGGCTAAAGTGGTTGATCGAGCTAATGAATGGCTGTCATTAATCACGCCTGGCACAGCTGTGGATGGAGTCGAAGAGACAGAGATAGAGAGCGAAGAGGAGACGATTTTCCACACTTTGATTACTTCCAGCCCTTTCGATCACAACTAAAGAACAATTTTGGCAGAGGTGATTGTCTCTGTCCATACTTTCACAGTTCCCTCTATTGAGTGTGTGTCTAGAGTTTTCAATCGAGCAACTCACCTGGCTTTCAACTCCCAAAGCAAATATACACGATATGTACTGGGTCTATTCAAAAACAGTGCCTGAGCAAACAAAAGGCCATTGTGAAAACCCCTCTCTTTGATCAAACGGTGCTGTAAAGATTAACTATACAGCTAATACCCACTCGACAGAGCTTTGTTGACCCCGCGGATGACAGCCCAACTATACAGGACTGTAACTGTGAAAAGAGGGGGCACGGGATCTGCTGGGGACTGATAGGATTCACTACACCCTGGGTGTCATGGCCAGCGAGCTGGGTCTGTGCCCCGAACAGCGATTAGCAGCGATGTGTACCCCAACGCCACACCACAAGCAATAGGAGCTACACACCATTGATCCTGCGATGAACTGTACTGAACTAGTCTGCAGAGAGAAAGAGGGAGAGAGACAGAAATAAAAGGAGTGTGTCTTGTCATGTGACAGGAATTACAATTTTTCAGTTATTTATCGAGGGAAGCTTAACTCGCACTGCTTCTTATTCATACAGGCATTAATGCTTGACCATCAACGCACTGACGCATTAGGGGAAAAGCTGGGAAGTCTCAGCGGAAAAACCAACTGAGTAATGCCTACCCCTATCTCAACCATCAATGGTTCAAGTGCCCTTGAGCAAGGCACTTAACCCCGATACTGCATGTTCCAGTGGAGGTGTTCGGTATCCAGAAATATCACTTTAATTAAATGTCGGAGCTTGGAGGACGGACAGTCACAGCGTTTCAGGAGGCATATACATTACAAGAACTGTGTGATCTCTGCCCTTGTGTGTGAACTAATGATTCATGTGATACATTATTGATCTCCATAAGGGAAGCAGCTGTAGAACCGCTCTTTATGTGGACAGGAGATACAGTGTCTTGCACAAGGACAACTCAGCAGGGCAAGCATGTGACTCTCAGGGTCATTTTGTTCATCCGCAGCTTCATCAAAACCACCTACTGTGCTCCCAATTTGTTCATTAGAACTGATTTTAAACTTGATGGTATTAAACAGAATATTATATACAAGTTTATATACCGTTTTTCCATACAACTAAACTGTGTGTGTTGAGTTCGGTTGATTCATACCATACAGACCTAAGCGAGACATAATTTCAACCATTTATAAGGCCAAGTTTAAAGAAGCACTGCGAAGGATTTAATGACACCTAGTGGTGTAGTTGTTGATTACAGCCCCTCAATTTCTAACATATTCTTCAAATAGAGCCTACTTAATGTGACACAATTCATTAATAGGCAACAAAATGTATGTAGTATACTGTATGTGTAGTGGGGTCCCTCTCCATCAGGTGTCAAAAGTCTTCTGCTCCATAACAAGGTGTCGTTTATCCTAGCTATGTCTCGTTAGTTCACTCTGTTGACATTTCTTGGTAAAAAATCTTCTTTTACAATCCTTAAAAAGCAATAACAGAGCTGTCTGTTCTTTCTTTTTCTTACCGTGCTTGATTGACTCTTTCAAAACGTAGACAGACTTGAGAACGGTTTGTTAATAATAAATGGAAAAACTGAGTTGTTGCCTTAAATATAGCATTTGGCCAGTCATTCTAGTAACAGATTTCTTCAGTATTTCCAACCTGTCTGGATTAAAGTGAGATAAAGATGAAGCCAGTTTAATCACAGTGTGATCACAAGTAGACTTAACACATACCACTGTCGCATGTGACAGACAGTAATGTCTAGATGGTATCTTTATATAAATGTAATGTACTATGTGGTGAATAGTATAAAAAGTATATATTTTTAAAAATCAAAACATGAAAACTGGATGGATGGATGATTACATTCAGAAGCACACATTTTAAAATGTATTTACTTGTTACCTTTAATACGAAATTTGAACAATTGAGTCACTGTCTATAAGTACAACAGACTAAAGTAATAAGCTTCATATTCTTTGTTTTTATGTCATAATGTGTTACTACTGTACAGTATATAAAAAAAGATTTTGTGAAAGCATAGTTCATTCAAATACATGCCAGATATATACAACTGACACTATGAATTTACACTGTTTTATATAAACATGACAGATATATGGTATAACATGAATGCCCATATATAAATATATACTAAACTTTGAATATGGACAGATATGACGTAGTATATGTGATACCACTACATGCACACAGGCTGCATCTATATATAATGCACATATTAGATTTAGATACTGCAATATAAAAAGACACTAAGTGGTGTAAACTGTGTGTTTTGTTCATTTGTTTTTTAATTAGTTAATTAGTTTTGATTTTGTTGACTAAAATGTCACTCTTGTCTCCAGCTCATTGAGCATATTGGTGCTGGAGGATAAAATGTCCGCACATCTATCTATATTTTGTTTTGTTTATACTGCAGTTTCCTATACGCTCACAGTGTATATGTCAAATCAAATAAAAGTGTCCATCGAGATTTTTTGCTTTGAGAGGACAGCAGGAAATTTGGTTGCTGGGATGGAGTTTCACTTCATTTTGCAGCTTTATTCACAGTGATGGATTTTAGAAATCTGTTTATGGCTGTGTGTGTGTGTGTGTGTGTGTGTGTGTGTGTGTGTGTGTGAGTGTGTGTGTTGTCTTCCATTTTTTTTTTCCATTGGTCAAGCTGTTAACTGCTTTTCTCCTGCTTTTCTCCTTCTCTCCTCCCAGAATGCCCCTGGGAAACAATGACAAGGACACAAAGCTGATCCTGAAGCAACTACAGCTACCCCAGCACCTTCAGAACAATGGCCCCATCCTGTATGAGTGTGTACGTGTGGTTGGATATCGGTACACTGCAGTAATGTCTTGGTAGATGGGTATGCTGCAGAGCTTTTAACTATCTTACTTGTCGGGTAGTTTAATTTGTAACAGTGCACCAATAAGACGACCAAATGTTCAGTATGTAAAGTCAGTTCAGTACCTCAAAATTATACTTAAATTCAGCCTGTAAAGCTTGTAGGCTGTGGAAAACAGCACTTCACTGCACCCAGGGTGGTAAACCCATTGGAGGCACTGCCTTAAAGGATAAAGTCAGGGAACAAAAGTCTCCTCCACTAACCCTAACCCCTGTTACTTATCAATGACTTTGATAAGTAACAGGGAGTACTACTACATGCAATATTACTTTAGAGGAAATGCCTCTGATTTGGCTTATCCTATCAATCAATCTTATTCCTAAACCTTAACCAACCCAACGAGTACTACCCAGTCAGAGACTGAGTAGGGCGGGTCATCTCCTCGCCATCCTGGAAAAACAAAACCTGAAGCATATGTGAAAAAAGTTGCATAAAGCCTTTAATCCGATAAATTGCCTCAAGTGGTCAAAGAAATTAGCTTACCAGACCTCTGTAGTCTGCTCTTCATCTCCGCTTCAGGCTAATGGCCCAGAGCTACATTAAGCGTTAGTAGCATAACACACCTGAATGTCTTTAGTTTAGCACTGTGGGCAACGGAGACACCAGGTTTCCGACAAAGATTAAGAATGTGCGAATTAAAAAAGATGATATCGCTGGTTCTGGTGCATTCATTTTTGATATTTTTAGTCCAACAATTTTATAGGAGCAACATATATACACACCATGACATCTCTGGCATACTGTATGTGCAGCTACATCTGATGTCTGTAAGCAAATATGTGCAAATGACTGTGCAGCTTTGTCAATGCAGGGTGCCCGTTTTGTTTGGGGCGGTCGTGCGTTCGATTGCGCGTCCATGTAAACTCTTGTGTACGTGTTATTGTGTTATTGTATGTGTGTGTGGTGTGTGTGTGTGCGTGTATAAGATGTACTGATGGCTCAGGCGGGAACCCATTCCTGATGGAGCAGTTATTTGTCCCTAGGCATCACAGGTGTTGTGACGCCCCAATGACAGACACATTCCATCCAGGTTCCATTTGGGCAACCATGCAATAAATCAACACAACATCACCACTCTGCCACTCATTACTGCGCACCGAGAGGCACAGAGAGGGAGATACAATGACATAAAGGGACAGAGCGAGGACAGTTCTGCTGATCTGCAAACAATGCCTCCCCCCCAAAGAAAGGTAATTTGAGAGTCTGATTGCTTTCTTGAGATAGTGTTTCATTTCACTGTCATGGAATTATGAGAGGTAGCAGACTCCTGTTTCAATTTTCACTGCCACTCTGCATCTGTTCCAGAGGGCCCACGGGGGAATCAATGGCTCACAGACTTTTCTATGCCAACAACAGGCTACAATTTGACCCAGTGGGACGATAAACTACAGCCAAACACACTTTAGCTAGTGGCCAACAGAAACCCAAGTGGATTTAAGAGAATGCAGAACCAATTGCTTACCACGTTAGCGCACTAACAGTTCTGGTAACATGGTTCAAGATTAGAAGTAATGTGATTTCAAGGTGAAAGTGTGTTTAATGTTTGGGGCACTGAGGGGATTTAAATCTGTGGTTGTGGATGGAGACTGGCAGAGGGAGAGAGAGAGAGAGAGAAACCAAGAGGAAGATGCAGATTGAGATTTTGGCCTTTAAGCTCCACAGTTTTTTGAACACTTTTCCATCACTAAAGTGTTTGACAAATTGTTGAAAAGAACCATAACAGGATTTACAGCTGCATTAAGAATATTACACCACAAGTCCAGCTGTGTAGGACAACAAGAGCTCTAAAGGGAACAGCTCATTGGACCAGAGGCAGCACAAGCTATAAAAACGCACAGTTGTGGTAACAGTCACAGCTGTCAACCCTGTTGGATACATATCCAATAATCATGTTCCCTTTGAGGACATAATCCTTACAACACATGGGCTAGGCCTTCTACAACAGCTACTTCTGATGCTTTTTTCCCCCCTAAAAACAGGGCTGGCAGTATGGGGTGTGTTTTACAAATACACAAGTGGGGCATTTATAGAATGACACAATTCCTTTGAGTGGCAATCTCAAGAGAGATATTTTGAACATTGAGCACTTGAAAAAACAGCGAATGTTAACCCAAGCTGATGTATACGGTATTTTACTCCTGTGGCTCTAAATGGAGCTTTATCAAGTCAGAGTAAATTGCCCTAGTTGTGTCACCAGGGTAATGTGGTCTTGGGGCTAGGTATTTGAAAGATGTAGATGTTGACCAGGCAGGTCTATAAAATATGTTTAGGTTGCATGATGGGAAGTGTAGGATCCAGAGTTTATCAAGACTAAAACACAGGGTATGTTGGCCACCACTGCTTTTATGTAGACCATCATGTCAGCTGTGTAATGCTAAATCACTCATTTAAAGGTCCAGTGTGTAACTTTTAATGTAATATATTAGAAGGAATGAAATATAACATACAAAACAATGTTTTCAGTAATACATAATCACTTTTTTTTTAATCATTTTTGTATTTCCTTAGATTTCCCCTTTAACATCTACATATGGAGCAGGTCCCCCTACACAGAGTCCGCAGAGTAACCATGTTGTGTTTTGTTAGAAGTTTGAGAAGATAAATGTAGACAAATGGAAAATCACACTTTATTATTTATGACGAGAAAAGCCAAGGGAGAAGCAATAGATTATGTAGCTAAAGTTAACAAATACACCAACACAAGGCAGAACAACTAACAAAGACATTTGCTATGACTTAAAGTTTTACAGAATATTTAACTAAATACAATTTCTAACCTCAAATAGCCTTGACAGCCTACTCATTGCTGTCATTCTGGCTACCCGATTAAAAGAAATATTCCCTCTCCTTTCAGCTCTCCACCAACTCTCTTTTTAAATCTAGTTGCTAACTTCCACCATACAGTGCTGAAAAAGTTGCATATAGATTTTCCTGAAACTGTCTGCTGTGGCGGAGCACTGTAGACTGAACCAAAACAGTAAAGCTGAGGGACTGGACAGGCAAAAAAAAAGCAGCAAGTCAAGTCCTACATACTATTATATCACTTCTATCTTTTCCTTATAGCTCCTAATTAGATGTCAAGCTGTGACTAGACTTCTTATGGACCGCCACACTTTCTTTACGCTCATTTTTTGTTGTCACCAGGAAATGCAGCTTCTTTTTACACCCTGACACCGGCCTCTCTGAACACACAACACAAGTAACAAGGCCAAGTGAGCACTTCATGGGAAAAGATTAAATGAAGCTTCTAGACCCTGACGTGCACAAACCCACAAACTTCGATCTCCTGTCTTCTTTAATTTGACCCCTGTCTGTTGGGATACACCAGGTGTTAAATTGGCTGGATCAGAATGGAAATATTCAGTGTGCTGGGCTAACTGTGTTAGGTCTGACTGAGTCTCTGTCCACTGAGCCTAGAAGATAATCCATGCAGGGCTGGTCTCTTCAACCAGTGTTAGAGACAGTAGCTGTACACATAGGGCCATTTTTTACCCTAACTGAACTGGATGGATTAACTCCTTTATGTGCAGGATATCTACATAATCATTTGTACAGGATGATAAATCTAGGTTTGATCAGTTTAAAACTGGATTAGCCAGATTCATTTCTCCCTCTGCAAAATAATAAGCTCAGAATAAAAGTAATATACTGTACTCGTTGTTCTAGGACTGAACTACGTGCCATTGTCTCGCTCTTACCTTCCTTGACTCTTTCTATGTAGTCTATAAACACTTAGGCCTGCTAGATTTAGCCAACCCTGATTGTGCATTAAGGCCATAAAGGGCAGAAAATATTTATGCCAGTCAGCAAATTATTCTTGGAGAGACTTCTCGACAGAGTGACTGGCAGTGAACAAACAAATCTCATTTCATTAGATGTTATTTGGAGAAGAAGAAAACTCACTTAGTGTACATCAGATATTGTGTAATTTTCTCTCTAAATGTCACTGTAAGTATGAAATTGCATGAAATTACCAGGTAAGTAATCACCCAGAGTGGTTAAACATATTGATGGCAAATACCCAGGCTGAGTGCTTTCCTTGCAGCATGGCATATTTTCAAGCCACGGCCATTACATCCAAATAAGTAAATGCAATCAACAGAGGAAGAGAGTGGGAGGGGTGCTGGAAAAGGGCAGGGTGGTACTGTAGTCACATACTAATAGAAATTAAATTTCTATCTGCTCACTGAAAACTGCATTTACACTTGCAACCTCAGGTTTTACTGTTCCAAACAACTCCCAGCAGAGTAGACTAGAAGGTAATGGAGGGTGACCGCAGTGTTGGACTTCATTTCGCCAGCGATTTGGGAACAATGAAACAGCTGAAATGCCTGAATGCTGAAATTAAATGTGGGTTGCTTTAGAGATCAGCATCCGTAAGTATTTCAACAAATTGAACCCCTGTATTATTTGCATTTCATTCCTCTTAATGCGTAAAACTGGTCTTGACACTAAATAATTGGCCTTCAGAGGTTTTGTGCACAATATAAGATATCCAATCTTTCTTGTTTCACCTTCTCTACATATCCAATGCTTCTGTAGGCAGGTTCAGAGCGACAGCAGGCACTCACACATGCATTTATTATATCATAAATTCACTTGGTGTGGTTGAAATGAATACTGTATGTGCTCAGTATCAACCAAAAGCCAATTCAACCAACACAAATGAAGAACTGCAATAGTCACACATTTTAACTGTTGCTTCATTACGAAGATGACCAGTTTGGAAAATCCTGCAGGTCTTTTTTAAGAAAACAAAACGCAGAGGGAAAAGTCTTCTACAGCAGCTAAGCTATACTGTGTGTAAAAAAAAAAAAAAGGCTGACCAAAGCATTTCTTACCTGGACTCACAGCGGAGCAGAGGAGGTCAGAATGTTTGAGTATCTGTCAGTTCCTCTATCATATTGATTCAGTTCTAAAAGCTCAGCACTTCTGTACTTTTACAGTCATGGTCAATCTGCTTTTATCTAACCAGGCTGCAGTTGCACCTATTGCAGGCACTGGGAGCCAATAATCAATAACACAGCATTGATATCAGCACATATCAGCAAAGCCAGCGCGTACGCAAATGAGTTTCCTACAGAATGCATGAATGTGAATGAGGGTTTTTTTTGCTGAGCGTTAACTGAGAAGATTGATACCACTCTCATATGTCTGTCAACTATGAAACATACAGACAGCAGCCTGTTATCTTAGCATAAAGATAGCATGGACAAGCAGAACCTCAAAAACTCACTTAACACCTGAAATCGTGTTTGCTTAAACCTGAAGTGTAAAAACAGGACATTAGTTATGTGCAAGATATTTTGAAATTGTATGGATTAAAGCTAAAACGTGTTAAATTAGTTTTAGTGGTGCTAGTAGTTAGATGATAACTCTGGAGAGAATGAGTCCAGCTGCTTCCTTGTTTCCAGGCTCCTGGCTGTAACTTCTGTACGGAGCAAAGGAGATTTTCCAAAAATGTTTCTTTAAATCAACACCCTTGCAGTAGTAAAGACCTTTGAGATTTATTCACTACAACAAAACAAGATGTTAGATCCGTCCGCTTTCTCACACAGACGTAAAAAGGTTTGCACACATAAATATAAATCCACTCACTGCAGTGACACTTGATTAAGTCCCTGTTGGCAGGGCAACAAATACCAGCATGCATGCTGTGAGCTACTGATGAACCATCAACTGAAACCCACCAACAAAGCTGTGTCCGCCTTCACCTCCCACATCCTCCGGTATCACCCTCATCGTGCTATAAGGGAGACTTGCTTGAGTGCCAGACTATAAATTTCAGCACACTCTCATTCCACAACATGACTGATCACTGTCAGCGCTGACGGATTTCATTGAGAGCAGGCTGAGTTATGATGGTGTGTGGTCAATCAGAGTGTAGCTAAGAGATCCTGAAGTCCATATTCATCTGTATGTGCTCAAATGTATGCACATTTCATACAAGTGTGCGTGCATACATTAGTACCCACATCCAATTATCCGGCCGCGTGTGTACATTCAGGATTTGCATGCATGCTCAGCTTTGAGTGTCCAGATGTTCATGTTTTGTCATACTGCTTGCTGTCATTGCTTTTATGACTGCTCTGACATGCTCTCATACGGACACATCTTTGGTGACAGGCTCATAATTTCAGTCAGCAGAGGCCACTGAAATTCCTTCTAATAAGACCGCGCAGCTGCCAGAGTCCCCGCTGTAACCACTGATGGACAGTCACATCCAACTCGGTTGAGATTGATAAGCACTCGTTCGAAGAAAGAAACTCTTCGCTAGATAATCAAACTGCTGCTCATTTATTTTCTGCAGTAGTGTTACGCAGAAAGTTCACACTGTATATGGTATCAGCTATAATGCAGGGGTTTAAGGTCACGTGTCTGCAACAATACGAGTTGAATCGCTTCAAGCTAATCAAGATGCACTGTTTAATTGCTGACCTGACAATCTGACCTTCATGTAGAATCATAAAACTGTGAAACTGTATAAGAATATGAAGTGAGTACTAAATTAAAAACTACTAAGGGCTTGGATTTCTCTTCCTATAAAACCATTTTCTTTCTTTCTCTCTTTATTCTGTTATCAGTAGGGGGGAACATTTTTAGCCATGGGCATGGCTCAAGGAATGGTAATGTGCATGCGTAGTTGGCCCACCACAGTCCAGATTGAAAAATCAACAACTGTTAACTGGTTTGCCATGGATTTTGGTGCAGATATCTATAGTGCCCAGTGGGATAATCCTAATGACTTTAATCATCTGCTCACTTTTCCTCTAACACGACCATGACGTGACGTTCAGATTTGTGTTCCTTGGTGAAATATCTAAACCACTTTTGGATGACATTTAATAAGTATGCGCCCCTCAGGAGGAACTGTAATCACTTTTGTGATCCCTTCACTTTTAAACTCAAGTGGCATCATCTGTTTTTATGTTTCCGATGTTTAAACTTCTGATTAAAAACCTGCAAAGCTACCCTCCTCCACATCTATTGGCAGTGCTCCAAAATACAGATATTCTGGAACAATGTTTTCAATATTTTGTCTAAAATATTGGGCAAGGATCTCGTGCCTAGCTCCACTCTAGCTTTATTTGGCATTGCCGCAGGTGGGGATCCACACTTGACACTTAGTGAGCAACATATGGTTGCTTTTGCCCTGCTTCTGGCCAGACGTGCAATTTTGCTTAGGTGGGGCAATGGCTTCAAGACATAATGACCTGTCTCAAGTTGGAAATGTTACGCTTTTCTATCAGCGGCTCAGAGGAAAAATTTTATAAAACATGGGATCCTTTTTTATTACACTTTAATAATACCCAAACAACACGAACTTGAATTGTGCTCAGTTTTGGCCCTTGACATAAGCATAAGCCTGACCTACACCATAAGCTGATCTTCAGAAATGTGCCTTAGAACGCTCTTAGTACTTCAATGGGTGGGGGTGGGTTTGTTTGGTGCGGGATTGTTCTTATTACAGTAAACCCTGCACTTTATGTTTGTTAAAAATAAGGATTTACTGTTTTACTCTGTGATCAACATACACATGTACATGCCTGAAGAATCCAAATAAAAACATTTGAAATGAAAAACCTGCAAAGCTAATGACACAACGAGTGTTCTAATGTTAGCACTGTCGTTGTGACCTCTCCAAATATTTTACACCAAACTGTAGTCGCGCAGTGCCAACAAGACTGCCTGAAGTGTGCATTTCCAATGAGGAAAAGTTCATACCTGCATGTGTATGTAAAACTGGAAAACAGAATAAGTTGACAAAATGGGTGAATTTAAGTTTCTGTAGGTGAAATATTTACTGTAATTTGAACTGTGACTTTAGGAAGCCAAAGTGGCCAGTGGGATTGTCCCCTTTCTACTGATAGTCTATCCTTAGTCGAAGCAGGGGCAGAACAGTCAAGCTGAATCCATAATCAGTCAGTAGCGATGGGCTCAGTGTGAAACGGCCCTCAAGGGCTAATCTATATGTGTCCCCAGTGCTTAGGATGTCCATGAAATGTAGCGACTCTAAGCCTGGACACTCAGAGGACTCAAAGGCTTGAGAGTGAGGGTGAAATGTCTAATCACTGCATTGTTGTTCTGCCTTTTTTTGAACTTTAATCATATCCTGTTTCTTTCTCCCCCCTCCATCTATGCTTTCTTCAGCATATCTGTCTATTTTCAATTCTCACTGATATATCTGCTTCTTTTATGGGTACAAGGAGAGAGACTGTTGCAGTGGCTATCAATACAATAGTCTTTCTGTGCAGATATGTTACGGTTGCAGATATTTTATCTATAGCCTCTACTGTGGAGTCAGAATAAAATTGTATAAACGGATGAACAAAACAAACTTTTAAAGATGGATTTCTTTTAAACCACTGTGAGCCACACACTACTTATTCATCATAAATACTTTGCAGCAAAGGTTAGCTTGATTTCAATCTGAAAAACAATGAAAAAAGATAATGATCTTTGCCAGGTCCTCTCCACGGGCTCTGCGTACTTTTATTTTTGATGGCTTTGCCCTCTATCAGTTCCTGCAGTACACTTTTATTATTATCCTGCTAAAATATTTTAACAGTGCTCTTCAGGGAGATCCTGGCACACTTTGCATCCTAAAACCCTACATTATAGTTCACTTGTCAAGGTGACAGTGTTGACACAAAAAAAAACAATTTATGATGTAAAGAGCCACACACCTGGCCTCAGGACAGGACAAAGACAGTGCAATGTTTTTGTTAAAATCTTTTCTGTGCGACATATGCATACTTGAGAGAAGTTGCAGCTGTCAATATGCCAACCCATCTCTCTCCTCTCCTGTCAGCCTCCTCCTGCTTGTTCTCTCTATCCCATGGTGCAGAACCAAGAAGGGTTAGGAAAGCCTCTCGTTCCATCCCTCTCCTTCTTTATCTTTCACCCTTTGTCCATCATTCTCAAGTCAGAAATGTCAAACAGGCTGTCATTGACCCCGCTGTATGACATACTGTCAAGCGTTTTCACCCATCAAATTGTGTGTCCAACACAAGCAACGTATTGATCGCTCTCTAACATCCGAGCTCCATAACTTAATAAACAGTTCCAGCGTAGGTTTCTAAATCTGTGATCTCTGTGGTTTGCTGTCATTGTGAAGGTCTAAGGTCACTTGGCTTGGCACTCCTGAGGATGATGACAGCTCAGAAAAGACACACTAGACTTAGACCCTGAGGTCTGCATCATTTGGACATGTCAAACAGACGCCTTGCATCAGGGATGTTGAGTTTTGGCTCGTTGGTAATGTGACATCTGTGTCAAGACAACCAACTTGATGGACAACAATGTCAGTATGATGCACAAGATTGCAATGGTTTTTCAAAGTTTAGCAACATTTACTACACATTTTTTTTGTGTATTTTCATTATCGCTCAATAGCTCGGTTCCACTTTTTCTCACCTTGTCTCGTGTCTCCATTACAAAACACAGAAAAAAAAGTCGAACTTAAAGCTGCCCTGTGGAGTTTTAAACACAAACTGTTATGTTCACATCCAGTGTTACTCCCCAATAGGCATTGTGTGTGTCCTTCAGATCAATAAACATTTGCAAGAATACATTTCTCTGTTTGTCTTCTCCTTCACTACCTTTTCAGATTATTGTTAACTCCCTTCTCTCTGGCATAAATCGGAAGTCACTCTTTCGCCTTTTCTCCAAAATGCAGCAGCCAGGCTTCTTACTGGTTTTAACAGATGACAGCACAGATTTTAGCCTCTCTTCACTGGCCTCCTGTTCGTTTTAGAATTGATTTTAAGATTTTACTTGGTACTTAGTAAGTCTTTCTAATGGCCGGCCAGGGGCAGCTCCATTGGCTGCAAAATAATGTGCAATTAATATCCTAATGAGTTTGAAGGCTTGTTTACGGGTATGTTTTGGGGCATGGCTACCTTGTGATTGACGAGCGATTCCATCCAGTGTAACACATCGGGCTCATGTAACTCAGATCAACTGTCAAACCAGGTAGTGCTGAAATAACTATGAATCAAGATTCTGTTACTACATTGCCTACTTCTCACTGCAAATGTTTTCAGAGACATATTTTAGTAAACTGTTTAACTTCCCTGCTTAAAAAAGTCAAAGCCCAGCCCAGCCAAACTCACTGTACATCACCCACCGGATCAACACTCTCACCTAAATAAGGTCAAAACTTCAAAAAGCTTTAGTACCATAGTCCACAAACAAATGTGTGAGACCATATTGGTTTTACAATTATTGTGTGCAGGATGCAAACAAAACAGGGACCTGCTTATCAAAACACAGCTCCACAGGGTACCTTTAATTTAAATTGTGAATCAGCTAAAATAATTTTCATTAATACAAATGGCTGCATTTCAGGTCATAATTAAATAGTTTGGACTTTATCTCCAGTTATGAAAATGTAATTATTCACACAGTGGAATGAAAATGAATCAAGAGAAGTGCCAGAAAAGTTCAGAAATAACCTCTCGTGCATTTAAATTCAAATGAAGGCATGTGGTGTATCTTTTTTCACAGTTGCATTAACATTCTCCACACAGTAAAAGTGCTCCTCACATTGTTCCTCCTGTGGCCTTTCACAGGCTTTGAATATCTCACAGTTTGAATATCTTAAGTCTACAATTCTTCTGATATGTAACAGATGGGAAGTCGGTTCCATTTTTGAAACATGTGGAATGATTTACATTGCGCCTTTTTATGTAAGACGTACATCTAAGGTGATCGATACAACTGAATCAAAGCTGGTTGTGTAGATAACGTGAACAATAAGGTATTCAAACAACCTCCAAAATCATGTAGATTCTTCTACATTGCCTTCAGGTCTGTATGTCCTCATATCACGGTGAGAGCATGCACAATCTTTTTATTGCAAACTACAACAAAGCTGTTGTCAAAAACAGATGGCAGCTTAACATTATCTGCGCATAATTCATTAAGACGTCTTGAACCTGGCTTGTTTTTCTTGTACAGCGTGTAACAGAAATTAACTTTAAAAAGTTGATTTTGAAATATACAAACTGCAGACTTTTAGATGAAGCCGTTTACAGTAATAAGATAACAATATAGTTCACCAAGACATGCTGATATGGTAAATATATGCATAATTTGAGTGTGAGTAAGTGCCTGTGCTTTACAGTTCATATGGTATGCATACACTGTCGCCTGTGTAGTAATTTACTGTAATAGTACTGGTTGCTTTTGCCTCCACAGGGGAGATGAACAGCAACTTAACCTTAAAGCAACACTGTATAACTTTTCTACGGGCTAAAAATCATTTTGATGCTGCACTGACGTGTAATCAGGGGAATGGTGTCACACCTTCTGTCACACACTACCAACTATTTCACTGATTTTTGGTGAATCATATTTTACACAGAAAATGTTTCTGGTTGTTTCTGGTCTGAAAATGTTTTCGGATGGACAGTAAAGCAAACTGCCACATTGCCCGGTCTGTGAGAACCAGGGTGTTAGTGTTTGTACCACAGGCGTTTTGGACCACCGGAAAAAAAAAGGCTTTGAGGCACCGGGATGTGGGCAAATTCTGACAGGGAGCGGTGTCAGTGTTGTGCCAGAGCGGAGCTGGGCAAACAGTCAATGCAACCAGGCTCAGCAGCCTCTATGGACATAATGTCACAGGCAAAAGGACTGAAGGTGACGTTGACAGAGGAAGCTAAGAAGAGAAAAGGATAGAGTGACCGAGAAAGAAGCCGGCGGACAAGAGTAAATCTGGGACTGTCTTTTAGTCGTTGGCGAGAGCTTTGTGCTTCCTGTCTGAGCTTGCTAAAAAAACAGGAACACCTTGAGCACAACGCCGGACCTCCACTGCAGAGAAAACTATTTGAAGTGAAAACATTTATAACCTCCTCCACCGACACTCAGAACCACACATTTTATCATTACTGACACAAGCTCTGCAAATATCTGCCCTGTCAGTGCTGATTCTGATACAGTTTCTGTGACAAGCTCTCCTCCCTGTGTGTGTGTGTGTGTGTGTGTGTGTTTTACTGCAGGTGTGTGTGTGTGTGTGCACCAGTGCATTCTTGTTTATGAGACAACAGAAAGAAAAAAAAAACTAATTGGTAAGTACAACTGGAGTGGATTTTTCTCTCCTCTGGCTTTTGTGAACATTTTATTGACCATATTCACAATGAAGTAGAAAGTGTTGAGTTCGTGTTATTTCAAGGGTTGATCAGAGCTTGGACTTAAAGTTTTAAAAAGTGTATATTTTGTGAAGAGAATTTGATTTTTATGCATGTTTAAGAAGAAAGTGACCTTTTGAAAATGACCGTTTAGTTACAGTTTGAGCTTGAAGGAGTTAAAACTTTCTGCAACCTAATTTATCAGCAGTGACGGTGCTTTTTTTCCCCCCCAAAATAATACTTGCAGCTTTAAGGAAGGATAAGGCCTACTTGGCAGTGGGACTCTCGCCTGCCACCAGCACAATAAGAAGGCAACAGGAAGATAGCCAAGCCCTAGCTCTCAGCACTAGCTGCAGGGGTCTAAGCAGCAGGGAGGCTGTACCGCAACATAGCTTTTGCTACATGTCTGCCAGATTCGAGCATGAATAAATAAACACAGCAAGATCTGTCCAATTTTCCCCCAGCCCCTAGGCTTTAAACCAGAATACTTCTGACACCTGCTATGATCATTAATTATCCTTTCCTCACATGCATTATTTCACAGGTGCCAAGTTAAAAATAGTTCTATCTATTTCTGATGGGTGCCATCGAATAAGTGAAATAAAGCCCACTTGTGCTTGACACAGTGTTTAGTGCCAGATGAGGAGATTACTGCTGGTTAAGCTGCTCCAACTGTGGCTGCCACAACCAAATTACTCAACAGGTCACAGTTCACTTGTTAGAAAACAAGGGAGCATTCTGGGGATTGGATATACAACTAAAACATCAGTTACTGCTCCATCCTATGGTCAAGTTTAACAGAGACCTAAAAAGGGAGTTCTCTGCATGTGTTAGAATGCATTTGTGTGATGATGTGACAAAAGATTTATGTCCTGTGTAAAAGCATGTTTATATTCATTCATCAGATTGACATGCACATAGCTGATAGAGATCTTGTTCAAGGACCAAGAAAGATTTATTAGTGTTGTTCCTGAAGCCTTAGGATGCATAACAGACAAGCGGCAACCACCGTGGCTGTGAAGTGAAGCCTACAGTATGTGGACGTGCCAAAAACTGCAGTTCCTTGAATGGTCACTTAAGGCTGGCTACAAAACATGTCACTCTTCAGTACCCCCAAATTCCACCATGCACAGATTGGCCGCGTTCTGTGTGTGCCGCGGCTGCCGGAGCAATAAGTGGCCGTTCTAGTCAGTGTTATAAACCCCACCTGCCCAGCCGCGGTCCAGTTCAGAAGCGTCCCAGAAGCAGGCCTCCCCTCGGATCGGCAGGGAATATGTGGCTGTTCTATGTTCAGAGCAGCTCAAGCTGTCAGACACAGAAACAATGTAAAGAATCTGGTAGATTTTCAAAATAAAACACCCAGTGCAAACTGCCAGTTGTAAAAACAGCCAAAAGGGAAACAATTTAAATACGTCAATTAGGAGAATACGTAAATTATAAGAATCATATATAGAAGCATGTACACCAAGGAAAATTACCAAATCTGAGCAAGTAAACAAAGTATGGCTTCGCTTCTGAAACGCTTGTTTTGGAGAGTGCCAAACACTGCAATTCCTTGAACGGCCACTTGAGACTGGCTACAAAAGGAGTCACTCTCCATTAGCCCCCATGTTAAAATGTCCAACTTCATAGCAGAAATTAATGTGTTTACAGTCTGGTACAAAAACTCTACAGCTAATTTTCTTGTTCATGACAAAATCAGATTTTTTTTAACTTACTTGTGTCTGCTGTTGATCTACGTCTTAGAATAGCCGGGAGGTGGAAGAGGTAGGACCGCCAACATGGTTGCAGTCAGAGCCACCATATTCTGAGCCTTATAACAGCTCTTTGGGAAAATTATGGGTGATGTCTGCATCCTCCTCAGTGCTGATATTAAACCGTCAACTAAATATCAACTTGTTGTCTGCTGCGTATATTCAACTGCTTGTGTCTTGGTCCAGAAGATTCTGCCCGTCAGCATGTGAAATGGTTCAGGAGTTAACATCATACATAACATCCAGCTCCTTTGCTAAAAGCAACCCAACAGAATCTACACTGTCTATGGATTCATGTCATGAAGCATGGGGCTGCTTTAGTTGAACACAAAAGAAAAATGTCACATACACAGCAGGGCTCAGTAACACCGTGCTGAACTAAGTGAAAGCTTCACCTGAATCTGGATGTTCTTATCAAAAACATGCAGAGCAATCTGCAGCAATTTATATCATGTTGGGATGTATTCCATAACTACAGAGAACTATGAGGCGGCTGTGGATTGGAGGCAGAGGGTCGTCCACTAATCAGAAGATTGGCGGTTCGATCCTCAGTTCAATCCCCTCCAGTCTGCATGTCGAAGTGTCCTTGGGCGAGATGCTGAAACCCCAAATTGCTCCCGAAGGTGTGTGAATGTGTATGAATGGTGAGCTTCTCAAACTGATGAGCAGTTGGCACCTTGCATGGCAGCCAATGCCATCAGTGTATGAATGTGTGTGAATGGGGTGAATAAGATACGTACTGTAAAGCGCTTTGAGTGGTCGGAAGACTAGAAAGGCGCTACAGTATATAAGTACAGTCCATTTACCATTTATAAGAAGTGAATGATCACTTAAGTTATTATCTTAACCATATAATATGAATAAATGATTTATCGTCACATGAAATGTGGAGATGAAATGAAAGCTTGAGACACCATTAGCACATATATTTAGATGTTCTCTCTGTCTTCCTTTCTGAAGAGTTATGAATTTGCATTTTCAGGCAAAAACCATAACTGTGGTACTTAATGATAGTTGTTCATAGTGAGGTCTCAGGACTATCCTGAGTAAGGGGAAAGTCGCTTTCCTTCTTCCATAATGGAACATTACCATGTTTCTGGCTATTAATCATATTAACATATTGTTTTGTTTTGTTTTTCAAAAAAGCACAATATTGGTATCAATATTTGTCAAGAATGCACACTTCCTTTAAATTCTGACGATTAGATGATTAATTAATTATCACCAGAAAATGAGATGGCGGCAATTTTGATAATTGACTAATTGTTTAAAACACATATATTAAAAACTTTAATAAATAATAAAAATATCGGTCAAAAATTTTAGACTGCAAAATGAAGATGTCTACTTTTCCAACATTTTCTGTTATTTTATAGACTTAAACAATTGATTGCATAATTGAGAACATATGGAATTGCTAATAAAATAATCATTGGTTGTAGCCCTAATTTAGCCCTGAAAGTGCACAAAACATGAAGTTTGCCAATGAAGCAGTAAAAAAGACAAGCAGTGCAACAGCTTTGTATATCATCTAGTATGACACAAACGGTATTAACCAAGGCACAGAGTGTAAATGAACAATAGCAGCGTGGTGCTAAGAGACAGAGGCAGGGTACAACGTGTCCACCGCAAAATGGCTGGAATAACCAGCTGACACACAAAGAGTGAAAAAAATAGTCCTGGCTGTCGAGAAAAGTGAGGAAAGGAGAGAGACGTGGGGCTTTTGGAGTAGAAAGAGAATAAGGAAACAGCAAATGGTAGAGAAATGGCAGGGGCTGGAGAGAAGGAGGGGACTGAAAGTATACGTGCTATTAAACTGTATCGAGAAATGGGGAAAAAGAAAGTGATGGGGAATGGGAAAAACAGAGAGAGAGGGGAGATAAATGTGAAAGGACTGCAAGCTAAGTCTAAATTCAAAAGAGGCAGCAGATTAGTAGGGATGTGATGGCTTGAAGTGAGCGTCTGTGTGTGTGTGCGACTGTGTATGTGTTAGTGTGTGTATCTGTGTGTGTGTGCGCCCACATGGTTGCCGACGAAGGATAGCTATCTAGCAAGAAAGGGAGGGAGGCAAAGGGGAGAGAGAAAGGCCACCAGCCAAGTGGTCTAGTACCATCCTGGGAGAAACAGCATCTGTCTCAGCAAAATAGAGAGGAGCAATCAATAACTATACAGTTAAGGTGTGTGTGTGTGTGTGTGTGCATACTTGTGTGCATGTGTACAGTATTGTGTGTTACTGGTGCATTAGGTTTTGCAGTTTGCCTACGCTGCATTTACACTGCTGCATTTTGATAGAAATATACGATACGTGGATGATCAGAAAAAAGATAATGATATGTCGGACAATAATTATTTTATTTAATAACATAAACAATCTTAGATCATGTTGTTTTTTTTCTGTTTTTTTTTAAAGAAGCTTTTAACCTAAGTGGGACATTTTACAGTTGAAATATCACCTTGTCAGTTCTCTCTGGTAGCAAATTATGTAATGGCGACACTGTAAACGGCATTTCTCTGATGCGATTTCTTGTTATTTATCTGTTGACATATTGTTGCTGTCTGATGGAAACCACAAATGTCCAAAAATATTTTTTTCAGGAGGACGAAAAGACTCAGAAACGACTTTTTCTCAGAAACTAGTTTACAAAAATGAACCTAAAACACTGTAATGAGACCTACTTATGAAAAAAATGTCAGTCATCAGTAATAAATGGTTCTTAGAGGGTGGTGTGGGTGGTGCCAGGCCTTGACTCTCCTGTTTACTTCCACCTCAGGTGGTACCGGCTGTCCTACATGTTTCCTTAGAGTACGTTGTTAAATCAAGCTATTTTACTATTTTAAATTGAAATCAGCATAATTCAAATTCCATTTGACAATGATGTGCTAAAATCAGTCTGACTCAGTTCAGAAAGATCACAGAGCTCAAAACACAAAAAGGTTGTTCTATCTATATCTACATTCACAATGTATGTACGTTGATCAAACAGCAATGACATACACTGAGATTGAACTATATCAACAACTACAGGATGGATTGCCATGAAATTTTGTACAGGAGTTCATAGTTCCCAGCTGATGAATCCTATTCATTTTGTTAATCCTGTCACATTTATCTAGGGACACTATCAGGTCAAGGTTTCAATTTATCCAGTGAATTATATCAACATCTGCCTTTTCACAGACGTTCATGGTTCCCAGATGATGTATCCTGGAGTGTAATGTCTCATCTACTATTGGATGGATCGACATGAGATTTGGTGCATATATTCATATTTCTTTGCAGGATTAATTGTAACCTTGGTGGCAACCTAACTTTTCATCTGACGTCAGCATCAGATCCATTTTTTTTTTAATCTATGACTAAATATCTGCAAAATTAACGACATTCCATCGTCCTCAGTTTCAATTTGTGTTTAGGACTAATTAGCTAATCCTAGCATGCTAACCTGCTAAACTAGGACAGTGAACATTAGAACATTATATTAGCATTGTCATTGTTATACAGTCGTCCCTCGCTATATCGCGGTTCACTTTTTGCGGACTCGCTGTTTCGGATTTTCGGATTCAGATTTTTTTCAGTGTAATTTTGCATGCTTTTTTTTTTTTTACAGCGTACTGTACAGTATGAACGCGCATTGTGTTCAGCCTCCTAAATTGGCTAAGGGAGTACTGTACAAAATGCGTGTAAAAAGGTGTATAAAAGTGTGTGGTTAGGGGTTTTACGGCCTTAAAACATGTATAATAATTGTAAAACTTACTTCGCGAATTTCGTTTATTGCGGGTTATTTTTAGAACGTATCCCCCGCGATAAACGAGGGACCACTGTAATACTGATGTTAGCATTTAGCACCACCGTGCCTGAGTATAGCCGCAGAGAGCTGCTAGCATGCTGTAGCCTCTTGTTATGCATGCGGGTAAATGAACATTATGAGGCATCATTGCAACGCCTATTCTTTGAATATGTTGATTTGTAAGTGCTTTTAGGAAATCATTTGAATTGATCAGGACAGATTATATTGCATCTCATCAAGACTCCACTCGGCCACAAACTGAAGCGCGTAGTCAATAGTGGTCCCTTTATCTCATCTTCAGCCTCTCCTTTCACAATATTACATCCGAGAAAGGGGGTCGTAATCTCACCGTGCTTCATAATATCAAAATCCATTTCTATTTGATGCCCAATCCTAACTAGAAAGCTCCATTTCAGAGTGGCAAAATACGGCTGCTGAGAAGATTTCACCATGCAATTCATGCAAGGCATGCGTTTGGGTGACCTGTGGGGATTCAAAGTGTAATTCACATAATGGGTTTTCATCTCTTACATGGGTTTACTGTAGAATAAGTCAATGCTTTTTAATTCTATTAAGAATAGAGTTTTATTTGTCACTGCCAGGGAAGTATTTAAACATCCCTCTTTATCCAAACGGACACATGCACAAAGACACAGATTCATGATTAAAGTGTTCCCGCAGCTTTCAAAAAGATGAATATATATGCACATACTGTATATGCGCTGCATTTATTTCTGTATATTACCTTTGAAGTCTAATAAAAATGTGGAGAAACACTCTGATCTCCCAGAGAGAATAACCCTGTTGGTCAGATTCACTGCAGTCAAAAGGGCCGTCTGTTTCTCAATGCGTGTCAAGGGGAATTAAGACCCCTGAATGAGAAATCAAATCACACAGCATTTCCTTTCATCTTCTCTTGAATCGATAGCATGTCATAAAGTATGTTGGAGCAGACCTTGCAGCATCCTGGCATAATCTACCAATGAGGATGACTGCTTCTTCATTCTTTCACACAGTTTTAAACAGAAAGGAGCTTCTTGTCACACCTTAGAGCTAAACTCCTCAAAATGTCAGGTTTGATCTCAGTCACGCTGACACACTGTGATTAGCCCTTCATCCGAGTATTTGTCCTTACAATACAAACATTTCCGTCATCCAATTTAGTCAATTCAGGCTTTCTCCTGCCTGGGTGTTTGATGGATGTCCAGAGTAGTTGGCAGTGGAGTGGAGACTAGGCTTTGATGTTCAGCCCCAGACTGTTAGAGTATTCAGGTTGACTTTGATAAACCCCATTAGAGTGTCGCTAACTCTCCCTCTCTTGCTCTCTCTCGCTTTCTGACACACACTTACAGGCTATGAGCCTCAGAGGGATGGGCGTGAGGGCAAGAATACAAGGTTGCTCCCAACACTACATAAATTCTAAGTAAGTGAGTCAAGAAGTGGATGACGGAGGAAGTAAATAACCGGTTTCTGCTTACAAAAAGTGAAGGCAAATTGATTAGGATGACTGAATGAGTGAAAAAAATAAATAAAAATCAGATAGTGGCACAGGGTTGTGTTACAAAAGATTTACATATGCAATTTCAGGCCTTTGTCACCATAAAAGATTGAGAGATGTATATCTCCACGTCACTGGAGACAGCTGGTTCTTCGAACGTACGGGCTAGAGCTGCAGTAGGTGAACATGAGCTTAATCATAAAAGAATGAAAGATTCGTCAGGAAGTCTGGCGGAGGTCGGTACTCTACAGGCACGCCAATGCAACGCCCCATTCACCACTTGCCACTATCTAAATTGAAAAAAGTATTTATACCAACTTAGGGATCAGAAGTTAATGGAAGCAGTCATGCATCAATTGAGTTACATAAAAATGTCCGTCGGAAAAGGGTGAGATAACTACATCCTTTTAAAAGATTTTTAATTTTCTCAAATTGGCTTTTTGTGTCTGATCGAGGATGTACGTGTGTGTGTGTGTGTGTGTGTGTGTGGGTGGGTGGGGGCTGTAGGCAAAATACTGTGAGAGTTTAAATCAGACATCAGAAGGGGTATTAATGGGGAAATGTGCTAAAAGAGTAGGATGAAATAAAGATCTCACTCCGCTGTAATGAAACGCTGCTCTTCTGTGCGCCTGCTAATCATGCCGGCCAAATTGCAGCACAGATTGATCAAAAAAAAAGGTGCAATGACAGAGGTGGGAAAGTGATTAAGATGCAATGGTCATCATCATTGCTATCCCGCTCTGGTATAGTAATAAAACCTTTTGGCACAAGAGACGGACCCATCGGTTGACACGCTCCGCCCTTATGTAAACTCCTTTTGTCACTCTGTATCTAATGTCTCCCATATAAACCCATCTGTTGGTTTATAGGATAGAAATACTATCATTTTTTTGTTGCTTCACACATCTGAACCGCAGGCAAACCGGTGCCTCGAGCTGATGAAATCCTCCTCACATTTAAACAAATCCCAATCAGGATTACAATGAGAAGACCCCAAAATAGTTTTTTGAGGCGTGTTGACAAAGCACAAGCTGTGCTAAACAAATCAACATTACACTCACTGATAAAAAGAAATGTCATTTTGTTAAAATTTTGCGTGGTTGGGACATGCTGGACCACAATGAAGCAGCGAAAAAACAAAACATACAACCAACTCATCAAAATGAGTAATTTTTGTATCCGCTTGTGTCATGTTTTCTATTTTTAGTCGGGCCTTATTCAACTTCAAAACTCCAACAACTCAACAGCTCCCATCATTGCTGTACATTATATCAGAACCACATCACTGTGACTGCTCTTGCTGCTGAAGAGGGCAACAAATAACTTTTATAAACGGGGAGCATTAAAAGCCGTCACAACCGGAGTGATGGAAACCTCTTCCAGTACCTGTTTCAGGCTTGAACGCACATTACAACAAATGCAACTTAACATGTTGGGAAGCCAGTGAGGGATTACGTACTTGGTACTCCACAAGTTGCTGGTTAGTTAAGGCATCTCCTTAAAGGAGGGGGTGGTGTTCATGTTGCACGACAGGCTGCCACTCATTGTGAATAAAGCCTCCAAATAACAGCCTGGACTCAAAAGACACCCAGTGCAACAACAATGGTTTAAATTTGCTTTGGCATGCAGGACCGGCAACCAGGAGTACTTACTGTATTTTCATAATCACAGCACAGCTATTTTTTACCTCAACACAACACCGAAAAAGCACTTTAAGCAAAGGTATTAAGCACTGAGCTGAGCACTTAACCAAACATGTTCACCTGAACATGCAAGAGCATGAAAGTGGAGTCTAAATCAGACTTTTTAAAAAAATACTTTTTGTCTCAGCCAAAAGGGTGAAACCACGGATGTTTGACAAGTAGTGTGTCAAGAGATCCACTGCTAGGAGCCAAACTCTCACTCCAGGGCCAGTGCCACCAGCAAATGAATATTTAAGCCACACCAAAGCTCTCCTCTCCACACACTCAATTTTTTTTTCTCGACCACACTCTAAATTTTCACGAAGCTTCGCCTCTTCAGAGGCAGAGCACGATGAAATCAATGATTCAGACTTCCCTCCTGATCACAGTCAATCTCTCCTATAAACTACAAACCCACAATGAGATTTTTTTTTTTTTTAAATCTAATCCCACCACCATCTCCCACATTTCTTCATTTCTCTGTCTGATGTATGACCCTGTGATCGTGTTTCACGGCCTCTTACCTCACTCTGTGGTGAAATAAATGCTGTCTTAGTGGATTAAATCACAGATGTTTGAATACAAACACAATAAAATATGCTCTGTGTGCGGGCAGAACAGACTTTTGCATGTGGTATTAGATGGAATGAATAGTACCGTATTTTGCTCAGAGTAGAGCCAGTCAAAGGACTCTGAAATTATAAGTGAAGTTCATTTTTTTTGCTCTCTTAAGAATAACCTGTGCAGCCAGCACCCACGCATATCATCCCCTCTGATAACAAAGAGAGAGATCGTGAAATATCAACTAAATCTGAAGGTAAAGTTGGCACACTTTGTACAAGGAATACAAGGAAATAAAGTGTTGCCCAGAGGGCGACAAAATTCTGAGCCAAGCCTCTCAGATTCAAACTAATCTTTTCTAATTTAAGAGAAAGAAAATTATGTCCTTGTGGCATACAGCTATCTAGGGAAGGGATGGTGATTTCAATCTCTTGTGAATTCTACATCTTACCAGAGCAGCCCCCAAAAGGATTATGTCTGAATATTTAAGATTGCTGTACATGGCAAGGGTGCTCATGAATAAGTATTTTGAGGGGAAACGGTTCCACATGAAAATAAATCTCACATAACTTCAACTCCTTCCTAACAAACATGCATGTTCTTAGAGGCAACACACAAACCAACGACACCTCAACAAACAAACCGGAGTACAAAATGAAAAGGATTTTTTGATCTGAGGGTTGAAATGTAGCTGCTCGGTGGAGGTCCAGTGTGTATGTCTGTGTTTGTGTGCAGGGATTAAGAGTAGCATACAGATTTGAGTAGTTTCCCCGAGCTAAAATCCAGCTTGACTCAAGCCTTGGATGAGAAATGTACTCTTAAACACATGAGGACACAGAAACAAGAGCAACCTTGTATGTGTATGACTACTGTTCAAACTACTTCTTTTTTCCACCGGTGAACTGTTACTTCTCTTGTTTACGCAAACAGACTCAGCATGAGTGATTCTTGCAGGATGTTGTATCTGCAGTATGCCGATTTTCCAGAGCACAAACTCAGACTCAGTGTTGTCAGCAAAGACTGCATCTGTCCTGTGCAAAAATCACAATTATATAAGAGTTGCTTTACTGTAACCCTCACTGTCTGGATACGGGGGATACCACAGGATCATAACTCATAACTATATATATAAATGTGCTGAATGGATGAATAATATATTATTTTGTCAAACTGAAGGATTCCCTGAAACAATTTGATCCCCCCTGCAGCAGATCAGATATTTCATTATACAGAATGACTAAACAATCTGAGTGCATGCATGAAAGCAGATAAAGTCAATAAAGTCTCAATTTCCATCCTGGAGATCCAAAGCCAAAAAACAATTGTTGCAGAAAAACTGATATCTGCTGTAGCAATGCGTTTTTCATGCTCAGCGTTTTAAACATAAAGAGAGCAAGCTGTTTGGGCACTTTAAGCTGTTTTAAGGCGGTTTATAAGGAAGTGCAGAAATCAGTATGTGTCCGTGTTTCGTAAGGGGTCGTTTGTATGCGTGTTAGGAACAGAGACCACACGGTAAAAGCCAATCGGCATCCTTTTATAGACGGTGGCGAGGAAAAAAAAAAGTGTCAGCTCAATGAATATTCAGATAGAAGCAGAGCCTTGAGGGGACATGGAGCAACCCCAATCTTTTATCAGTCTTCCTCGCAGCATGGCCTATTCACGGCAATCCAAATCTTTTTCTGTATCACTGACTTCTTTCTTTATTTGTATCGCTCATATACAGCGCATGCAGCAGCGTAGCCGTGGCGTTCTTCTCGCCTCTTTCTCCGCCTCGGTTTCTCCCCCGGCTGTACATTTTCCTGCGTAGGGGAATAATGAGAGCCAGCAGCGATGGGTGGCCACGTGCGTCGCATTGTATAGGAGTGCTGTGATTAATCGAGCTTGCCAAATGGAAAATGAAATGCCAGCAAGGCCATGCTGTTCAGCAAGCTGTTAGTGTTTGTTTGAGGGAGAAACAGAGATGAACACACATGATCGACTTCCTGACTTTTCCAGGTCCTTGCTCTCGGCAATCTGCCAGAAAGACTTCAGTCATCCAATAGCAGAAGATGCTCCTAATTGACTTGCTGGGCTCCACTGGTGTACAGTCAGTGGTCTGAGGAGGAAATAAAAATGTTCTCTCGCACCCGCCCCCTCCCCGCACCTCAATAATCACAGATGGATGAGCAATTTCAGCTTTGACAAGGACGAAAGAAGACAAAATGTGCGAGAAAAGCTGATGAAACCAGCACCTCACCACTGCTAACAGGTTCATGTTTGTCACGCTGTCATCCTGACACTTCTTTCAGCTTTCCTGACTCAAGGTTTCAGAGCCAAGCGGATGCTTGACACCTTCAGCGAAATGGCTGAAAGTGAACTGAAAACAACCGCATAGAACATCGCGCAATCTGTTGCACGCCTCCGGGAAACCAAATGTCACAGACACACACTTTTAGGACGTCAAACAGTAAACATTCAAATGTAACCTGCTCCTTCCTGTAGCAACTGTTTAGCAGCCCGCGAGCTTACATGATGGATCCTTCGGCTGCAATAGCAATCCTTTCCACAGACGGGGGGAAATCAGGGGGAGTCAGGAGAACCAAGCAGGTCTCTGTGTAAAATTTAGCCCTGGTCTGACTGAAAATTCTGCCATTATGGTTATGAATGCCCTGCAAAATCAGGACTCACTTCACAGACAGCTCTCCAAACCCAGCACGGATACGGACGAATATAGAATACTCTATTATTACATTGAATATTTCTTCCTTGGTTTGAACTCTAGAATAAATCAAATATGATAGTGTGAGAGGAGTTGGAGAGTCCGTTCTAAACCATAAACCACTTGTCATGGCTTTTCTATAAGCCTATCAAACATAATGATATGCATTAACCCTCTAACACAGCACAGTCCCAACAGTATATACAGCAGGACAGCTGGTATATGACCCGGCACTGCACTTTCATTTCCTGAAGTGTACCATCAACTCATTTTATTGTCATTTCCTGTAAGGGAGTACTATTTATTGCTGCGGGTGTCCGCTTGAATCCTGTTTTATCATTTTAAAATGTTATGAGGATTACTCAAATTCCACATTTCATAATCCCATCACGGTCTTGCCATCCTACATTGTTGACATCATTCGCCCAGCCACAAAACAAAAAGCTTCCCATTACCTATTAGATTACCCTGATGCCAAATGTGATTTTGGTCCCTTGGAAATTTGCTCTTAGATGATAAGCTGGAAATGCAAAGTTCAATACACTGCCAAAAAGGATGTGTGTGTGTGTAGGGGGTGGGGGGGGCATGTAGATACATATTCATCATTCATACTCATTTTGAGGTAGTTATTAGGCTCTTTTATTCGTGTATGTTAATACAGGAACTCCCTAAGGAAGCATCCCGCTCATGAGAAAAAACGAAAAACAAGAGCAGAACTCCTCGAGCATGGAAAGCAAATCTGCTCTGTGATGTCCTTCGAAATCAGAGGGTACAAATCAGGATTGACGAGCAAACAAAACTCATTCACCTTCCCAAAAATGAAAAAAAAAAAGACCTTTTCAATCAACTCTTAAGAGAATAATTCTCCAAGACGTTTTTCAATGGGTCTGAGCGCCTTAATGTGTGCAGAGATAAAACGCACAGCTCAATCTTGCTGCCTAATACAGCATAATGGAGAGAGTCAGACTCGCAGCATGACAGCCAAGGATCCACCATGGTGATAGGCTAATGAAACAAAGAGCCCTAGGCGAGCTGTTATACCTACAGAAGAAGAAAGAGGAGAGGGGGAAAAAACACACTTACAACAACCCAGCTAATTTGAAATGCAGTTCTGAGAGCAAGGACCATATGCATCACGCGTATAATGAATACACAATAGCTCGCTCCATTGTGGATGTAGCGCAGGAAGGACGCGAGGGTTTGAATAGAAAGTCATCCAATGTTCTGTTACAGATTGGAGAGATGCATCGTGTAAACAAACACACACGGAAATACACATGTTCCAACGTGCTGTATTTACACACGGGTATTGATACATTTGGTGCATGTGTACGGTAGATACACACAAACACACACACAACCCCATCACTCCAATTCCCCAAACCAGGCCACAAATACACCCCCCATGCTCAGCATGGTTTACATTACTGCAGACTCCTAGTTACAAGCGGAGCAGTGCCCTGACCCCCGCAGCATCTGTAGCTGAACAGCAGGCCTGGCTAACAAACTGCCGCAGAGGATGGAAGCAGGAGGCAGGCTGAGCCACTGATTGATCTGCAGGGTAATTGGCTGGGAGAGGCTGAAACAGCCAAAGGACATAAATATCAGCCATCCTGTTGGACGCTGGAGTTAAGTTCCATAGGGCGATAAACTCCGAGTGGCTGTCCCCTGAGTGAAGGCTCGTTGTCTGATAAGCTGGTGAACATTTTGTGCTGGCTGACTTCTCTGCCGAGCTGGAAGGAGGAAGGTGTGAAGTCAGGGGAGGGGCAGGAGAGGAGTCAGAAAGAGGAGGAGAACAAAGTATACCAGAAAGTATCAAAGTCAGCTGCTAACATGCTAGAGCTAGTCAGTTACAATAACTCTCGGAGTTACATCCGGTTATCATTCAGCAGCATAGGAGGGTTATTAAAAGTGGATGATAAGTGACAACAGCCTCCTCTGTTTTGGATAATCCAACTCTTTAAATATCAGCATTGTGAAGACGGTTTTCATTAGTCAACACAGCCAAATTGTGGGTAAAAAAAAAAGATCAATTCCATTGAAAGGAACTGATTTTTCAATGAGATGTTGTCATTATTAAATGCTGGTGAGTGGACGCTAATGGCTGGTTAAAGGATAATTCCAGTTTCTTACAATTTAGGTAATTTATGTTGCCTTATATCAGACCCAAATATGAACTCACTGCAGTCCATTTCCAACTCGGATTGAGTGGATTTGAATGTCTAGATCCAGGCAAAAGATTGTCATTTGTCACTAAGTGATTGGGGTGATTTGGAGCGAACATCTGAAATGCGTCGCACTGGGATGATACGTGCAAAGTACTGTGATGGATCTTTATAACAGAAAGTTAGGGAAGCAATTAAATGTGTCTAACCTGAGGGTTTGTTTAATGACCTGACTGATCTTCTCGTTCCTTGCTAAATACACCTTCTTTTTAGTGACACACAATCACTGTTCCCTGTTCATTTATTGAAGTATTATGTAATTATTGCAGGTAGAAACAATGAACATTTATTTAATGAAAAATAAGAACTAGACTGCAATAAACTGGAATTTAATGTAATCCTTTAATGTGGATGTGCTGGATTTCCTGTAGCACAGACTGCATTTAAAACATGCATGTCTGGAAATCTTCCTTCACATGGACCTGGCACATATCACACAGAGAGCATGAACCATGCATGACAGGGAGAGAGGCACGGATAGAAGAAAAGAGGCAGTGTTAGGCGAGAAAACCAGAGACAGAGAGATGAGTGAAGAGAGCGAGGGTGCAACCGACCTCTTCCACAGCTGCGAGAGGTGTGCCTGCAATGCTAACTCGCTCCATCCATCTCGTTTTGATAAAACAGAAGCACCGCGGAGGGAAGGGTGTCTTCAGCTGGGCGCGAATGCAGCAACTGTCATTCCTCGCCGCATGCGAGTGGGGGAGTCTTTTTAAAATGAGACTGATGCGAGCAGCCAGAAGTCAAAACCTCACAACGAGATGAAAGACTCCACAGGAACAAAAACAAAAGAGAGAGAGAGAGAGAGAGAGAGCTGTTCTTCAAATACAGTTTTCTTCAAGATCAGCTTTGTTACATCAGAATGAGTCATCTTACTTTGTATTACACATAAGAAGGCACACCTACACTGTGGGTAAAGTACACCTAGATATTATCCCAGTAGAGAAAACACATAACAATCATATAAACAGTAGGCAGCACTGGTTCAATCAGGGAAAATACTCCTAGAGAATGTGACTTGCTCTGTAGGGATCACTAATGACAATAAGCATTAGAGCAAAACATTGGAAGGAAGATCTTTTTTTTTTTGCGATTCATGAGGAGTGACTTTATGCAAGCAGCTCATTCGGGCAAACACACACTCCTCACACTCATTTTGGGAGAACACCTGAAAAATGCACCACAGGAGATTGCTCACTCTATTTCTACTCATAAATTCCCTCTACCACCTTTCCTCTGTGCGCCTTTGTGATTCTGAACCTCTACCGGTGTTAGTCCATGGAAAATGAAATTTTACTCCCAGTGCCTTAGGTGCTGTACCACTGTGGGACAGAGTTTTGACAGTGTTTTTATTGGATTTAGGCTTGAGAGGTATCACAAGAAAAAAAAGCTACACCACATCTCATGAGCTCAGTTTCCACTACGAGACATTTATTTAAACTATACGTGACGGGATTCTGCAAACATGGTCTGCTCTTTAACTAAAAATTACTGCTGGTCGCCCAATCAGTATAGTAAAAATTAACATTACCAGGACGGGTACTGTCACAATTTTCCAGACAACAATGACACCGTCTGAATTTACCACCCTTTTTTCTTTTTGTGAGTGTATTGGAAAAATAAATGCCATGTTGCCATGCAATAAAGTCAAATACCTACTTGTTTGTTTGACTTCTTCTATTGTTCCAGGTCTTGACTGCTCAAAATAAAAGCTCCAGATCAAACACTCAGCATCTCCTTCACTGTTAGCTACTTCTATCTCATCATAGGTTGGAGCTCCTAAAATACAGTCAGTGATAACTGTCATGTATTATAATGTGCTTCCTGAAAATGAATGTCAGCGTCTCTGGAAATGTCATTCTGAATGAATACAACTGAATAAAATGGACTCAAACATTTAAATGTTGGCAAATGACTTTGGATGTGAAACTGCGAAGTCGCTGAACTTTCTGTCCAACCCCAGCAGTGGTGCTGCTGAAGACAGTTCCCTCCAAGAGCGAAGAGTCGATCCCTACGGTTCAATTTTCAATTTTCCAGTTTGAGCCCATCTAGGTTCAATCTCATGGCCTTGCCTCCTTTATGATAGGCCCATATATCCTGTTCCAGCTATAATCTTAAATGCTATTTGACTCATTTCATTGCAAAAAGACTCTCAGTCCAGTTAGAGCTTGGTTGGGCTCTAAGGCACTTGTAGATCAATCAGTGTCATCTTGCTTATAGATTCATTAGTCATGGCCTGAATTCTTGATAGTGGAAAACATACAGTAAAAGTGCTGCTGAAGGTGCCTTAGGTAACGTATGAATTACATGCTGATCATTTTCCATTTCACTGTTATTCATACATTGCATGTAGGAAAAATAGGGATTTTTTTTTTTACACTATGAGGAACATTAGTTTGTGTTTTGCACAAATTTGCATATTATTTGCATTTAAATCACAAATGTTCGAGCAAATGTCTGAAGAATTTTTATCAAGAATTCTCTCCAGTTCACGCAACACAACCACTAATATATAAACCAAATACAAAAAACATTATAAGCTTACAAATCCAATCCCATTCATGCTTTTTTTCTTGGAGCAACACAGAAAAGTCTTCATCTCTTAATGTATTCACACACTCACAAAGGAGAATTTTATTACATCTAAGAAGCAGCTGAAACCCTAATGGGCCACAGGACCACACACTATATATTTTTCTTTTCACATTCCCACAATATTTTTTTTAATAAAGAAACACTAAATCATAATTCCTTTGATCAAGGAAATGCACAAATCCTGCCTGAGTCTGTACATAACAGCATCTGCCTCACCACCAGATCTTGCAACCTGGTCTCCAAACAGCCAGCCATCAGAGAGCAGAGAGCAAGAAGGAGAACTTGCAGCTTTTATTTGCTGTGGCTTTGGCTTAAGGTGCTGAAACACCACTTAATCTACCAGTCCACAGGGTTCTAAGGTCACTGTGCCCTAGGACAACCTGAAAAGCAGAATGCTGCTCCAATCTCCCAACATCCTTGCACACAGTGATCCCTCAGCTCAGTAACAGTCCCTCCTGCACATATTCTTTAACATCTATACTTATGAGGCTGCTTGTCAATAATGTAACACATGGGGTTGCCGCTGACCTCCCGAGATGAGGTGAATCTAGTGTGGCAACTTCACACCGCACACTACTTAAATTAGGATGTAGACAGCGGCTCAATATCATCGACACTATTTCAAAAACTAAATTATTGTTCCATCATGAAAATATTAAAATGAAATGAAAAAAGGATGAAAAATAAAAATTCATCTTAGAATTTTTTTTGCAAATTCACAACGCAGCCTTGTCTTATTAAGCCTGAGGCTTCAAGCCCTTTCCCCAAACCACTCATTCTTAACGTGGGTGGTTTACTACATCTTAGGATTCCCTCACTTAATAGTTTCGGCTGCCTTTTATACGTGGACTTGATGACTTCTGTGATACATTTACACTAGACTCTGCACACTGCTTCAAAGCGGCTTCAGGATAATATGTTAAGATTAAGTGTACTGCATCTGAGCAGTGCAATAGGCACTTAAATGAATAGTTTTTTAAATAGACGTGTTCATTTACTTTTCGAGAGTTAGATAAAAGAGACCACATCCATGTCTGTACAGTAAATGCAAAGTCAGCACCAACAGCTAGTTAGCTTAGCTTAACATAAATACTGGTTACACCTGGTTGTAACCAAGTGGCAACCTCCGTGGCTGTAAAGTGAAGCCAAAGCCTTAGTGCTAAAAACTGTAGTTCCTCAAACGGCCACTTGAGGCTGGCTATAGAACGAGTCAGTCTCCATAAGCTCCCATGTTAAAATGTCCAACTTCACAGCAGAAAATAAACATGTTTACAGCCTGGTACAAAAAACTGTTTTGGTCTCTTTTGCTAATTTAAACGTTCATTACAACTGTTTGAGCACCCAAGGCATCAATCAGCCCGCCTCAGCCCCACCCAAGATCCCACCTCTTTGCCCATTTTTAGATTAGCTGGGATGTGGCGGAGGCAGGACTGCCAAGATGGCAATGGCAAGAGCCACCACAGTCTGAGCTTCAAAATGGGTCTTCAGAAATCTGTGCGTGACATCACCTGTCAGTGGTCGTAACATATAATCTGTATCTGCTACTACTTAGTTTTAGCCAGGTTTTCTTAAGTTATCAGGAGCAGAGTTATGTGACATTTCATTTTGGCAGGTGGATTTTCATGCTGTACAGATCTAACTCTCGACAATTGTGTTTCAACCCAATGTGTGCATTTACACCTTGCACTAACTAGTTTTTCCTTAACCAGACATATACGTCATACTAATGAAAGGTGTAGATTAGGGTCATTACTTCACATATTATGTCAAAAACTGAAAAGTTAAATTTTTTTTTTTTGCTTCTTGGAGTGCATGAGCTGTCACTATGAGTCATCCGGGAGTCCACATGTGGTTGGTGGGCAAAGGTATTTCCTGACTACAGTGTAAGGTACGTTCAGTCAGGTAACTAGAGTGAGTCACACATGGAATCTGCCAGATGGACTCTTAAGTATTCCTGTGCAGATCCTTACACAGGTGCTAGGCAGGTCTCCTCACTGAGAGTGTGTCTTTGTAACTCAATTAATTCAACGGCAAACAGTCGTATGTATGTTTGATTTTGCAAACTCCCCCTGCACCTTTCAAATCTTTGCAAAAGCAAGCTACAGTGTGTTCTGCAGAAATAAAAAAAAGGCCTGCTGTAAAAGTTCTATGACGCAAGACAGAGAATGAGGCATCTGGGTGTAATTAGTTTGACAAATAAATTGCGCGTCACATCACTGTGGCAGCCAAGTTCATTTAGTTACTGTTCTGAGTCAATCTCTAGTGTCTGTTAAAGCAGCATCTCTTACTTCCTCTGATGCCACATATACATAAATTGAATACATAGCATCTGCAGGCTTTAAGTGCTCCACTGAAGTATCTCATCATATAATATGACACCGGATGTTGTGAGATTCCAGTTACAGCTCCTTCATTCACAGGCTGCTGTACTAACTGCATTAGTCATCAAGAGCACGAGGCGCAGAAAGGACACTGGCAGAATGTGAAGGAGAGGCATTAGAGTTTTTATCTCTCTGCTCCTAAAATGACTGAGCAAAGAGCGCGAGAGGAGCTGATTCATGTCACCTTTGTTGCTTCCTCTCTGCCATTCATCAGATGTGGGACTGTGTGAATTAGCATGGTTAGCAGAGCATCTGCAGATGTGAGACCCTATTTGCACCGCCGGATTTTCAGAGCATCAAGTCGAGTGAATTCAGGACTTTTATCTTCTTTAATTATGTAAATCATATGCCACAGATATTTCCTATCAAGTCAAGAGGCAGGGCTTTTTTTTTCTTCTTTCCTCTCAGCAAATTTTCAATGAGACTCACAAGAGAAGCAGGCAGAGGAAACAATACTTCAATTGCGCATTACAGAAAATGTGGTCTTGATTCTCTATCTCTGACTATCAGGGCTGGAAATAACAAATTATCCTTCCTGCGCAGTTCTATTTTTAAAGTATTTCTTCTAGGTTACAGTAGTGATGAATTCATATACTGTACTTCAAGTTTCATTCACATCCATTAAGTATGACAATTTTCATATCCCTCAACGAAACCTAGACGAGAATGCAACGTAGATGTCAACATAAAAACACGATTATATTAAAGGTTTACATTCACTGAAGAAATACTAAGATAAAAAGTGAATACAAAGCTATGCCACTGGAGTATGACTGTACTTTATAAACATATAAACACAAAAGGAAAAAGTTGATAGCTCATAAACACACACACTATCATTCACACACATATTTACAGAGGTTTAAGGGGAATCAACATGGACGGACATTTTTACTGTACATAACAGTGATATCAACCTAACTCTTGGCCAAAAAGTGAATCATCACATTTCCCAAAATGTGACATTGTTCCTTTAACAGTAGTTAACATGAGCTAAAATGCTCTCCATCCAGTGATATTATTGCCTGGTAAATGTTTAGATACTGAACTATATCCCTGCTGCTGAAGAGCATCAAGCAACACATTTGTAATATCATATCCATGTCTAAAAACTTAAAATTGAATTTGACACAGCAACTGATGCTGGATAAGAGGGTTTGCACCTCAGCAGACAACAATCTCTAGAAGACAGAATCCACGGCGGGCATTCATGTTTTACTTCCCTTACACTTTGATTTTCTTTTCTTTTTTTCCCCAACTCCTTTCTGAATTGTATGGAACATATCAAATTTGACAGGCTAATTCTCACAGCTACAGCAGTTTTAGCTCAGTGTAGTTTTAGAACAATTCTTAGAAATAAATCTCTTTTCTGCTCAACAATGCATAGTATGATTTTATCCCTCAGTAGATTTCAGTGCTATTGACTGCACTTCTTCTTCACCACAATTTCCAATGAAGAGCTTCATCATCCTGGTTTCTCGATGACAACACATGCACAAAGCCTTTGGAGATAAATCTATAGTCCCTCTTCGCCTCAATAGCCTGTAGCTAGTAGCATGTTTTTTCGGATGAAAGCGTAAGCGTTCCTCATATAAACAATGACACACTCAAAATTCCCAGTGGTAAAATATCCCTGAGCGTGCAGGGGACATGGAGACAAATTGGCATACCATTTATATGTGTGTTTCCTGGCCCTGTGCCTGTCAAGCTCCAAACACACTTAAAAAAGTTGACAGTGTTATTAAACCTACTCAAGTGTAGGTGAAGGAATATTAAATCATGGTTATGCCCTGATTCCTTGTCATCAATCCTTACGTTGCTTCAGTAATGGGATCTCAACCAAAGATGAGGTAAATTAAGAAAGCCAAGGTTTTACACACAACCATAATTGCCACGATTGTGTTCGACAATCCCGATTAGTTTGCTATGCCTCTTCCATCCCTGTAAACCGAGGAGTGGTGCTGCTGAACTGAATTAAAATCTGACACTGCTCCACATCTCTCTAGATATATAGAGAGAAGAAAAAAAACAGCCTAGCCAGTCACAAGACTGTCCCAGCCAATGACAGTATATTGCCAATGGAAAACACTGAGTGTGTGCAGACAGACAATCAATAAAACTCCAAGAGGCTCCCACAAGGGCGAGTTCCCCCTGGATGATGTTTGTTATTCATTTGGAACCTTGCTGTTAGAGCTATAAAGCATGGATATGCTTACAGAGAAAAGAAATGATTTGACAAGAGCAGTGAGTCAAAAAAACGACTACAAAAAAATTTGTACCTGCAGTGAAGTTGTAACTTGCTGAAAATCCCACCGCTTCCAGTTCACCATCCGTAACAAATTTTATCCACAGATATCGGCCGCTACTCCTGATGTCAGGTGGGCTGTGCTGACCACAGTACCGTCCGAGAATTGGGGAGAAGCCAAAGGGTCCATCCCGGACCTCGATGTTGTCAAATTTACATTCCCAAGAGGATTCGATTGAATAATCCCCCGCAAAGTGTAGATCAATACACTGCCTTGGGGGGGCTGGAAGAGACAGTGAAAAATAATTACCATAAAGCACAAAGCACAGGGAGTAAAATATTAGTCATGCTTTCATTGACAAACGCTCAACTTGTTTCATTATCAGCACGCCCACGTGTTCAATGCACACCTCCATGCTCTTAGTCATCTCTGAAACACTAGAGCTGTGATAGTTTGGTGATTTTTTTAACCTTGCACCGATCAATCAAGTATCACCTCCTAATGTGAAAAACCTGAAGTCGCCACTCAGTGTCAAATAAACCCATGTATGTCATCCTCTAAGTGGTTACTGTCCAGGATAAACCCGTGCTTTAGCTTTGGAGAACAAATATCTGGATAAGCATGCTATTTTTCACTGCTGCTGTGCTTAAAGAGAGTATTTACCTTCAAGGATGTAAACACACTCTGTGTCTGGGGGGTATTTGTTTGGGTAATTGGGAGAAGTGAAGAGCCCTCCTTCTGGTTCCTTCACCCACGTTCCACATTGACCCGCAGGCTTCACTCCAGAATTGTTTTTTACTAAAGTATAGACAGCATATCAAAAAAAAAAGAGGAAAGAAAAGTGAGGCATCAAAGCATTGGAGGAGACAAAATTTAGGGAGGAAAGACGCATGTGGCTGTGGCGATGGAGATTACCTGCTGTATCCTTCCTTGTTGCCCCAGACAACCCAAGTATGAGAAGACTTGCAACAACTGTAAGAACAGAAAGACAAATGCATGTTTGATTTTTTCTTTCTTTCTATCTTTCTTTCTGTTATTGCCTCTGTTTTGTGCATAGCTTGATTTCAGCTAAGAGCAGGGTTGAGTCAGCAAAGAATAAGACTTCCAGGTTTTGGATTTCACCTACTGTAAAGCAGCATTATGCTAATGCAAAGCTGTGCTGACTGTAACCTTAAAGAATCCACAAAACACCTAGAATAATCGCAATAACAGCCAATTCTCTGTGACATAATAATAAATATCATATGTAATGTGAAGAATAGAAGTGCAAATAAATAAACAGATAGCTCATAACATAACCTCTAGGCCTGTACTGTAAGTGTGCAAACCTATTTATAGCTTTTGACAGCAGAGCCTTAACCAAACTGTTTCAAAAATAGAGTTTTTATGGCTTTAAAGCTGAAATGTTTTTAATAAAAAATATTATTTTTTTTTAAAAACAGCTGTACAAAAACCTCTACAGTATGTCGTGATGCCTTAAAACTGCTTTCTTAATAAAAATAATAATTAAAAAAAAGACTAAAAGAACTTATGTGACCTTCAACAGTGAGTTTACAGGTTGTAGGATGCAGTATGTCTGTGTATCACCTCTTCATGCCAAGATAACACTATCCTGCTTCCATTTCTATTTCTTTCTTTTGCTGCTGCTCTAAAATTTAACATCCTTCAACCCCGATTAAAGGATTACTACACTTCTTCTTCTTCCTTCTGCCACAGCATAAGAAATAAGAGCTTTGAGCAAGTGTGCCTCAGCTGATGATGATGATGATGATGATGATGTCTTACCGTGATGGAAGCTGTGCCCATGTACCATGTCTGTTCCTTTCACAAACGGCTTCAGACTCAACTAATTCCATTTAGATTTGGGAATACTTGAAGAGAAAAAAAAACAAAACAGATTGAGATTGAGAGTTTTCACGCAGGGAAACCGCTCATACCATGAAACCTTTCGGTGGTTAAACACACACAAGAAAAATGTTTACTTCCTTAATAAAATCTTCAGTGGGAGAGAAAAACCCTCGCAGATGTGTCACACACACACAAAAAAACTAATCACCAGTTTCATACAGAACCAAAAACAGTTCCAAACACTCGCCTGATTTCCATCCAAGCGTTTCTAAAACCCTTTGGTGCTTTTGATGCACTGAAAGGATGAATAGTCCCGTCATCAGCCTTTCTCTAATCGCTCCACCTTTGCAACCTTCTTTTGGAAAATATCATGGACAGCCTTTGTTTTGTCCTCTTTTGGTCCCTTTATCAGGAGAGGGGATCCTTGAGGAGCATGTGAAACCACGCAACACTCATCTCCGCAGCGTTTGCTTCACTCTCTCTGGGTGCGTAAAACCAGCTGGAAAAACACCGGGTGGCCAAAATATTAATAACAATTACAAAAAATAATACATCAAATAAATTAAGTGGATCTTCGTTTGGGTTTCCTCTGTCGCTTCTGTGTTGAGCGTTGTTCTGAGAGCATCCCTCTCTCTCTCTCTCTCTGCCTTGGCTTCTATCAACTGGAGAGTCCCCGCATCCAGCAGGAGTTAATGTATGATCTCCCTCCTCCTTCCGTTCATTCAACACTACAGCCGACCAATGCGCCACAATCCTCACGTACTTTTGACGCACGCACTGGAAACTTCAGGACACGACTTCATCCACACACACACACACACACGCGCGCGCAAAGTACTAGAGAATGAAGCGCTTATGGGTTTGTGTCGAGTCTCTGTGTCTCTGATTGTGTGTGTGTGTGTGTGTGATTGTGAGATTGTGTGCATGTGTGTGTGTTTGAACAATAAAGCACGCGCCGCAGAATTCATTTCGCCTCTTCGGGATGTGCCGCGCGAAGGAAAATGGAAAAGTAAGCAGAAAAGGCGATGAGATAGGAAATGGAATAAACAAGCAATAACGCACACGCGTCAAAGAGTGACTTCTATCAGCGTGCTCAAACATGGAGAGAGAGAAACAGAAATACAGCCTTGTTCTGCACAAACTGCCATCAAAGCATGGCATTTATCCACAGCTTAAAATGATCTAAAACACATCACAGTAATGCCTCTTTATGTATTTGGGATGCACCCTAAAATATGACCCACTTCAAGGTTATCATCCGTGTATCCAAACTAGAGAGACACAGTTAAGTATAGGAAGAGAAGCTGCAGTTCTTTCTTTCTTTTTCCTCACAAGGCCCATTACTTTCATGAGGTGTGAGTGTCAGGATGTATGTACAGTGTGCAGTCGCTCTCACACCTGATGACAAAGCTGATCAGAAGGGTGCCCAGGGACAAGTCAGGGGCTCAGGCTCCCAAAATAGTCTTGGCACCTAGCAGACAATATCCATCTTCAGATACTCTTGCTGCAGAGGCAATCTTGGACACAGTCCCTCTGTGTGTATGTTAATGTCACTGGTTAGCATTTGGATCAACTTAAAATACACTATTAATGAACTACCCTGATAGTAGACGCTGTTATACCCATGATAGACTTGAGTACAATGACTTTGTCTGCTCTCTCGCTTCCCCTCTCTGTTTTTTTTTCTAGTGCACAAACCCTCTTGAGATTTCCCAAGATAAAGACTTACTATCGTCTCTAACGTCCTCCACTTAATTACATCCTGTCCCAGAGATTGGCCTGTTACTCACTCCTCTAAAAGTGTTTGCTTTTACAGGGGGTGATGCAGACTTTGCGGGTGCCATGCTGACTTTGAGAAAGCATGTGGGAACGGGAAATCTCAGAACTCTTCTCAACTAATAGGCTGCTGTTAATCTGTTATACAGACCGATTTAATGGACTTGGGATTTAGACCCCCTTAACGCAAGATCTGGAGTTTACAATCAACTCCCATGGAGCTCGAAGCCCACGGTGTTGCGTGTCTCGCCCGGGCTTTCTCTCGAATTTCACAAACACAAGAAAGACATGGCTGAAAAGACTTTAAAATGTCAATTTTGCTGCAAAGGCAAAGCCTATTATAGATCTTACAGTCTGAAGGGGATGTCAGTAATATCTGTGCCAAAATACAATGCAGTGCCCAAAGCTTGTTATTGATTAACAGTGGTGCTGTGGTGTCTGACAACTTTATAAGGACACCAGCACACGTTTCTGATGGGTAAACTCTGAGATAAAGCGGCAGAGCTATATGGGAATTATTCAAATGAGGCTTATCTGGTCCACTGTATGCAACAGTAGCCCTGGTGAATTTAACAGCAGCCTCCAGTTTAGCTCCCCGGCATGTATAAACTGTCTGTTTGACTGAATGGCACTGAGGCAGTGGGAGCATCTCAGAGAAATAATTCATTCAACGGCAGTCTCAAAGTCTGCCATTTTTAATTAAGGAAGTCTATCATTTGGCCGGAGATAACTGTTGTGCTGTGTCGGCCTAACATAAATTTGTAATTGTAATCAGTTTGGGGAAATGGGACATCCATGCAGAGAACCATATATTTTGCACACAGCACACACAGACAGATAAACTAATCAAAATTGTTGCACATGTACTGATCTGCTTGTTGGTTTATCTCACGATTGCTCATTGCTTTAATTTCATTACCACATTTACTAGTATCACTTGCTGTAAAACATGCAAAGGAGCAGTCACAACAAGTATATTATCCTCCATAGACAAAGCAGCAAGTGATTCCTGAACGCATTCTGTTCATTTGGCTCAGACCTGATGAGTAAATTGGGCGTTCACCTTCTACTTAGTGTCATTCTAATGACACTGCCAGCACTGTTTCTTTTTGTCAGTCTAACAGGGGACGTGGTAAAGCGGATAAACACTTAGGCTAATGCCTCGTGCCCACTGGGACTCAAATTAACCTTATTAGTAATGCATTGAGTTTGTTGGCCTAAAAAAAACAAAAAAAACCCCACAATTTATTTGTCATTCAAGTCGCCTTGTAGTTCATTAAGACCCAGTTACAAGAAAGGGTCGCTGCGACCATGGGCAAATCGTGAGCTGCTCTTTATGCTACATTAGCTGTCTGGGACTCTGGTGATAGACTGCCTTTATCCTGGCCCTGCACCTGGAGCCAGTGGGAAAATGATTCCATCGGATGTTAGTGCATAAACTACCTGTGGCTTCATTTTTTGTTGACGTCGCTTTGTTATTCTGCAATACAGCACACCGTTTTTAGCCGCGCTGACTCTCTTGCTGTCTCCATAAAAAGTTTTTATCTTATGCAAAATGAGGAAAGGTTTGAAAAATCTGGTAGACACGAACACAGTGGAATGACACAGTAGGGCTGCAACTAATGATTATTTTTGTTCTTGATTATTATGCCAATCATTTTTTTAATTAAAGTAACATAAATGCCAATAACAATAAATTAAATATATATAACACATTAAATATACACTGGAACAGTTGTGGCTAATAATATAACAGCAGTTATAGTACTATATGAAGAAGCTGTGATTACTGACGTAACCTTGCGATGAGGATCAGCAAAATGAAATGTCGGTGCTTTATATCTCGTCTCTTCAGTGTCAAATGTGCTTTGTCACCTGTCACATTTACAGATGGAGGCAACGTGAATTTTTTGCCCTTCAGGTGAAAAAAAGTAAAAAAGTAAATCAACACATAACACTGTGTACTGGCTGTAAGTTAGATCTGTAGCATCGCTGCCATGGATTCACTTAATACTGCATAGATGCATAACAGAACAGCCTGAATATGTACTTCTTTTGTGTGTTGGGTTGTCAGACATGATTAGACTGGTTCTGCAAATAAGTCCACAATCACAACAAAAGCCCCGAACACCTGTGACAAGTCTTTGCGAGCTAAACGCCAAATGTTTGATTCTAGTGTCCTTTCTTTTGAGGAATTGAAAGTAAAGAATGCTAATTTGAACGGCTCCACATTCGTCTCTCTCATGTCTGCTCAATTCTGAAACTCGTCTGTCAATCACTGTGGCTTTATCCATCCAGCAATTAATCTCCGCCCAAGAGGGGCAGCTGCCCTGGCTATGGATCTAAGCGTCTGCTGAATTGCTGCGCTTGGTCTGCAGATTTCTAGTTACAACACTGAGAGCAGTTAGAAGAAAGGGCTATATTCTTTTAGCAGTTTTCAGCAGATCTTTTGTCTTCTTGTTTCCTCTGGATGTCTTTCATTCCACCCCGCTGTCTATATGATCAAGCGTGAGGGTAACAGTGGCTTGCTGCTTCACAGGTGTCCTGGATTCGGGCTAACATACCCTCTACAATCTGTTCTGTGTACGAGGTCCCAAGCCCCTGAGTTAAACTGACTGTGTAATTCGTCATTTGACCTCATTAACCACTTTGTAGGGGTTGTGCCATAGACACTGTGGAGTGACACTGTGGGCAGTAACACCCCCGATGGGAGAGTTGATGTCATACCGCCACCTAAACACAGACTTTTTTGGACCGAGGTTGAGGGAGTGCAGCCAGAATGGTAGCGGATACTGATTCAGCCGTCTGTTTATTGCAGCGCCTGAGAAGTCATGGTTCAAATCAGATGCGTTTCAAAACAACGGAGGATCTGATATGTTGGATGCAATGAATTTATTTGCATTTATTAGGAAAGCCACTGCAACTGACCACTCGCCAAACACCGAACAGCATTTGTCCGTATATCTTATCAACCATAACCAGACACAGCAGGCCTGTCAAGCTTTGGACTTCCCTGCATACCAGAACAGTGTTCATGTGGCTCTAATAAGAGCAGTACTCAGCACACTCAAGAGCTTGGATGGTGTTTTTTTTTTTGTTGTTGTTTTTTTACCCTTAAATTTTATCCGCATGAACATAAGCTGCAAATGTTAGCCTGTCCATCTGACTAGTTAACTACCTACAGTCGTGTCATGTCAAAAGAGGCTTGTCATTAGCAAATGACATTTCTTTGGGTAACAACTTCAAATACCTGTTCAGGACTGGAACATTTACCCAGTGGGAGCAGAGTTTAAAGTAACAATAATGGCACTTTCCTGCTCTATGTGTGATTTAGAAAAGCCAAACTTCATAAATCGAACTTATTTTTATCTCTTATTTGGATCATTAGTTCATATATCATCATCGCTGGGGTTTTCAATAAACTCATTTTGGTGTTTTGGTAGCATTAGTTTACATTAGCTAGCCACAGTCAAACAAGGATAGCTGACAAAACTAACCAGGCATCGTCTTGAAAACTTTTTGTTTACTCCAGTTTGAAATATTATTATTTTTTTAAATGACAGCAAGTTCGGACAATTTTCTATATATAAAACTGCATAATGCAACAAGGAAAAGTAGAAGAGGGGGGGTGGTGAACGGTCAGTTGGAAGAATGACCCTAAACACTATGTTCAGGGTCATAAAAGTGACAAATATGCATTTGGAGTATAATTGAAATCACACTCCCTAGCTACCTTCTGTGGAGGTGTTAAAAAGTTATTCATCCTCATCCTCGTGTTCAAGGAGCCCCACTGTATCCTGGCAGGGAGAGAGATCATTTCCACTCAAATGCCAGGTGGAGTGTGTGTAGTGGTGAGAGATGACCTTTCATTTTGAAGACACAGCCTTAGCTGTTGAGATCCTCTCACCCTCAAACATGCCCACTTCATTTCCACATTGTAAGTCACCCCAGCGCCTGTGCATGGTACATTTCATTCAGTTGAACTGCAGTAACTGATGTTTGAAAATGTCACAGTGTCAAGTACACTTTGGGGAAATAAATCAGGATTATATCGGAAATATAGGTTGTGAAGAATAAAAGTAGAATCAAAAGTAAAATCTAGTGGGGTTCATTTCTTCCTCCACTATAACATACATTATATTCTGTAATTTTTTTTGAGTTATGTAACATAACTTGACTTTCAAACAAGAGCTTTCTCATCTTCCTTGCAGGCACTGCTGTGGTACAAGCTGTGTGATGTGAAAACGTCCTAACCTGCTCATCGATATGTGAAGTTAAGTCACTGATGTGTGACAAATTCAGTTTTCTGGGGCACAGGGCAGCGGTTAATGTCTATAATTGAAGAAATGATTTTGTCTTGTAAGTAGAAGAGAGAAGTTTTATTCAAACTTTGTTGAAGTTTAATCTCACGAGTTCTGGAGCCATACAGTGGAAGATGCTGGGTTAAAAAGCCATTTAGCTACATTATTTGCAGATGTTATGTCAATATCTGATGTTACTCTTATTTATCAAAACAACTGTCTTACAAAAATATTCAATATTGTTTGAAATCCCATTCCTCAGCTTCATTTCTCTGTTCGTGTAAGAAGCAGTATCCGATTGATCAGTGGCCACTTTTGTGCAGTCAGTCAGAACAATCAAAACTCAGGTATAATCAGGTATTGTTTTGAGTTAACACATCGTGCTGACAAAAGTGTGTGCAGAATAGAGTTGGACCAAAACAATAAAGAAAGAGCAAACAAAGTTGGGACAGAAGAATGAAAAGAACCTAAAAAAATTAAAATATATTTAACCTTGACCACAGTTGTAAAAAAAGTTAATTGTGTTTTAGTTGCTATAAGCAGATGTTAGTACTGCTGTCGGTGAACATTTTGCTGATACGATCGCTGTGAACATTCTGCAACTTGGCTGATTTATTCATGAAAAACTACTCTGCCATCACTATGTGCAGCGAGATAAACACACCCTCACTGAGAGTGTTAGACAGCAGTTGGCCTTTGTGGTTTCTACTGGAAGCAATTGTAAAACCGTATTAAGTCAGACAAAAGATGTTTGAGTAAAGCAACAAGGCAACTGTATTCACAAAATATAGACATAAGTCATTAGTTACCCTCATGGCAGGAAGATGCAAAGTATCACCGGAGATCAACATTAAGTCCTGTTGAAAGGACATCAGACCAATTTATGTAGTATATATACACTGTACACGGAGTCCACAAGAGGAGAAGTGAAGAGGAAAATACAGTTGTGGTGGTGGTTGCCAGTAGCGACACAATGTTCAACTTATACCAACTAACTGCAGAGACAAAGACGTTTCCTGTCGTTTCTCTTAAAACATATTTGCCGTCGCAAATGAATGACAACATTAAAGTCGTGCACAGCTACAATCGGCAAATGTTAGTGTGTAATAACACTGGATACATATTGAAGTGTAAACATTCATCAATTTGGTGAATTTCACAAGCAAATGTTTCCACTGAGCTGAAGTCTGGATGTCTTCAAATCCAAATCTATTTCTAACAGAAAAATCTAAAGCACGTGGTAACATGGGTGAATCATGGGGCTGCCCAAATGTTGCAATATGGCAGTTAAATAATTCATCAAAGACGGGGCTCTGGCCATATTGCCTTAATCTCTCACTATGTTAACAGGATGAGATGTTTTTTTTTTCCATTTTCTGTACTGTATGTGGCACATCTGTTTGTTTAATATGAATAATGGCTGCTATTATATGAAAAAAGACCAAATGAATGGTGTAATGTCATAACAGGTTATGGTAAATTGTTCTCGATGTCTTGTTTAAGGCCTCTGGCCTAGTATTATTTTATACCATACGGTTTCATGCAAGCATTGACCTCTATTCAAGTGTAGTCGACTGTGAACATAATATAGGAGAAACCATTATGACGGTGTATGTCATTAATTATAATGAATAGGAAATAAGCCGGATGCTTAGATAGGTGTACTGGTCAACGTTTTAGTCTGCATCATAAAAAATGTGCTTTAATATATGTATGTACATATGTGTATGTTATATTCATGGTGTTAATGGTTTATTGAACTTTCTGGTTAACAGTCTTCCACACAGTGTAGCAGCACATTATCTGTATAATCTTTATGGACTAGGTTCTTTGTCAACTTTATTGCATTCTTGCCATTAAGCCTGTTGGTGTTATCTCATCACTGCAGCTCTTACACAAATGCTGGAGCAATGGACAGCAGAAGAGAGCAGAAAAGATGCCGTAGAGGAGGCAAATAAAGGGGAGGTTGGTGGGGGAAGGGTGGAGAGTGGAGTAGAGTAGAGGAGAAGAGGGGAGAGGAGAGGAGAGGGATGATTAATGATGACTGTAGAGAAGATGGCCAAGGTGGTTAGTGAAATTAGCAGCGGCTTAGCCAGCAGCAGACCACAGGGAGCAGAAGGCCCTTCATGCAGGCCCATACCAACTCAGATCCAACTTCAATGTGTGTGTGTGTTTGGACCTGTGTTTGTATAAACACAGAGTAGATGCAAATAAGACTTAAGTGCTGCAGCAATCTGAAAAATAGACTTGACATGATGGGGTAAAATTGCCAGCGAGTAGTTGCGGCTGACTTTTTTTTTTTTGAAGCTAGAATAAAATGTGAGCTTCTTATCATAATAAAAGAAGGAGGCTAAAGCAATAGCTTAAACAAAAAGCGGACAAAAATAGATATGCATGTAGAAGATATGTAAATAAAAAAGCAGCATTGTTTTTATAGGGCAGAGTAAAGCTGGTCCACAGTGCAGTATAAGGGAACATTTAAAAGCAGACAGTTACATCCAGAGAAAAGGTGTTTTGGCAAATGTGATGCAATTAAAATCCAGTGAGACACGCTAACGTCTCAATAAAGCGATGCCTATGCAGTGAGCAATTAGAGTAAAACGGTAAAAAAGTCCAGGTTCTGTTTCAAAGTAAGGAAACTTTCCTCAAAATACCTACTGCATTTGTAATGATGCTAATAACAATATCTAATGTTATTGTTCAGTACATATTTCTGCTTTTTAGAGTTTCTTTCTTTCTGTTTTTATCCTGTTACTTTGTTGCCGATTTCTCACCTCAAATGTTTCCAGAAACATGTTTTAGTGCTGGTTAGTTGTAATATCTCATCATTTCTTGCTCTGAAAAATCACCATGGCAACATCCAAACTCGAGGCTTCAAAACAGTTATCCACAAATGAATGGCTAACGTCACGGTTTACAGTGGTTTAGATGGGGAAACTGAGGCTACGTTTAAACATTGCTGGGTATGTTGAGAAACGAATATTTCCCGCCATCCGTTTTCCAAAATAACATGCACATAGCATCATTTTCAAAAAAGTTTTCGTTTACATCAACCCGCATAAAGAGCGCCATCATAACTACGCCAAGCCTATGGGCGGAATGCTTCCATGATCATCGTCATAGCAAAAGGTAAACATTGGTCGCACTTTTCGCGAATCAGCTGCCTAAAACTCTCTTTATCTCAATTTACACGCAAACGCAAAACTTTTAGATTTTAGAAAGATTCGTTCTCAGAGACGAATTTACCGTGCGTGTAAAAGATGGGTACAAACGAAGGGAAATGTCTCCCCTGTATGTGTAAATGGGGCCTGAGTCAATGCAGAAGTGCTAAAAACTGCAATTAGTCAGCCACTTGAGGCTCCAGGAAGTGCTAAAAACTGCAATTAGTCAGCCACTTGAGGCTCCAGAAGTGAGTCAGTCTTCACATGCACATTCACATGTTCTGTACACGTGACATCTATTGCACGTCTGTCCGTCCTGGGAGAGGGATCCCTCCTCTGTGGCTCTTCCTGAGGTTTCTTTCACCTTTTTCCCTGTTAAAAGGTTTTTTTGTGGGCAAGTTTTTTCTCACTCGAACCGAGGGTCTAAGGACAGAGGGTGTCACTCCCTGTACAGTTTGTAAAGCCCTCCGAGGCAAATGTACCTTGTGACTTTGGGCTATACAAATAAAATCTGATTTGATTTGATTTGATGCGCCTACATAAAAATGACCAACTTCACAGCAGAATTAAACATGTTTACAACCTGGTACAAAAAACCCACGTTGGTCTCTATAGCTAATTATGCCGTTCATGCCAACTGTACGGGGTGTGAAAAAAAAAATGAACAAGAGATACTGTATGTATTGAGTTACAAAGGATGACAGAACTTGCCTGGACGTGACACCATGACTTTGGTTCTGTACAACACACGGCGGATTATCCCAATGCTCAAGGTACAGTGGTCCCTCGTTTATCACGGGGGATACGTTCTAAAAATAACCCACAATGAACGAAATCCGCGAAGTAAGTTTTACAATTATTATACATGTTTTAAGGCTGTAAAACCCCTAACCACACACTTTTATACACCTTTTTACACACATTTTGTACAGTACTCCCTTAGTTAAACAGGACGCAGAACACATGTGCGGTTCTCCCTTAGCCAATTTAGGACGCAGAACACAATGCGCGTTCATACTGTACAGTACGCTGTAAAAAAAAACATGCAAAATTACACTAAAAAAATCCACGAAACAGCGAGTCCGCGAAAAGTGAACCGCGTTATAGTGAGGGACGACTGTAATGTAGTTAGAAAATCAAGCAGTATTAATGACATGCTGCTTGTCTTTAGAAGTGACGCTGCATTAGCATTTTTATGTAGATGGTAAGCTACTTAGCCATACACACTAACATTTGCAGATTACATTACAGAAGATGAAGATGCTCTCATCGTCCTGCTAAAGCCCCATGTGCACTATTTTGGCATGTGTGAGAAATCCACATCTTGACAGTTTTTGCCTTTTCGTGTGAAGCTTTGATAAGCCTGTAAATGTAAAAACTGCACTTACCTCTAGAGAAGTGTCATCACACCAGAGCTTCAAATCAATTGAAATAATCAACAAATTGGAATGGACAAACAATCAATGGGGACAGAAATCCCTTTTAGCCGCCCTCTGGAAAATCAATGCTTTTAATTGTGCTGCGAGACACATAATTCTGCTGTTTTAATCAATCTTTTCAGCCTTCGACGAAAGCTCATCGTGAAAGCAGCTGAACCCCCTTCGGACTGGAAGGGGATAGCGCTGTGTCAGTAACAGATAAGATTTTAGAAGACATTAATTGCTCCGGGGGCCGCTCTGATGTTAGAACAAAACGTTTATGTTGTAAAACTCACACATCAGACAACTAATGAACATCTGAGCGGTTGAGGGGGAAACTTTTTGTTGTTAATATCAGGAAATCCTGTCGAAATAGATGCTTTTTGTCCCCTGAAGACGAGAAACTGAAACATGCAGAGAGGTGTGTAATCTGTATCCCTCCAGCTAAGCCATACAAATCTGACCAAAGTGGCATTGGATAAAAGCCTTTACATAGGCAGCCAAAATATACAGAGGAAATCCAAAATATGCCTTTATATAAATGTTCTTTCATCCTCACTGATTATCATATTAGTCTGGAATTTCTTCTGCTTCAGATTTGCAAAGTAGAATTCATTAACCCAATGCCCCACTGATGCAAATAACAGTACATTTCACACTCATGAGTGCAACCCAGTGTAAGGCATTTAATATTCCTGTTTGACTTGAGACTCGGCCCTAAATTAATGCAAAAGGTTATTTGTTAATTGCTGATTTGGGCTGACGGTTGCAGTTTTTCTGTCCTTCATACTTACAGCTCAGAGCTCAGGAGGCGACAGCAGCGGCCTCGGTGCTCCCTCGTGCTCCTTGTCTGTAATGAATTGATGTCACTTCAGACTGAACGCTTCCAGTAGTTGAATACTGATAGGTCAGGCCACAGGCCTGCGGAGATCACCAGGGACTCCTATTTATTATTTCGAGGCATGCAGTCAAAAGTTTCTAATTAAATGTTTAGGCATAGACAAACAACCTGTTTACTGCCTAATTCATTGCCTTCAGTGTTGCGGTGCAGGCACAGAGAGGGAACGAGCACATAACATCGTCAGCTGCCACTCTTGTCCTGGCTGTTGGCAGTAGGAACACCAGGACACAATAGAACGTGGAAATAAACACACACAAATATTCCATCATGGCCTCACAGGAATATTCCAATTTCTGTGGCCCACAATAGCATATTCGGAAAACTGTGGTACTGTTTCCAAGCATTTTGTTCGTCTGCCACAACGAAAATATGCAGGAGAAAGAATCAGATAAGCATAATATGCTATCAGTCCCAAAAATAAAACTTGATTTCAGTGCAGAAAGTTAGATTTTTTTTTGTTTGGACCTCTATTAAATTAAGCCTACAGAGCTAGTCCTCCCTCCATAAATGAAATAGGGAGTTTTAGATGCTATATCAGAGAGTGGAAGTGCAGGTATAGGCTTATATCTAGTTTTCTGACATCTTAATTGGTGGAGCTTGCTAGGAGTTATACAGAACGAGTAAACACTGTCTGAGAAGGCTGCTTCAGGGGGAATATGAAGTCTGGTAAGGTAACAAAATGCAGGAAAGTGGATTGTTGAGGTTATGGTTGATTTGATTTGACCTTTGCTCACAATTGTGGTTCTGAATTGTAAGCAGAAATGGCCGATAATTACCAGAATCTTTCCTGACAGTTTGGCAGGCAATGCAAGAACGTTGCAGGGATGGGACAAAACGGCAAGCTTTTGCAAAATAATGCTCAGATTATGGATACAGGAGATGACATGATAACACCTTTCCGTCTGTGCTGTAAAGTGGCTACTAAAAGAGAGGGGAAGGAAACAGTACACCTGTATGCCTGTACATTACAGCTGATTTTAAGATTTCATGGGTCTATTTCTACATGCAGGTTTAACTACAGACCAAAAGAGACCAGACCTTATTCAGCCACAGAAGGAGCCTGGGTCCATTTCCGGCTTGAATATGTTTATTCAGTTCTGGAGACTCTTTGGCTGTAATCAGCTTGCATAAATCTCTTTGATGATAGCCACTAGAACATCTGCTGGTGCAATAAAAAAAATCCAGGGAGGCAATAAAATGTCTGGTGGAACATATGCTAATGGAAATGTGAGTTGTTCTGAAAAGTTTGTCCCAAAGTAATTGCCACAATGTGACTATGACATTTATAAATTCATATAATGATCGCATTGAATGTAGCAAAGTTGATGTTGTTATTCCTGTTTCTGCGTGTGTGATGACACCCCAAAGCATGATGAGGTTACCTAGTCGACGCTGTTGCAGTTTCAGAGTGCTGAGCAAGCTTTGTCCTTCAATGAGTCTTTTTCTCTCCCTTTCCCCTCCTCCAGTACCTCTTGTTCCTTTCACTACCTTCACACAGTAACAAACACGCACGCACACACACACACAAATTCACGGCGTGCTTCACGATGGATGACTGCACGCTCTTTACCTGCAAAATCAGGGTTGAAAGGTACAGCGATTCATCAGAGGTGTGTGTTTGTCTGCGGACAAGTTTGTGCGTATCCTTCTCAGTGCTGGGCAAGTTACTAGAAAGATGGTCACACATCTAGTCATTAAATATCCAAGAGAAAAGAAATTACATGATGAACAAAATTCATTCAATACGTTACTTTACTTAGCTCCATTCGTCATATTAACATATTGGCCATTTTTCTCTGACGTCTCGCTTGGAAAGCTCAAATATCGTACTGCCATAATCCGGGTTGCAGATAAATGTAAGGGATCTGACAAATTCTTACACGTTTCACCGCCTCCAGATCCATCAAGCCATTTTTTTGTTTTTTTTTGTTTAACCACCTACTAGCTAAATCATTGTGTATAAAAGGTACAAAGCAATGTTTTGTAGTGGTACATGACATCATAGAAGGCATAAAGGCATAATTAGTCCTGAATAATCAACACACATCTTGGATTCATTTAAAAGCCTGGAAGTAAAACACACCAGATGTAATCAAGCTTGCAATTTAACTTTGACTCTCTGGAGATGTTGGATTTACTGCTGGATCCCATCAGGCACGGCTGGCATAAACCAGGGAAAAATGACCAAATCTGAGCAAGTTAACAAAGTCTGGCAGGCTCCACGTTGGAAACACTCCTGACGGGATACGAAGCTGCTTGGAGAACAGATCGAAATAGCATGGCGGTAACAGAACTGTGACCGGTGGGGTCCAGGTGTAAGGCGAGTAACCAAAAGATTTGAAATGCGAGCACAAACTTAGAAGTTGTTGTACTTGTGCTGTAAAAATAAATTCAATGGTAGATCAGGAATCACCCATTTGTTTTTACCACACTACACGTTACTACCAAGCGTCAATCTCTGTGTCTGGGAAATGAAGTGCCAAAAACTGCAGTTGCTTGAGGTTGGCTACAGAACATTTTAACCTCCATAAGCCCGCATATTAAAATGTCCAACTTTACAGCAGAAATATGGTACAATAATGGTACAAAAAACAATTTTAGTCTCTGAAGCTAATTTCATGTTCATGGCTGAATTTTTCAAATTATATTAAAGGTCCAGTAGTGTACTATTTATATGCAGGGATGGAATAAAATACTCATTAGTATGTTTTCATTAGTGTATAACAACCTGAGCATAAGAATTGTTGTCGTTTTATACTTTTTTTAATAAGCCATTTATACCTACAATAAGAGCAGATTTCCATTTTTCTACAGTAGCCCCGAGCAGACAAACCAAACACTGATCCAGACGCAGACTTTTGCTTTGGTGACACTAAATCCTACACACTGTACCTTTAAGACTTAAAGTTGTGCATAAATAACAGGGTGGCCGCTTTGATTGACAGGTAAGTACGGTTACAGAAGGCTTGTTTGAGCATCTTGGTGTCATTTGGCCCAACTTATGTCCGCCAATAAGCCATGTCTTTTCCGATATTTGGATTAGCTGCGGACGGAAGAGGCAGTAGAGCCAACATGGCAGTGGCGAGCGACACATATTTTTAGCTTTAAAGCAGCACTTTGGAAACCTATGGGTGACATTACTTATGTGCTGTCCATTCTTTATACTGTCTTTGGTTAATACTTAACATGTTGTTCTTATATTAGTTTGTGTGGGATGTGCTTGTATTTTGTATGATTGGAACCACATTGAAGGCCATGCTTGTTACAGAAAAGGCATTTATTTTTCTGTTCATGAAGACGCTTATGTGATTACTTCTTAATGTAGGCCAACTAGGACAAGTTAAGTCAAACATAATGATGCTGTCTAAACGTTGGTCTCCCTCCCTGCCTCAATGTGTCCTCTGCATTTCAGCCCAGAACAAAACAACAGTTAAAACAACATTGTGTTCCTTGTCAACGAACCATGGGGGGCGTTCACATTCAGAGCATGTCGCTTTGTTACCAATATGACTTTGCCAATTGGGTCAGCGCTGGAAACTGTGCAAAGAACTGTGCATCTCAGCTTTGCTCGCATCTAATTAAGTCCAAACAGTTTGATACTCACATCCCTGCATATGCCAAAGGGAGCACTGCCTCTACTGTTACACCACGAGGCAACCACAGATGGGCTATGTTGTGACTGAAGGAGGGTAAAACAGCACAGATTTGTTATTTTTGGAGAAGGTGGAGAGGGTATGCATTTAGATCGATTTTACAAGTGAGGAAGCTGTTCCCAAATCACCCAGTCCTCTTGTCATGTGTCAGGCCGAGTTAATTGTGTGAGAGTGGTGTGGATGGGGTGTCTGTGACTGGATAATTGATCCATTTTGTGGGTGTGAAAACCACCCGCAGAGCAGAGGCGAAGATACGGCTTCAGAAAGCATGCACAATGCTGTAATCTCCCCCTCCGCTAGCCACGGTGCGGCACGGAGCTGTGGAATTTCTGCTGTGTAGTGGCAGAAACCCTGCTGAGAGCTGAGCAACAATTTGGATGCCTTGCTTTCAATTTCAGCCTGAGCTCTTCTCAAGGGAATAGCGAGTATCTTACAAGACTCTTAAAAAATAAAATTAAATAAAATAAAAGGCCTGTGTCGTTGTTAACTAATCCAGCACAATTCAGGGTTATGCAAACTCGGCGTGTAAATTGTGGAATATGTTTCTGTCTTGTGTGAATTATTAATTCGCTTTGTATTTCACAGACACAATGTAATTACCTCCCACAACACAGGACGGCCTCTGAATTTTTTTTATTTATTTATTTTCTGCTGAAGTGTATTTTCTAAATTTCAGCTAGGCGTTCATCAAAGGGTGTAGCTGCAGTGTTGTGTCAGTGTGCCCTGGCTCAAACAGGATATTTTGCTTCCACATGTTTTATGTCTTCGCCACAGAAAGCTCCCACAGTGCCTTTGGAGAGTGCTGGAGAGAGGGAGTGTATGTTTACTATTGTGTGTGTGTGTGTGTGTGTGAGAGAGAGAGAGAGAGAGGGAGCTACAAAAACAAAAGTGCAGAGGGAGTTTGCAGCTTTTGTGCCTGGGCTTGCGCGTGAATGAAAACGTGTTGGAGGGGAAGACGTGGGCAGATAAATAATTGGGTGTGCGTCGAAAGAGTGTGTGATGTACATGTGAGCTGTGGCAGTGTTTTCCTGGAGAGCTGCAGACAGCGGTGTAATAGATGGTTGATTAGGGAGGCAAGAGGGGAAACTTCAGATTACTCACTGACACTCTGACAGTGTGCTAGGCAGCCTCCCAGGTCGGCGTCCTGGTGCCAGCTTTGGAGGAGTAACAGAATGAGAACCACATGTACTGAAAACCAAAATTACTCGTTTTGATCTGCCAATTGACATTACAATTTTCTCTGGGCATGTGTTCATCTCTTGTGTATTTCAGTGATTTGCTCTCATTAAGCTATAAATCTAACTAATCTGTATGGATCTCTCCACAGGTGCACACAAACTTGACTGTTTATTTCATTAAATGTTTTTTTTTTTTTTTCTAGCATTCCTGTCTATGCACTGGTGTTGTATTTTATCTGTTATGGCATATGTGCTGTGCCAACCTACGCACCACCATCTCAAATTTCCACTGATTTGCTCGAGGGGATTCTCAGATTGATTTATACTTATCCAGCATGGTCGTGTGTTTTGAAGACGTGTGCAAGTGTGTGGGGAAAAATAAAAAATGCGCATGTGTGTGTGTGTGTGTGTATGCATATTTGAGACCATTCCTCTGCATGCCAGTCTCAAGGCCACATCATTAGAGTAAGAGGGCTGTAATTAGTGAGTCCATGCATATTAAATAGCACCCTGCATCCCCACCCTTGAAAAACAGCACTCTGCTGTCACTTGCAGCCAATAAGCCACTGTTTATGTCCAGAAGGTTTCACGGTGCACTGAGGGAGAATAGCTATCAAAATCAGTAGTCAGGGATTCTTGCTTTTGCCCTCAGCCTTTTATTGTGCGGCATAAAATGTCTGAATATGCTGTAGTAAGATTAAAAGAAATAGAAGAAAGGGAAGAGACTCATATTAAAAATATCACCAAGCGGCACATAGGTCTAACTGAAAAAGCAGAGATATGGCAGCAGACATCAGATGGTGTTGTCAGTGTGTCAAGTAATGACAGAGGTGTGTCCATCTGTGCAGTTTTTTCTGTCTCTGGCACTCAACAGAATGGAGAGGAAATGAAGAGGCTCCACTTTGGCTTGATGCCTTTCAAGTGACAAGGTGACCAAACGTTCTTAGAGATGACGGAAGTAGTTATGGCTATATGGGAGAAAAACTAAAGCTGAAATTGAGCGGTTGAGTGCTCGCTCTTTAGACATTAAAACGTCGTTCCTCATTACCTCTGCAGACCTTTGTGTTGAGTCAAACAGCCACACAATCAAACTCAAATTACTGGGGACAAAGGATCTGGAGTGGGGGCACTTATTTGTAATTTATGAACACGTGGGTACGTATAACACGTGTATGCACAAACACACAAACCACATTAGTACAATGGCAATTGGTGTACAGCATCTGCATGGCTAGAAGGCTCCATATTTGTCTTCGTTTTGGGGTTATTTAGGACTTTCCACCTGCTGCAGAACAACATGGTCTTCTTGTGCAGTGGCATCTGTGTGCGAGATCTTAACATTTCTCCTGCAGTTATACTCCACTGTCCCGTCACCATGTGCAATTTACATACATACATCTGCATTAAAGGATATTATTTGTGTTTTTGTACACTATGTATGTGCGAACCAGTTGCCTTAGCTTTTGTATAAGCAGCCCATGCTGTAGGGACGGGTGAATTTCACTCTGTTTCCAATATGATTTGTGAATTGAAAAAACGTTGCAAACATTTGAATGTGTAATTTGTTCAAAACAATGAGACAACCCAACAGCATAACGTTGAACTAGTTCATGTAATTAATGTGCTTCTGTTGCTGTCAATGCCCCTCGCTGAGTGACAAGCTAACATTACATTCACATCAGATTTAGTCATTTAGCTGACGCTTTAATCCGAGGCCACTTAAAAAAAAGGGAACGATCAAGGTTGAGTGCGACAAGGATATGTAAGTGCAGCAATAAGTACAACTCGCATAGAATCAAGTGACAGTTGAGTGGAGTTGTAGAAAGATAGATTTAGCGTGTCCAGTTGTTGATGGTGCTAGGAGAGGAGGTACTGAGTTTCTTTAAAAGTACAGATGTGGTAGAAACAGCTTGTTCCACCAACTGTGAACAACAGATGTGAAATGTTTGAATTGGCCTGAACGAACAAGTGGCAGAGCCAGGCGTCGTTCATTGGAGGAGCACAACAGTCAGGAGGTAGGGCTAGTAACGTTACTGTAAGGCATGTTATACATTCATGATTTTCAGTTTAAATCTAAAATGCCTCCGCTCTGGCAGTTTTGTGCCATGACTGTCTGATTATTGTCTGCTGGTTTTGCATTAGAAACAGTAACAACAGTTTAATTTACAAGAATTCTAACATAGCATGCAGTGTGCCAAAATGTTTTTTAAATTTTTTTTTAGAAAATCCCCTGATTACAAGCACGGCTTGTTTTGTGCAGACACATAGATATTTGAAATCAAACAGATAACTGATCAAATTCAAAATGTAGTTTGAATTTTGAATAAAAACTCAGGCCTAATGTGATGTGATACTTCTTGTTAGCTTAGGTTGTTGTTTTAAAAATGCCATTTGAAGTGGCAGTCTTGGACAAATAGACACTGTGGCCTTGGTTGGTAACTAGGTTATAAACACTCTGTGTCATGAAGGTTTGAAGGTCTCAAGTCATTATGGAGGCTGACTCATAGCTTCTTGCTAAATACAAGACATAAATCTGTGGCTTCTAGTGTATATTTAAGGTTACTGCTGCATCTATTTCTTGCCATCATTCTTTCTGTTACTTTCTCCCCATTGTGCACACCTACACTCAAAAACAAAAAAGGGTCAGCAGTGAAACTGAATCAAGAGTGCAGATGTGTTCACTTTTCTTGGCGAGCCACCTTTTTACTCATCACAAACCGAAATCTCCAGAGGATATCAAGCTGCAACCAGAAAAGAATTTTAAAAAACCCCAACGTGGTGTAATTTAATGTCTAATGAGAAATCAATGCTATGAATGGGTTTCACAGGAACTGAAGAGATGGATGAGGCTGATAATTAATAAGAAATCCCAATCCACTCCTATATTGTATGACATCACATTATAATTATGGTATTTACCAACTCAATCAATCACGCAACCGCAGTCGTTGGTGAAACCACTAATGAATTAGAGATAGCAAAGCGGTGACAACAGGCTGTAATGGGCTGGACACATTACCACTTCTCACTGAGTTTTAAGATAAATGGCTGTTTCCATTAATACCTACAGAGCTGTTGTAGCTCTAAATGATGAATAGCTGTATATATCTGCATGCAGTTCATTTCAGATGTTCCTATACTGGACTAACTAATAGAACTCGTCACTCAACACACTGACAGCATCTCGCTATACACTCTCGACCCCACTTTAAACTTCCCACTAATCCTGTGTCCCAAGGCACATATGTATGAAATGTAATGCAACCTAAAAGTCTATCTATATATAAATATATACATACATCAATCAATACAAGATGTTTTGCTAATGAATATTACACCATCAAGGAATGACCCTGAAATCAAGAAGCAAATAATTAAATTAATTGTCAGCTCTAAATTTAATTTGTAAGCCTGTAATGAGCTTGTTGTTGATATTGTTCACACTCAAACGATTTCTAATTAAATATGGCTTTAAAGAAAAACAGCCATGAAATTGCCATACATGTTTTGCAATCTCCTAAAAAAAAAATTCTCCTGAGTTTATTGTGTTAAAATCAAAGTAAAGGGAGTGAGTCTCCAATTAATTTTTTTGGGTGACCTATTATTCTGAAATACCAATAATCCAAAAAACATCCCATTGGAATGAAAGCCCATTTATGCAACAGCGTATTATCCCGAAAACATAAACCCATTTCTCCGAAGAACAGTTTTTTTTTTTTTTTCTAAAAATAAACACTCTCCCTCAAGTCTTTTGTCCATAACATCTTTGTGTATTTCAACGTGCAGAAAAAGGACAAAGTCATGGTCACAATTGTCATGGTAACAGTAATAAACACATGGTTAGTACTGTGAAATTGTCAGTTTAATTAGGAAAAGATCATGGTGTGGGTTAAGATGGGCAGAGTTACATCAGTTGAGTTACATATGTAAGCTGATTGATCTAACATTGAAAGAGTACTTTTGGAACAATGGGCCTTTAGAGCAACTGGTGTTTGTTTTCAGAATAAGAAGCTGTCAGACAAATGGGACATTTTTTGGACTATCTGGGCTGAATAATGGACTGTTGGAAGAATGGCATGGTAACCCTGCAAGACAAGCAGACAAGTAAACACCAACTTTGAAGCGTTACACTGGCATCAGTATTTGCATTCCCCCACACCTAGGCACGAAAACCTCCTTATCCCGGTGGTCTAAAATGCCTATGGTTGCAATGTAAGCACTAACACTTCAGATTCCAGGCAACCCAGCTCACAAAGTGAGCTAACATTAGGTAACAGCATCTATAGTTCACAGCAGTTACATCCGTGTCAATCAGGAAACTCTAAGTCACCAAGAGTTGAGGCGCAGCAGCCGGAGGACATCAGAGGGAAAACAATGGAACAAAAATTTCACCAAAATCAGTGTGACTTAGTGCCACAAATCGTTACATACTCACAGTAGGTGATCATAACTGGAGCACAAATAGTTACATAATGTTGCTTTAAGTGTGTGACCTCACAGTCTGTCCTTTCCCGTCCCAGGTGATAAAGAGTTGCTGAATTCCTCTTGGTCTGCTGTGACCCTCATGATACTGGATCTGTGTCCCAAGGGCTACTGTCTTTGCTTTGTTGCAGCTCATAGTCGAGCATACGCTGTATCCTACAGACACACTGGTAATGCAGGTCAAGCAGAAGTAGGCCGAGTTGAAGCTATACCTGTCTTCAATGTGCACTGACCTTAACTTTCTTCTTCAATTCACCTTTATTCTTAAGTCTTATTAAATCCTATCTCATACCGTCACACTGGTCTGAGTCGATGCGGCTAATGGTGGTCGTAAGTGCTGAAAGTGATTTACTTTGAAAACCTGGAAAAGAATTACAAAAGAAAGGCTCAATTGATTATTCTTGCAAGTTGTAAAATAAATTGGTTTTGATATAAGAAATCCAGCAAGTTCAACTTTAGAGATTCAAATTAGATAAAGAAAAATGGACACTGGATCTGAGATGAAAGCATGATATTTTCAAGTGTGGTTTCATCCCAGAATATCATATTTGATGCTGTAGTGTAGTCTCTACAGAGGATGCAAACCCAAATATCATAGAGATTTGCAAAAGCCAAGCTAGTTAGCTTGATCCCACTTAAATGCACAGCATAAATTATGCATTTGGAACAACACTCCATGGTGGGTTACAGCGGGTGACAATTGTCCTTCGGAGACAGCGTTAATAATACAAGACATTTATTGGCCACAGTGGGTGTGATAAATAGGTCAAGTCCAACAGCAAGAAACGTGCTGTCATGGGAACTTAGAAATCATTAAAGATGATATTTGCAGGCTGTTGTATGTGTGCTCTGACGATATAATGTAGTGTGTACAAACTGCTGGACATTTGTTCCTCACCAGAATTTTGCTATTTTGGGATGATGGACCATATTTAACACTCGACCTTGTTGTGAACCTAGTGCAATGACAAAATGGACTGGCCTGGCTCCCTTTGGATTTGGACTTCTCTCTTATTTATGTGTCTAATTGCTTTCTCCTCTTCCTCAGTGGGAGATCAAATGTTTGAACTTCCGGGCACAAAGCACTGATGTTTTGCTGTTAAGAGAAAGAAGAAAAGAGCAATAACTTGTGACATTATCATTACCCTGGGCCGTTTCTCACTCAGATAGCTCACTTCTGAATTGCAAAGTCAGCTGAACACTCTCTATTAAACGTTATCAAGGCGATGAACAAATGATCACTAATCAAATGGGCAATGAAAGATGTTGGAGTGGCAAGGAGGGGCAGTTAACTGAGACAGCTTCTTAAAAAATGTAAAATCTAATTGAAAAAGGTGAATAGAATTGAGCCATCCCTTGTGTGTCATCTGTTAATCATAAGTCTGTAATAGAGGAAGAAAATGGAGAGTAAGCTGAAAAAAATCAATCAGTGTTTTAAGTTTAAATTGTAATCATTGCAGTCATTTCCAACGTTTAGGCATGAGACTCTTTTTTTGTAACATCTGTGTTGCTTATTTGAAGGTCTAGTGTGTAAGATCTATCCTTTAGAGACTGTGTTGAAAGGGGCTGAGGCGAGGGATATTCAGTTGATTGCAATCTGCAAACTCACCGCTAGATGCCACTAAATCCTACACACTTAGTGTTGTTTAGTTCAAAATAGAGCTCCTAAACGCAAAAAGAAGTAAATGTTGAGGCGAGAAAAGGAACATTTAATTACACTCTGAACGAGCAGGAAAACACAAAATGACAAAAAGGCCACTGAGGTCCAACAATCCAAGTAATCCCAAAAGTAATCCAAAACCAAAAATCAGTAACATGAGAATACTGGGAGCAGGAACATTTGGACAGATGATCAAAAGTTGGGAGGGAAACAACTAAAGCAGGAAGTAAAGCCAAAGACACAAGGAGAGCGAAGAATTCCAAAATAAAACAGCCGAACCATAAACCCAAAGCCGTGACACTGGTCCTTTACTTTACAAAGACTGACTGTAGCTTTATGTATTTACAGTATAAATAAGGCAACAAGTACTTATGCATCATGCCAAGCAACAAAATCACTTGTCTGTCATGACTGATGTGCACTTGCAGCTATACAACAACAACAATGTGTGATGCTACATCCACCTTTGCCCAGGATTGTATTTCACCGATTTAGCACTGCACTCCTATTCTAACACTGTCAGACTCATGATGGACAGTTTTTATGGGCAATGCAACTCAACAGTCACATCGCAAAAGGAACAGACTGAGTTGACGTGAGAAGAATCTCCAAAGCAAAAACCAATGTTATTTTCTCTGAGTGCAGGAGATGATACTGCAAATATAATCAAGTGTTTACTGCAGAATGATAATACTGATCATGCAAAACAAAACAGATCACCAAGCACATATGGGACTCTGGGAGCAGGAGTTAGTCAGCAGAAAAAACACCCTAAAGACACAAACAGCATACAATAGTATATTCACAATAACAAACAACCACAGTGTCAACAGACAATATATGCTCATTATTATAAACATATACATACATGTATATGGACCATAGGACTAAATTAAAAAGGTTAAATGAAAGCAAACTGAGTCAAGACTAAAGACTGCAAGCAAGCTTTTTAAGGCTTGAATTAAAAGACAATACCAGGATCCATATTAATTTGACAAATTCATTCATAAATTGCAAAAAGTATTCAGTCCTCAAATTTTGTTTATTAACTGCTATATTGATTGTACCATGTAATATGCACTTAATCACATTGTAAATTGTTTATTATACCTATTAATCAGTTGTAATGAAACACTGAGCAAGTAATTCATAATGTCACACTGCTCTGCATGCCAGATAAAAGCAGTCAGCTGCAGATTTAAAACAGCAACTGAGCGCAAGAAATGAGCAAAAGCTCCCATCACGATGGAAATGTCAACGCTCGCAAGGATATGGAGATGAGGACTGACTGACAGCAGCTCATCTCCGACTGGCAATCAATGTCTCTGTACTCTCTGAACACAATGCAGTCGATTTTTTTTTCCAGGGCCCAACAGACAAACATTCTTCCTCGTTTTCCCTCCACCCACTGCAGAGCAAAAACCACAACCGTGTCATCTGACTGGCTGAGATGGATGTTGGCTGATGGCTGTGTTCAGAGTAAGCCAAGAGGAAAAGAGGGCTCCTTTTTTTTTTTTTTTTTTTTTGACCTCTTCCAACTGAACAACTGCCTCTTTCACATAGAAGCCATTTCTGGTGCATTAGTGTCAGCAGCGCCACCCACAACTGGACGGTGTCGTTCCCAGACCCATTCACATTTATAAACCAGAGCTCAATAGACACCAACCTTCCTCACCTTCCAGAGCAAAGAGTCACACACACATTATGCTTCTACATTTCTCCGTCAGACAGTGTGTTTCTTTTTTTTACTGGGTAAATGCAATAAAAACTCATTGGAATTTCTTGTTTATTGTTAAACTTAAATCTACGTACAGGTGTTCTAGTTTAGGTTGAGCTCACGTGTATATATATGTACTATTAGGAATACTGTGTGTCCTTTATCAAGGCAGAAAATGAGCCTCTCTCCTAAAGCGTCTTTTCATGAGCAGAATTTAAACAATTAAGAGTGGGACACACTCATGGCTCAGTGAGACACTTAATATCCACATGGAAACATGCTCACAATGACAATGGTTTAAAAGGTGTCATTTATACCAGGTGCACAATCTTAATTTAGTCTGTTGTTATCCTAACACAAAATCAAATTAATGCTAATCATGGCTAATTAGCAAAAGCGCTAAACTACACTAGGGGGGGTCACTAAAGTAATTATTAGTTTGAGCACCCAGGCGTCATTTAGCCAATCTCAGCTCCACAAACAATCCACGTCTTTGCCAATTTTCAGATTAGCCAGAAGGCAGCAAAGGCACGTTACCAGAGTCAACACATTCTGAGCTTTACGGTAACAGATGCGAAGCCCATATTTATACTGTCTATACTGTCTATGGCACTGGTTCACAACCGTCCTGTAGTGGCATCTATGAAATATGTTTAAAATGAAATTATTTAAAACCATTGCAACATTTTAAGTGACTTAAACTAAGACAGCACTGGAATGTTAATTGAAAAGTTTTGCATTACCTTAAAATTTTAGTTTCACTATCAGCCTGATACATAAACACATTCATTCATGTGGTGCACACAGACATCTGTGATTAGTTATGAACTAAGATGTGACTAAGACGAACTTTATTACCAAATAAACTCTGGTTCTTGAATTCGTTCTGTTCAGGATTCAACAGTCAACAATAATTCATTTTCTTAACAGGACTAAACCTGCCCCCTGCATAAACTGTCCATAGTTGAACAGGGTCGCTCTACGCTGCTGAATTTTAACATCTGTCGTGATGGTGGTACTCGGAGAGACAAATATTTGTCACATGGTGGTAAAAAAAAAAAAGACTTGGACACTGGTCTATGCTATGGACCGGCTAATGTGCCCAAAAAATGTCAGTGCGAGTGTCTTCTGGAAGTCTGCAGAATTGTCCATAATCAAAGCAATTCTTGTCGGGTGATATGATGCAAGGAAACAATGATATTTCATCCATTATGTGGAAGCAGTTGAACACAAAGTAGACATCACCAGGCAAACTCTGCTTCACTCAGCTGATGTTTAGATAGTGGCTCATACAGTATATTAACACAAACTCTTTCCTGTTCCATCATATCAGAATTTGTATGAAAGACAGTCCTCTAATCCACATTTTCACATATCATGCTTTATCTACTTCAAGTTCTTTGCACACCTACCTAAGGCAGGGCTTACGCAGTTTGATGAAATCAGAAACGTTGCCTGTTCTGCAGTGATTATGTGCAAAAACTAATGTCGACATTGAAGCACCAGCATTTTCAATATTGAGATTTATAGGTAGATGAATTACAGGTTTAATAGATCTGTGTGCCACCTGAACATTCTAGTAAATCCTCTACAGTGAGTCTTGGCTGTTGGCTTGAATATGTGCTTACAACAACCATATTCAATATACTGTATATCCCTGCTGCTCATCTGAGAATAGCTGCCATATTTTTCCACTAAAAGACAAAGGCGACATAAAAATACACAGATTTAAATTAAAAGAGTGATTTTCTGGTGTAATACAGGAAAATCCACCTCTAGCCCCCCATCCCCACTGTTGAGGAAGGAAAGCCTGCTGCAAATGAAAGAATCTTCTCTTGAAACCAGGCACTGAGCCAAGCACAATGTCTGTTGGCACTGCCAGCCCTAAGGATTCTAGCTATTTATTTTTCTTCTTTTTATGTTTGGCACACAGGAGACAAAGAAAGGATTCATTCAAGACCGGCAAAGGAGGTTGACTTTTCAAACATGGCAATTAACCTGCGGCAAGAGATTTTTTGGTGCGGATTTTGGATTTGTCAAAAAAAGGGGGAAGTTAAACTCCTTAGCTGCTGGTTGGTTTGCTTTGACGAGAAAGAAGAGTGAGCGGAAAACCCAATTATAGAGCAGATCCAAATGGATTTAACAACACAGAGGACTTAAACGAAGTTAAACAACACATTAGTACAAAGGGGAAAGTGTTGCTCTGTAGTAACACACAATCTGACAGAGAAAGCAATTCATTTGAGCTGCATTAAAGATATTTCACACCACAGCTCTGAGGTCAGGGCGTACATACTTTAACAATCACTCGATTATCATATCGCCTGCAGCCACGCATCTTTACACAATATTACTGCTGCTAACATCAAAGGAAATAATAAGTACAATCCTGTGGTGTACTCACCTACTGTACAGTGTTCGAGATTGTGTGGTAAATTATAGTCGAGCAAGATGTTCAATTTAAAACAACCTTAGGCACATCAAGTCAGCCTCCCTCTCCCCTGCGTCTTGGGTGCATTAGCCTTGACTGTGAGCTAATTTATTGTATGACAACCAGCCCGGCTGCTACATTACTGTAATAAACAATCCACTCACACAGCAGAATTTAAAAGTAAACTAAGGACACCTTTACCTGCTCTGATTAATGATGTTGTTCTTGTTTAGCATCGAGCATCTGGTGCCGCCTGCACGTGCAGATCGCGTACCCCCCGTGGGAGTCAGGACCCAGAGCATGGGATGGGTGACATCAGGTCAGAGGGCACGTGTATACAGCAGTGGGGCGTCATGCTTGGTGAGGTCCCCCACCCCTTCCTGTGCTTCTATTTCTCCATTGAACAACTCTGTCATTAACCTTCAGTCACGGCTATCTGATGCCAAAGCCCACCGGAGCAGCAACTCATTTACTTAATAACGACCCTATCTAAGAATGAAAGATGGAAATAGGAAGTCAATCAGCAAAAGAACAGCGAGCGTGAGCGTATCCTTGCCTCATTAACACACAGGATGGTGTGTGTGTAGAGGGCTGGCAGCACCTGCTAACTTAGGATGCCAGCTTTGAAAAGGCTTGTTTTTAAATTGCTCTACATGTGACTGAAAGTAGCCGAAACTTTAAGACTCCGGTTTGGGCTACTTTTACTTTTTAAATGTCAGGAGGATAAGGCACTTCAAACTCTTTCTCCCCCTTTTATATTATTATTTGATGCCAGATTCAAGAGTTGGACTGTCACCTCACTAATAAGCCAGATTTGAGAGTAGCAGTGGGCTGTCTGGCTGCAGCAGAAAGCGTAGAGCTGAGGTTTGTTACAGACAGACGCCGACATTAGTCATCAGCCAGATCTGCTTCTGATGCCTGATGAATTGGCAGGCCACAGTGAAGAATGGCAGGCAGGCAGCCACAGTACAGCAATTATCAATCACACACGCTGTTGGAGCGCGCTCATATTTCACGCCGCCATTGTCAAAATGGGACGGATGTCGCGCAGGTGGATTGATACGCTGTAAAAGCCTTCGCTTATTGTCTTATTCATCTTCAGGAGTAAATCTCTGTGGCTGCTATCTTTGCATTTAAAAAACTCTCTTCTTCTTCTTCTTTTTTTTTCTCAAACAAATGTCATGTGAAACACTGACAGTGATCCATTATGTATGACAGCATCAGGTATATTGACCACATCTCACCAAACAATTTATCAGCCAGTCACTTCACTACACCCACACTTAAAAGTCTCCCCAAGGCACTCTATCTGACTCCAGAGAGGTACTCAATGTCACTTGTCTTCCTGGACCAACTGTTAAGTGTGACAGCCAGTAGATAACTGTATTATTGTACTCCACGAGCCGCAAGAAGGGAGAATACTTTGGGGGTAAATTACCACCCTCAGATGGAGTAATTTGAGCCTCATTTCAATTAGTAGAGTTGCATTTGGGGGTGCATGAGAAGTTAATGGTGTCGGTGGATCTATTTGTTCATTAAACACACATAATGAAGGCAGAATGAGCAATCAGAGGCGGCATGGCAAATGGCTCAAAGTATAACTGACATCAAACAAGAGAGACGGAAAGAGAGAGAGAGAGAGAGAGAGCGGGGTTTTAATTACATTTGATAGAGAGAGATGACACAGAAAGAGCAATTTAAAGTATATTATGATGGTTCAGACAACATGTTTGAGTGTCTTTATGGAGCGACATGAGAGACACCAGCTATAACAAACCCTTCCACATAATGCGTACACTATAGATATCTCTCCCCCCGTCCTTACGCGACATTGAATGGACTAAATATAGACGGCGCGAGCAACCTGATTATTGCTGGAGAGCATAAGAAAACTTAAGTGATAGATGTGGGCATCAGGAAAGGTGTCACAAGCCTTCATAAAAAAAGTAATGGGATGGCTATGGACTGGGAATAACTGACAAATAGTCCTTATCATTTTTTTTTCTGCTAGTTTCTCCTTGTTACACTGGCCTGGGAATAAAAAAAGAAAGGTAGTCAGGGGTTATACAAAAAAAACTACACAGGCAAAAATAAATGAATCCACTTTGAGGTTTGCTGAATAATAATTCAGTAGTGATATTTAATGATAATAATCAGCATTTTTCAGTTATACTATAGACACACTTCAGGGTGAATGACCACAGTAAGGATTACTCAAGAGCACAGAAACAATGCAGAAACCTTCAAAATAAAAGCATGTTTGCGTGATAGATTTGTATTTTTCAGCCTACTCATAATTGTGGAATGGCAGGTTGGAGTTTGACCTCACAGTAAATGTCATGACCAGTTCATCACTGCTTCCCTGTAGCTCCCCTACATTAATTATCTTTTGTTCCTCATGCCAGAGGGCGATTATGAACATTACACTTTCCTTTCATTTTGTCAAACACTGCATTATGCAGAACAATTACTCAGTGATTTTTCGTCCATTCCTATATTTAAGTGCTTTATTTCACGCTCAATATAACTTGATTACATTGAGTTATCATTGATTTGATGATAGATGCTACCATGAGGATCAAACACTATGCAGGACAGAAGCCCTGCAGTGTCCCCAGAGCTGTTAAATTCTTATGGTCTTTTAATAATTAGTGGATTGAATGCATTATACAAAACTGGTGAAGATTTCAATAAATTCCAAGCATTTAACATTTCTCATCCATGCGGGGAGAAACTTTTTGTCTTCCCTTTAATATTTTAATATCTCATTTGAGGCAGTGTCTGAGCTGGATCATGCCTTACGCTTCCAGTGACATTTCAGTTCTGCTCCATCCAAAATGGGATGAATGAGCCGGCGCTCTAATGGTTCTACCATCAAAGAAAGAGAGGCCATCTTAAGTCTACAGGTTTACATGTTTTATGTTAAGATATTATCCTCATGAGGAAAAAACTATAAATAATGTGCAATGGCAAACCAACTGAAAGCAAATTTAAATGCAATCCACTGAATTGGATGTCATCATGCATATAATGTTAATTAGGTCAGTGGGAGTAGCGCGGTACCGTTGGGATTGGCCTTGGGAACCAGAGGGTGGCCGGTTCAAGTCCAGCAAGGAAGGTGCACTGGTTGCTGGAGTACCAATTCACCTCCTGGGCAAAGTGACCTTGAGCAAAGTACCGAACTGCTCCCAGGGTGCTGCTACACGGCTGCCCATCACTCAAAATTTGCACGTCTATGAGCTTTGTGTTTGTGTGGTTGTATTTCGGGCCTATGTTTGTAAAATAAAATAAAAACTCAAGGAATCAATAAAGTATCTATAAATCTGTAAATATGAAGTTATAATACTTCTGATGTTCATGAAATCAACCTATTTTGACACGATAAATAGTCAGCAGCCATTTGATGTATATTATGTATTGACATTCAGTAATTATCTCTTTTGCCTCTCAGCTGATGTCAGCTGGGATTGGATCCAGCCCTCCGCGACCCTGCAAAGGATAAGCGGTCATGAAAAATTGATGTATGAATAATTACCCCCTATAATAGTGTCTATTGGTAGCTGTGGAGTTTGCCAGTCCTGTGCTGGATTCAGATTGCTCTAAACATCAGTAAAAAAGATGCATGGATGTAATCCAGTTTTTTCATATTTTTGCTCACTGACAGCAGCCTCATAATTTACTGTAACCTGTGTCAAGAGCTGTGTTAAGTCTTGCAAATCCAAACCACTCTTTTCCTAGTGCTGTTGCTATTGCTGCTGTTGCTTTCGATGAAAAGCAACTGGCAAAAGATGCATCTGCAGCATAAGATAACAGTCATTTTACATATTTTTTCGTCAACAGATCGCTTCTAAATATTTCAAGACGTGATGGAACAACGAGGAGCAGCTACAGGCTGCACTCCTCAAGCTCCTCAACAATGTAACCGACTCCACTGTGCGCCCCTGTTGTGTAGAAAACTAGGTGTCTTGCATGTAGCATATTATTGGATTGTGGTTGCAACTATTCCTGAGTGATTTCTTTATTAACAGTTGTGAGTTTGTTTGTTTGTGCTATAGACGGATACACCCGTAGCTCTAAGTACAAAGTAGATTTAGCATTAATCCTCTCTTGCTGTTACTATGGTAACCACGAGTGTCGCCAAATCGTGGATTACAACTCGAAGGTTATTATCCTGTCTATAAAACTTATTTTAGTCTTGTTGTACATGTGTCACGCGGTGAGGTCAAGCTGGGTTTTTGTCTTGTCTTGTCATTTCCTGTTTTATTTTGAAAGATAACTCTCCTCTCGTTTCAGGTCACTGGCCCTTCCTCACGTGTCACCGGTCTGATTGTCTTCCCCGCCCTGATTGTTTTCACCTGTTCCCCATTACCTTGTGTATATATTGTCTGCGTCTCCCTTTGTTTCATTCACCCCAGCCAGTTTTTTTCCACAGAGCTTGATCAACCTTGCTTCCCCACGTATCGTGTGCCTGTAACCTTTTGCCTCCATGTGAGTGATTTTTTTGTTTGTAAATTTTCATAGATTATGGTGTTTTTTTTCTGTTCAGTTTAATAGCAGTCTTGGCTTTTGTCCTCCCTTTTGCGGAGTGATTTTCTGTTGACCTTTTGTTTTCCCTCTTCGGAATGGTTTTGTTTTCTAGGATAATTTTCATAGTCTGTTCTTCGCTTCACTCAGTGTTGGAGTTATCCAAATAAAGTTCCACCCAGTTGGTAAATTATCTGCATCTGAGTCCCTCTTTAGTCCAGGTCTGACAACATGTATCAGTAATAGCAGGTAAGAAGGAACCAACTTATAGAACGTACTGAATGGGACATTCAAGTTTTGTCTTGAATGACTAATAATGACTTGCAAAACAATAAACAAAATGTGATTATGTCAATCATTATGTTTAAACTTTTTCATAAATGATGAGGAGATCGATGAGTCTAAATGAAAAGGTGCATTCGGGTTAATGTGGCTCTTTAAAAGTTTCAGGAAACTACGGCAACACTGACACAAATGTCTGCTCCTCAAATTCCTCCATGATTTGTCGCAATGACATATTCCACACTGAGATGAAACACATTTCGTTTGTGTTTGTAAGTGCATAGAAAACTAGAGTCTCACTCAAGCGACCGTGGTAAACAGAGTTTGACCTGTGGCTGAACCAGAAATTTGCATATTTTTGTCAGACAGCAAGTAGAAGCTAGGTCGCAAACAAAAGATCAACACGATCATGTTATGGATACATTGTTATCCAGTCACTCTCTAACTCAAGACCGGAAAACAGTTCCATAGACTGTATTTGTGTTTACCAGAATCTAACAAGAAAAAGGCTGATGCAGATGAAGAAATGGAGGCATTTGATACAGGATGGTGAATGTAAATGTTGTGCAAAGTGTCGCTGTGCCCCTTAAAACTACCTGAGAAATGTGGTAGATACATAAAGACAGTTGGAATGTGTTCAAGACAAAAGATCTAGTAGGTCAAGACCTTTAACACCGCAGATTATTTGTGACAAGATGGAATATTTTCATATTTTGGAATGAAGATAATTCAGATTGTATCTTATTGCTGCACTACAGATGTGGAATTTTCTTTCCTGTCTGCATGCTTTCCATCCTCATTCTCCTATCAGCAACCGCTGGACCATCTTTTGCATTACGATTAAATCATCTGATTGCAACTGACATAATTCAACACAATATTCCAATAATGTCTTTCCAATACAGCAATTAAGAGCAGCGAAGCCATAGGCACTGCAGAGAAGTCGAAAAACTGCAGAAGGAGGCAGAGAGAAAATGATGAGAAGTAGGAGAGAAAAAGAAAAGAGAAAGCTTTTTGCGGGGCCAGCCAAGCAGCAATTGCTCTGCACAGTTGAGCAGTGGAGATAAGCCACAAAGCAGATGCCTGCATATCAAGTGTTTGCCTTAGTTGCCACATTTCCAATAGCTGACTCACAGCTCTGATTCGCTGGAGGACAGGAGTGTATGTTTGTGAATGCACTGTATTTTCCTCCCCGTTCAATATGTGTGTGTGTGTGGCTGTCAGTGTGTTGGGGTCTGAATGTTTGTGGGATTAGGAGGTGTTGGAGACAAAAGGGAAATGTCTTTGAGAGGGTCATGGTCTGGTTATTACCTTTGCTCAGCCTCTGAGACAGGAACAGAGCGTGAGGCATCGATCATGTGTTGCTCTGTGACCGCGGAAGCCATTCGAGATGCTCGGGGAGACAGATCAGTGGTCCGACTGCTAACTTTAATGATTAAGAGCTGATTGAAAACTGAAATATTGTGGCTCTTTGTGCTGACATGCTGTGAAATGCTTCATGTTGATGACACCGAGCCTAAACAGATAAGAAGATATAGAGGTGATGCTTTCAAACCGGGCTGAGCACAGGTGGACTTGGATATTGCAGTAAATCTTTGCATAGATCAGCAAGTGAAATGTGCAGATGTGTCGGTGCCACCCTGTCAGATCTGATCATCTCTCTGCGAGTTTTGCCATCGTCGGTCGCACATACAGTTCTGCAGTATCATTCTCAATAATGGTTTTTGTTTTCCCCCGTCTGCAGCATTGATGCTTCCAATCATGTTTTCATCCTTGTTCAATTTCGACTGTTGTCAACAAGTCCTGGTGCGGTCGGTTTATCTGTCACATCCCTTAATCTGTAGCCACTTTTCACGAAAGACATGCACCGCAGGAAATTAAGAACATGAGTGTTTTTCCGGGATTTTGTGCGCACCGTGCACATTTTCTTTTAAACTTTTGCCTGATGTGCATTAATAGCTTTAAAAAAAAACAACTAATTTTTCATACACTACACAAAGTAATTACCAAATACACGTCATGTGCACCACAGCGTAAAGATATAAACTGCATGATGTGTGTATACACGTCGAGGCAAAGTGACTGCACCAAGGTAATGCTGATGGTATTCACAGCGTCCATTTAGAGAAATAAAGAGAACTTGAATTGATGGTCGCCTGAAATGCTCATAACCTCGCTGTGTAAATACGTTAATTATGCAGTGTGTCAGAGGGTCTGTGAGAATTAAAGGAATGAAGAAGAGACGGAGGACTAAAGCTATAGCTTTAATAAGCAAACATCAGGGCAGCACGGCCAATTAACAGGCACTCTGCAGTGGAAAATGCCGGAGCACATGAGATAACAGATTAGCATTAGCACACAGCATTATTACTGAGCGGGGCCTGCGAGAGTTGAGGACGGTGTCAGTGATTTTTTTTATTTATTTCTTTTTCTATTGCTGATTAGGCAAACGTAAACACCAAGATGAATGTGTGTGTGAAAACTGGTTATTGATTTTGCCCATCAAGAGACACTCTCTCACGGGGACTATTGAACCACTTCTAGGCATCAGAGATGCAGAAGGATTTGTCTTTAAAGGTCAATGAAGATGATGCATGCTCAGTCAAGTCTACATTTTGACATTTAGAGGAGTTACTCCAAACTTTGCAGGGCCCGGGAGGAAGTTTGGCAGAAAAACGTGGGGAGGTAATTGGATAGGCAGTAGATTGAAACGGCGACCATGTTATTTCACTTGTATATTTACAGGAGTGTTGACTGAGCATGCTTGTTTTTCTTCCAACTACATCCTGCGTCAGCTAAATGTTCAACACCAGCCACTGTCATATATTTTTGATTACTTCGAAATCGAGTCTTTTGTTATAAGAGGAGTGTAGCTCCCTCGGGGGAAGTGCGTATTATGCAAGTTTTCAAACGAGCAACAGACGAACAACGACGAATGAAGTGTGACCGGGGAGTGACGGAGAGGGAAGCAGGTTAGCAGTAGGGGGTCAGTTAGCAAATGATGTACGGTTCAGGCTGCAGTTTATGGTTAAATAAAGGCTGCACAGTCTCAACACAAACACCGAGCTCCTGTGGGGTTAGTGTCAACCTCGACCCTGGAAGAAAACATCTTCCTCTTGCTCCCTGACTGTGAGCTGGCAGCCGAACACTTTCCATTCTTGGCGACTACGAAATTAAAATGTGAACTATGTCTGATTATCATGTTGTTTGAACACATTAAAGGTCCAGTGTGTAAGATTGAGGAACCTTTATTTTCAAAATATGGTGTAAATGTAATATAATATGGATAATTACATTTTCATTAGTGTATAATCACCTGAAAATAAGAATCGTTATGTTTTTGTTACATTAGAACACATCTTTTAAATCTACAGTCACCACTTGAACTCTTCCATGGATGTTGAACCACCGTATTTCTACAGTAGCCCATAACGGACAAACTAAACACTGACTCTAGATAGAGCATTTGGCATTTTTCGCAGCCACCATAGTTCCTCACTGACATTTGGTTGAGTCGAGGGGATTCAGTTAGTTGCACTAAATCCTACACATGGTTTAGTTAATATTGTGTGGGGAAAAAACTGAAAGTATTGCATGCGTTTTCTTTTTTCATTTGTTTGTTTCCTTAGGTTTCTACTCAAGTATGATTCTTCGTCTATAGATCTGAAAGTTTATTTAACACTTATTACTCTATAAGATGCTGAGGAGAATAAAATAAAGAAGTTAATAACAGTATACAAACAGTAAAAAAATGCAATAAATTGGTTAATTGCAGATTTAATAACATTTTGATTTCATAATGTTTTTTCAGCATCTGTTTTAAAGTGTGGTATAACAGTTTGAGGCGTTTGTATATATGTGATTACACATCATTAAATATGATTGCGGCTTGTGTGTTATACTGTTACAGATGCATTTTAATAAATGTTATAAACTCATGCTTTATATGAGTATGTATAATTGTTTGATACACGTAAAGAACAAGATTAAATTGGGGCTTTAATTCGGGGGGGAATACACCTCAAAGGAGGTCACCTCGAGGGAAGCTCCAGCTTGCCCAAGTGAGATAGATCAGAGAGAGGAGTGATCTCTTGAATAATGCATGCAGTTGCCTGTCCACAGTGCTGTACACGTCATTTGCCTAATAAAGATTGGCCTTTTACCAAATACGTATGCCAGTTAGGTAGGATAATGACATTACAGACCTGACCTTAGCAAAACAAATGTCAGGTGGAATCACCGAGCCTGCACTTTACTGCTTTTCGGTTTTGGATGTCACTGTCAATTACCAAACACTTTCCATCACAACTGTAAGCATACACCATCATCCTTGGAGCTTTCTTTTCACTGACAGGACATGTTGTTTGAGAATATTTTATTTGTCTCTTTATTTATTCATCTTTGACGCCAGCTTGAAGTCTTTTTGACATGGAGTCTACCTTAAGAGCAAAGGTGGTTGTGATTCATCATGACAGTATTTCGGATAGAGGAAAAAGTGATGCGAACTTTTATCTTTTAAAAAAAAGAAAAGAAAAGAAAAATCAGAACCAGAGTCGAACAGAGGTGAAAGGCTCTGCTTTGCTATGGCATGTTTCGACCATGTAAAAAAACAATAGAGGACATTAAAAACGAGAAAAGAAAATATATATACTGCACAGCCTTCATTCAGTTAGCTCTGCTCTGTCCAAACAGGTCTTTTCTACAGTCTTACACTTTTTGTACAGGTTAAACAAAGGAAACACAGCTTGTAAATAATACCATGATGAGCTTTAAAGGTGCTGGTAGCCAGATTTTGTTATCTTTGGACAGGGCTTACTATTTCCACAGTCTTTACACTAAACTAAGCCAAGTGGCTGCTGGCTTGTAGCTTCATACTTACTGTGCAGACTGTGTATCAATCTTCTTATCTAACGTTTGGCAAGGAAGCAAATATGGGTATTTCCAAAGTGCTTGAATTATTCCTTAAAAATAGTGATAGCAACGGTGAAACAGACAAAACTACTATAAATAAAAGAGAAAGCCTTTTTATGTTATGATGAAAATATCCAGTATGAGGGGAGCTGTCGTGGTTTTATAATACTTTCTTGCTTAATGTCACATTAATTCTACAAATGCTAATCATTAACGTACATAAATGTAGTATATAGGACACAGAAATGTTTGTTCTAGTTTGGGGGGGCGGGGTATTTGGAGATGCACACTGGCGCTTAACTTTCCTACTGCCTGTGTCCTTTTCTAATCTAATGCTGAATAATCAAGTTGAAAAGATATATGGCGCAGCACACGGCGTACATCACTCTGACGTTATCTCCCGCTTTGATTTATTTGCACATCCACGAACAGACGATTTGTAAACAAGTGACGGCTGCATGGGTTTAGCCTTTTGATCTGATGGATCATTTAAGGTATGACTTTGAGAAGAATTCGTACACAGCAGTCGGGTTATAGGCACATTAATAAATTTTAATAGTACAGGGTGGACACATTAATAAATGATAACAGCATGGGTTGGACATCATCTATTGGAAGAATTTTTTATATTCCAAAGACTTCCGCAACTAGTATTTTGCAGTCTGTCTCTGTCACGGAGAAAAGATTTCACTGATCTTTAAGGGAGAGGATTAAGTGAAAACCCTAAAAGTGTTTACATTTCAGAATCCTGTTTAGTTTTTTATTACTTGTGTGGAAATTCTGTTTGCAAGTCCGAGAGCATAGCCTTACACAGGCATACAAACCACACACTACCGGCAAAATTCATTATTCAGCGTAAAACATTTTAATTTCCAAACAGTAAATCAAATCCAGTTCACAAAGAACAATGTAGCAAGAAAGCAATTTTTACAGCCTTATCTCCATTTGTTCAATAGAGTTATGATTAGTGCCACAAAGCATTTAATCATCCTAATTGTATAGATTCCACTGCGACTGTGAAATTAAGTGGATTGTTGAGAGCGTGTGCTAAAGTACACCGTGTACACCTCCTGTTTTAAGCATAAATACTTCACTCCATCACAGCGCTGCAGTGACCAACATCACATTGGAGTATGCACATGCACACATGCTTGATATCTTCCTACTGGACAAATCTGTTTGGCAAGAGAATGAAACATGATATTCTAATGAGCTTCATCAGACCACCGCCAGCGAAATTAATTTGTAGATTGCTCCCGAACGATTTGAAAATGATTAATCAACAGATTAATGGCTGACACATTAATCAAATGGAACTTTGAAATGTGCACCTTGACATAACATCGAGTCCGGTGAGGGGCAAGAAACACAAACATGTCAGCCTGAGTTATGACTCTCTTTTTTTGACAGAGACATTAAAAATGATCTGCTAATTGGACCTCGGTTGGAAATCTTAAATAATAGGACTCCTACTCTCTAAATAAAGAAATAAATGAGGTGTGTAAATGTATTACCCCATTTTAGTCTAAAATGAAATGCTGGTATCAAAGGTTTGATACTGTGTTGTTCGATTTGGAAACATTTTGGTGGCTTTTAGTTTCAGTAGCTGTGTGAGTGACAGCAGCAGGGAATCAGAGAGGATTAACTCTAGTCTTTAATGTTACCACCCTGCATGCAAAACAGTTGAGCTTGTCAGTTAAGATTTCATCCACAAAATGCTATAAGGGAGGTCATGAGAGAGAGATTAGTGGATTTTAAGCATAAGGAAAGGATGTATGTGAAGCCTCTTTATATGCACTGCAAATGGTAATGTTATTATGTAGTAAAAGCGGATAGCACTGCAAGAAGGGCCTGGTCCTTTTGTGTGGTGTTTGCATAGTCTCTGCGTGGGTTCTCACCGGGTACTCCGGCTTCCTTAATTGGTGAATGCAAGTGTGAATGATTTGTCTCTATGTGTCTTTGATGAACTGGAGGGTACTGCACATCTCGCCTACTGGGCTGGGATTGGCACCAACAGCACACAGCCTTGAAATGGATAAGTGGTCATGAAAAAAGAATAAATGAATGAATTAATAAAATTAATATCACAATGAATATTAAATACAGGATGCAATAATGCAAAAGAGAATAAAAAATAATTTTCTTCTATTTTCCATAGTGGCATTTATGGCACAAGATAAAGCCTTGATAGTTGACCCGAGAGAGAGACAGGTTCAAATAAATAAATAAATAAATATCATGTATCTGAACAAATGTTGAATTCCTACTTATATGTGTGTAAATAATTTTTTGCATCTCCACAGCTGGAGATTCAGCTCCACTGATCCAAGAAAGGCTTAGCCTATTTTCTTAAGAGTGAAAGGGTGCGATATGAATGGATGAAAGTATTTTTGCCGTTGTGTAGTGTGATTGTAGATACTGTAGTAGCTTTGATCCAACACTTTTCAATTAGGCTGCAAGAAACATGCTTAATTAATGCATGCCCCCTAATCAACAATAATGGCTGCTAAATTAATTATTGCGGGGTGTATCATGGATTCCTGTTGCTCACTAATTGCTAATTGCTGATTGCAGCCCCCTCGAACTAAACTGAAGTGGCTGTGAAACAAGTAAAAAAATGCAAAAGGGCTTTTCTAGCTAGTGTTTAGTTTGTCCATTCTGGGCTACTGTAGAAATAGGGTGGTTCAACGTGATAGACCTACGAGCTCTGTAGATATAAAAGGCTCATTATAAAGGTCACAAAAACATTTTCAGATGATTTTACACTAATTAAAACATTAATTACAAACAACAAACAAACTAATTAAAACAGCTATTCGTATTATATTTCATTTCTGCCATATTCTCCAAACCTTACACACCGGACCTTTGAGAAATTATAACGTCACTATGAGTTTATGTGATACTGTAATTAAACTGTTATTAAATGGACTCACATTTACTTTATAGATTCATTTGCATGCCACAAAATTAATCAGAACCCATTTACATAGAAAAGAGCATGTCAGAGCGATGCATTTGTTCACCAGCTTCCCTGCTTTCACAGGATGTGCACTGAGCCCGTTTCTCTACACGCTCGACACCAATGAGTACACCAGCTCCTCAACCACCTACCTCATATACTGCAGACCACGCTGCCTTTGTTGCTCTTCACACAGATAACCGTTCTGTTCTGGACTATCACAGTATTGCACACTTCACACAGTGGTGTGAGCGTAACCACCTTTATCTCAATGTCAGGAAAACAAAAGAAATAGGTGATAGGTACCCCATCCCTCCAGCACCCCATCCTCATTAATAACAAAACAGTTGAAACGGTTGACAGCTTCAAAAATCTCAGACTCACACTGGACCAGCATACTAAGGGCATTCAAAAAGGGAGCTATCAAAGACTTCCAGCCATCCACAAACTGAAAGGACTCCATGCTGCCCCTCCATCTCCTCCTACTGTTGTACCAAAGTATGGTTCAACCCATGCTCCACCTGTTTCTTCAACACGTCTCAAACTCACCTATAACACCACTGACAAGATTACACATCCCCACACACATTGCTATAACAATAGCACAAGTCATCAAACACCCACTCAATCGCCGAACCACTATGCTGCCCTCTGAGCGCAGGTGTAGGTCCTCAAGGTACAGAAGGTGCTCGTTTGGCAAAAGCCATGTTGTTGTATGCTTTGTGTATTTCTGTCTGATACTGTTGTGTGGTGATGTGTGTAAAGTATAATGCCGAGCTTCACTGCGACGTACAATGCTGTTAAATGGAAGGCAATAAAGATAATATAGACAGACAGTGCAGGCAGTCCAGTTAGACTGGAACATGGGAGGTGGCGGCGCCCTTCAAACAATGCATTTTCATTTCTTGGGGGTAAAATAGTCAGTAGCAATCTATAACAAACACTTTCTTGTTTCCGTTGGTATTTTTGTCATACAGAGATGAGTGCTGGCTATAACATGTATGTTGATGTACAACGTCAAAGGAATATTTGATCGTATGATGAGATGATGCGATATACTGTTGCTCGAGCCTGTCATAATACCGTCCACTGAAGCCTGTCATCACTACTTTGCACCATTACGCTCCTGACTGGAAGCAGCGTTCATATTCAAATCACATGCTGGATGGTTTTTGCTTTTAGTTCAACGGTCTATTCTATTCACATACACTTCTGTTGACAACAATCCTACCATGCAAATGTCACATAAATAAATAAACATGGAGATGTTTGCATCTAACTACCAGTTTGATAAAAGCAGCCCTGAATATTCTATAAGAATAAGCTGGTTTTGTGCAAATCAATATACAAAGTAACTGAGTTAGCACACAGTTAGCCTAGTGACACTTGTTAGTCGTGAGCAATGAGAATTCAAAACCCATTACTCATTTATTAAACCTTCATGATTCATGTCAAAAATGTAATATTTATGTATGAAAGTAAGCATACAGTATTTTGGACCACCTTTACTGTTGTGGCAATTAATGCAAGTTATATTTTATATTTAATGAAAACCGCTTGTCTCTCGTCAAGATCAAATTAAACTGTGCTAAACAGAAGATAATCACGGGGGACATCTAATATATCTATTTATGCATTATAGCTTATCAATCATCACCTGTTTCAGCCCCTCTGCCATGCATACAGAGTATAATTAATTAAAAGAGGTAAAAACTAAAAATATCTTTCTACTGTACCTACTACTTTTTACCACACTTGGTATCAATCATGTCATACCAGCGAGATAACGTTATTAAATAATCAGACGATCAATATCAATTACATTTTATCGTTGCAGAAGCAGCAGAGGAGAATGTACGGTGTGGGGGGTTGGGGGTATCTTTGCTTGCTATTTGAAAAAAAAGAAAAAATCCATCAAATCTTGTTTATGTTTCAAACAGTTCAATTTCACTGTCAGCCAGCAGAAAATTCAAAGAAGGACCCAGAGGTTCTGGGAAAATATTTTAGGCCCACAGTAGACAGCAGTAGACTTTTACTCAGGCGTTAAAGGTAATCAGTCAAGCAAGCACTGCACCTCTTTTGATTCAAATAAACTCGGGCAGATTTCATGCGGCCGTAGCCAATTGTATGCTCGCTTTGTTAGACGCCTCGCAGTGTCAGGACTCTGCTGAGCATGTGCTGCATTAAACTTCTGTCGAATTTTAAAGTCTCTCCCTCTCTCTGTCTCTGCCTTTTAAATATCTCGACTCGTCTTGCGCATCTGCAGACTGCATCCTCCCGAGGAAGCTGACAGATTCAGACTCTGTAGTGATTTGCTGACAGTAATTCTCACACTTTTACCAGCCTGCTGCTGTCAGAGAGGTGTTGGCAAAACATTGAGTTTACTGTCTCACAAAAAAAACAAACAGATACCAGAGTAAAAAGGATACGCTGTCATGCAGGGTGTTCACTTCTCACACTCATAGTAATGCAGCAGCACATCCTCTTAGAGCTTCATTATAAGCCAGATGTAGTGCTCAGGTTTAATTAGCTGAATCATGCTTTAATCTGTGTAGAAATATAAAAATAATACAGAAGTGCTTATGCTGTGCTTATTTTGTCATTTGGCAGCCACTTTGTTATTTTAAGTTGAGTGTTTTGCCTGATGGAATAACACCCTGTGATTATTCAATTGGTTATTAATTCCCACCAACACTTTTACAGCCTTTTACAAAATCAGTGTAACACAGACTCCTGTTTTGTTACATTGACTGAGGAGCCGAAGAAGTGGACTTTACTTGACTTTGTTTATTTTAAGTGTTATATTTGAGGGAATTATGGCAACCAACCTGCTAGATTTACACACAATTATTATATGTGTATTTTATGAATAGAATATCAATGTTCACTTTTTAAATATAACAACTATCATTAATAGTACCTATAGATCCCTATCCGCCCCAAGTATCATTTATCCCACCATCATTTCATTTAGTAATGAGCTTCATTTAAAGTAGATATTTAATTTAGTGTCAAATAAATGTTCCGTTGTTTAAATGGTGAATAGACTGTACTTACAGTATATAGCGCCTTTCTAGTTTTCCAACCACTTAAGACACATTCATACACTGACTGCCATGCAAGGTGCCAACTGCTTCAAGAAGGGAGCTAATCACATTCACACCGATGGCACAGCCTTCAGGAACAATTTGGGGTTCAGTATCTTGCCCAAAGACACTTTGACATGCAGAATGGAGGAGCCGGGGATCGAACCACCAATCTTCAGATTAGTGGACGGCCATCTGAGCCACAGCCACCATGCAATACCCACCTGGGGCCAGCCGATACAAGCTGTCAACACAACTGACATATAATCGACTTCTAAGTTGATATGCTGTAACGTGTCAGCAAACAATTGTTAATTTTCACATCCAGGAGATGTGGATGTGTTTATTTGAAATTGTGTGTCTCACTACTTAAAGGTCCAGTGTGTAGGATTCGGTGCCACCTAGCGGTAAAATAGCACATTGCAACCAAATGAACACTATCCTACGTCTCACCCCATGCTTCTAATCATGTAGGAAAAAGTCTGGCTGCGAATTTCACATTAAAAAAAGGGTCATTTCTAGATACTTGGTTTGTCTGCTCAGGGCTACTGTAGAAAAATGGTGGTTCAACATGGCAGACTCTATGGAAGAGGACCCTCTCTCACTGTAGATATAAGGGGCTCAGGTTAATGAATACTGAATTCAATTCCTTTCAATAGATACTCCCAAATCTTACACACTGGACCTTTAATGAATAGAAATAAAATGTTCACTTTTTTTTTTGGTCTCCACCAGCTCCAGAATAATAATAATAAGAAATATCTAACTCTTTGGCTATTTTTAGTTGCTAACTTTGTCAGTCTGCCTTCTAGTGCTAGACAGGTAGCAGACAGTATGTTTTAGTAAGTTTGGAGATTTGGCTAAAAACAGGTATAATAATATTCTGTGGGTTAGTTACTACTAGCAACACCTTTAACGCCATAACACATTTCATGCTTTGTTACTATAAAAGCCACAAACAACCTACAGTGAAAGGAAAGTAAGCATTCACACAGTTTGCTGTTGCAGGATGATAAAAAAGAATATTTAATAAATGAGATTGCATTGTTACCCCATTAGCTCGGTGAAGAAAGTCTTATATTCGCTGGCGGGGTTCAATGGAATTGTAGTAATGTGAATGCTTAAGTGTCTTTTATTTACCCATGGAGGGAAAATTTCACTTCCATTCCTTCAGGGAGATTAAGGATAGGTTCAACAACAGGACACACTCCTTAAAGCTGTTGGGAGACTTCAGCAGATGAGAAATGCTCAACACTTCCAAAAAAAAGTGGAGTTATGGTATAGTATTATTAGTATCCAGGACATGATCACAGAAAAACCTGAAAAGACTTCACAGTCTTTATGTAGGTTTGACTGACATGTTAGTACTTAGACAACGCTGCACAAGTGTTTAACATGGATTTTGATAAGAGGGGTTTTGTGTTTTTCTGCTTCACATTATTCCTTACACATTATTATTTCCCTCTGAAGTCTGATGAAAGCCACTTTGATACACCCAAACAAACCTGAGAGAGACATTGCAGCAATCATCTAGTGTTAATATGCGTTACATGCAGCTAAAGTGGTATTTCACCTATTCTCAAGGTTTTATTGCTTTTGTCGCTGTCAGAATTGGAGTTATTGTGAAATGCATTCATCATTAGACGCAAAACAAATGCGCTTGACTGGTGACTCTTTGTGACTGAAGGTTAAAGCACTTTATCATATAATCCTGCTCCGCGGGCCCTTGCTGGATAGAGGGAGAGTAATAGCCTTCCCTTCAGCAGAGCTCACTCATAATATTCCCCAAACAGTAAAAAAAAAAAAAAAAAGCTTACCCTAAATCTTGTTAATAGTTTAACTTTGTGGGAAAGCTGAGGCACAATGTGTTCTACATTTCAAAGTGAAATACTTTTATGGATTCAATTAGCAACAACAGGTTCAAATAAAGTCTTTGTAGTCGCGGATAACACAAAAAGCTTTTGTAAGGTGTCATGTAAAATGACAAAAGTGTGTCAAGCTGCCTGTCAAGTGTCTGTCATCAATTTACTGTGTGCATTTACTGAGAGGGCAGATAGAAGAGAACCAGTGATGAAGCATGGAGAGAGAAGTAGGATGATTTAAGCCTAAAATATATAGTCTAAACAAGTTCTTCACTGTTACAACCAACATTTTTTCGCTATAAATGTAATACATTGCAAATCCCAAGAGCTCGACAAAATATACTGTACTTGGCCAGCGATGAAGCACAAGAATATAACTCTTGTGTTAATTCCCTAAGATCTCCTCAACTTTATTGGCTATAACTTAGAGACAAAACTGGTTGGAAAGTTGCCCATTTAGTCGTTCTGTGTTCTGTACCACTTATCCTCAACAGACCATTTGTTCCTCTGTCCTATGCTAAAGCTTTACTATGTGTAAATCATAAAAATGTTAATGGGTTTGATGACAATGTGTTTTCCTTTAAAGAGGTTCAATCCAAATCATCGTACACAGCCGAATGTTTTTAAGTTATCTTGTGGAGTGTCACACCACCGGGACGTGATTCATTTTTTTGGATGTTGGAGCTTTCCATTTATTCTCATAAACAATGCTAACATCAGAGGCATTCTTAGTTGGCACTTTCAGCTCACAATATTACGTATCGTGTAGCTTTTGCGTTCGGACAACCTGATAGCTGTGACAGTTTAGCTATCTCAATCGCCGTTTTCAGGTGTCACAGGGTCAAATTTGTGATTTGTAATCAGGTGAATGATGTCTTTGTGCTCCGGGTATTATCTCCAGTGAGAAGTACGTGACACTTCAGGGCACTAAGTCACACGCCACCAACTATTTTTGGTGAAAGTGGGTCATATTTTATGGAGAAAATGTTTTCCTTCTGATGTCCTCTAGCTGCTTCGTCTCAGTTCCCTGCGATTTACAGAGTTCCTTGATGGACAGAAAACTTGACTTGTTTCTAAAGCATTAAACTAGTTAGCTCTGCATCCATCTTGCCTAGACTGGGAGCTCAAAGCACCGGCGGAGTCCTGGCATTTACATGCTGACAGGGGAGAGAAGCTGGTTAATGCCAGAACTGGAGCTGGACAAGCAGGCAATGTAACCGGGCTAAGCAGTCTCTGTGGACGTAATGTCAGAGGCGAAAAGAAGTAAAAGAAGCTGAAAAGATAAAAAAAGAGAGTGACCGAGCAAGAAGCCGGTCACTTCCAATCTGGGACTGACTTTTAGTACAACTACTATGTTGTGTTGCTGCACTTGCTTGATGTTTGGCCGTTAGCCAAGTTGTCTCACTAGTATTTAATCATGAGTTATATGGTCATAGGAAATATACGTCACATCCATGACAGCAGTAAGTGAATTTCACTCCGAAATAATGTTGGTTTAAGATTAAAGATTTTAAGAGCTACTATGTGTTGTTTGAGGAGCTACTTAATCAGAAAAACACAATGGAAAAAGAACAGATGTATGTGTGTCAGTAACTGCAATCACAATCTGATTACACCGCTACACACAGCACAAGTAGTTTTCCTGTGATAATCTCGCAATGAAATGCATCTCGTGTTTTGCCAATTTTACACTCTTGATGTGAAGCAGCAGCACTTCCTAAATAATTGGTTAGCATTAGTGGTTAAATAGCTGCAATTCAGTACAGCTATGATACAGCCAATATCAATCACATTCAATTGCAAACAGTAACACTGGTTGAAGGAATTTGATTCCAGCATGGGATTGGTGGACTGCACCACTAGCAATAACAGATAGGTGGAAAGATGATTACAGAAGGAAAGCTTATTACTAAATGTAAACTCATTTGACAGGTACTGCTAAAAAATGAATGATAAAGCATCATGAGTTCGAAGTTGAGGGGGGGCATCAAGCTTTGGATGACACAATAGGCTACTTTAAAAAAAAAATGTTTAAAACTTTTTTAACAAGCTACTAACTTTTTCAAATCAACTTCCTTTCAGTCTCAGCCTTGTCTGTTTTTGTACACCTAAAATATGTTTTTTTGTTGTTGTTTTGGCCAAAGTATGATGGGGCTCCAATCAATACCAGCTACTGGACACATATCATAACAATACACTAAGACGTGCAGGTTCTGTTAGACCGATGATCCATGACTGTAATAACTGGCTTAGAATTACCACTTTACTACCAGAATACCTGAAAATGGGTCCCTCCTATTAAGAAAAACAAGCTAGAGATAGTATCTCACAATAAAATATTATTTGAAAAAATAAATAGTAAGAAAATAATGAAAACTGACACAAACTCAGGGATTGCTCTTCTGTGTAATCTCTGTGAGCCACGTTGTGCTCTCTCTCACTGTGTTGGTAAACCACAACCTTCCCTCCATGTCTCAGGTTTTTCAGTCCAAGGTCAGAATATTACACCATATTGTCAGCTTCCTAAATTCCAATTATGGTTTCGACCTCTGCTCTAAGCGTGTTGTGGGAAGTCCTTGACGGGTCCAACACAATCAACCCTAGAGTCATTATCGTATATCAAACACATTGCAGCGTTAGTGACAGTGTCAGTGCTCGAGGTGAAACCTTCATTTTATGAATGGCCTCCCTGTAACAAGTGTTACATTATTGTGAATACAAATTCAGCCATATCTAGTAAATTAATAGATGTTCGCAAGTGGGTTGCAATAGAATGATGGGGAAGCAATATATGAGACATAACTGTGTTATGTCGTCTTAAAATTAAGTTTAGTGTGCAAATGATGAATGATTCAATTTCACAGCGATGTGTGAGCTAAGAGACACTGCTATGAACGCCTTCAGCTATCAGTGAGCAATGGCATCTTCATCTTAATATATTATTGTTAGCAGTCTGTTGTAAAATGGAGTTGGCTGCCAGGTTGACTGCGCAGAGTGCTGAGCTCTGAATGGGAATCCTGGATGTTTTTTTTTATTTCATTAAGCTCAAAACAGAGCTCACCTTTGGATTCCCTGTCTGATCTGTAATGTTAGTACAAAAACAACAACTAGCTGTTGTACAATTGATTGTTTTGAATGTTTGTGGCCTTGCACTCACAGAATGAATCGCAGAAACAATTGTATTTTTACATAACTGGTTGTGTTGATGTGTCATTGTAGTGTGAAAGGTTCTGATACTAGAGGAAACGACTAGTATCATCATGGCATATTTGCAGCCTGATATTTTATGCTTTCAGCTATTTTAAGTGCACACGGGATACATGGAATGAGTGGTTTGGCTGCCAAGAGCCCCTGGTAGTGTGTGTGATTGGAGAACCTGGACCTACAGGAACAGAGCCTGAAGCTAGACACTGTTAATGCCAAGCCTAGGACATGAGCAGGTCCTTAAGCAGGACTACTGATTACACCTGAACATACACTAAGGCATTAAAGTAGAATGAAAGTTAAAAAAAAATACTGGAATGCCTGCCAAAAAAGGTCAGTAATAGGTTCATAATAGGATGAAAAATATAATTTTGTCACTCATGACAACAGACAAGACAAAGAATGAGACACAGGTTAACTTCCCTGCAGTCTGCCGTCTGTTTAATGCCTTTTATGCACCGTACATAGTCATGACTGGGAAAAGAGACACAGATAAACCGAAAGAACTGAACTGTGTGAATGTAAATTAGCATTTTATTGGAATAAACCACCTATATTATCATTCAGATGCACCAGGGTTTGATGTTTGTTGGAAAAACACATGACTTTCTTGAGTGTGTGTACCTGCATAGCTGCTGATGGATTTGTGGATATTTTAAAAAAATAAATTTGTCATCCTGACACAGTGTGCTTTCAGGCTGCATACGTCACTTTTTCAAGGATAAAATAGATCAAAGAAGTTAAATCTGCACTATATAAACTTGGCATGTATGAGTCACTCACACAAAGACACAAACACAGCCTGACATAAAGCACATACACAAACTCATTTGACATACGAGGACTATACTTTTCTTCACTTCTGTTGTCAGAATACGAGTAAAACTGCCTCCGTTATCGAGGTTATTTCTTAAAATCAATATGCCTTGCATCAGCAAAGATTCTCTTCAAAGTAACACTTGTAACAAATGGAATATTAGTCAATACACGACAAACTACAGTAGAAAACATCTTACAAATGTGCAGAACACTAAAAACATTCCATCATTCAGCTTTTAGCTCATCGTGTTTGTGTCTGAAAGAGATTTATCCGCACATTTCTTCTTTCTCACAGCTTTGCCTCACATATTAGCTCAAGGTCACATTTTGCTCCTGGGTGTACTTCACTTAATTATAGTCAACAGCAGAAAAAATTAAAGAACCATCAGGTGTGTTTGCTTTGTTGCCGTGTCTGTTGGGTTTCTAAGAAATCATCAACGCAAGCAGATTTTGCCGTATGGGCCTCAGGATGGATGATTTAGTTGACTCTCCGCTCTCTGTCATTATCTCCAAAACCAAATCTCATAAAAAAGTGTCGTTGGTTTCACGGAGGGATGCATCCTGACACTCGCCTCTAGGGCTTCATAAAAATCTGCAAACACTCAGTCTTGTACTTCCCATAGCCGAATGAGATACAACAAGTCCTTAAGTTGGAGGAGTATAAATGTGGATGTGATTTGTAGTGTTTCGAGCATGTTGTTGAGTGTTTACACAATCTTGTGCAAGCAAGCTGGACAGGTATGTATGCTGTGATTATCCGAGGGCTTTAGGAAGTGCCCTCGGCAGTGACAGTACTCCATTGATTTCTCTAATCACTTTGAGGTAATTATGCAGGAATACGCTGAATGAGCTCCTAGGGGGACGACGCAGAATGCTTTCTGTAGTGCCACTGTGTGATCGCAGCTCCCCAGTGACATCCGCCAATGATGCTCCGCAGCAACCCTCTGCCACTGAAAAGCCCCGACTCGACACATTAAATATGGGCATTGAGGGATGGATCTTAATGCAACAGTGCAGCATCAAATACAGACGGGCCTGCATACATTACTCTGCGCTTTAAAGTTTACTTTGTGCTTGTCTTGCTAACCCTCTTCTTTTAAGTCAGGGGGAATGGCTTCAGTACTGATATTGCACACTCAGCCTAGGCTTCGTGGGCTGCTGTCAGGCTCCAATTACATTGACAAGTCTTTTTTTTTTTCAATGATCCTGGAACACAGAAATTAAATCAGGAGGGAAAGCAGAATGCAAACTGATGTCAAGGTTTGGTGGAGGAGGTGAAGCTAATGAGTTGGCATCTATTTGGAAAGTGGACATAAATACAAAAAGGCAATAATTTGTAGACGCTGATTCACTACTTTGTTATAAGAGGTTAAATGAAATTCACTAAACTCTGCCTCCGAATAGCAATTGTCCAAATATGGCTTAGCCACTGTAGCTACGCACAGCAGGCCTGTCAAGCTTAGGATTTCTCCAAATGTTGAAGCAGACTGCATGAGGTTGTAGCAAGAGTGATACTCAGCATTTAAGCAGTTCAAAAATACAAGGGCAAAGTGCAAAGAATGAATTAAAACAGCGCTGATCGCATAAACCTGTAAAAATATAAAAATCGTATAAACCTACAAAAGATACAAATAGGACATAACGAAATATATAATGGCGTCTAAGGGCAAGGCTTATAGAAGAACGCGCAAAAGGTTTTGTATATTAATAATGATAATGATTACGTAATAATAATAATAATAGATGTGTGCTGACAGAGCATTTCAGGCGTACGTGACAAACAGTTTCCGCTCGGTAAGCAGAGGTGATTTCGAGATGAGGACTGAGGCTGTTCCATCCAAGGTGTCACAGGGAAGCTGGCAGCATCAGTTCCACTGACACATCTGAAATTGGCTTTGGTCTACCTGTGTGTATACACCGAGATCCACGCCGACCTTTTTGCTGCACTGATCAACTAGAAGAAAGGGCAAAGTAGTAAAAAAAAAAAAAAAAAAAAAGACAGAAAGGGAGATGAGCTGTAGCAGAAAACAACATGCTTTGTCATGGTGGTGCACAGAGGTAATTAAAATCCACGCGCACCCCCTTTTAATAGCTACTTCGTTCATGTTTGTGGTTTTCATGTGGAAATTTCATATATTTCTTCTTGTTTTTTTACAGTATCCTATCTGTATCTTTGATGTGCTTTAAAAAGAAACCCCATCTAACTCATTTGCATAGACTGCATAGTCATACTTAAGCTCCCCCTGTTTCTCTCCCCTTTGTTCACTTAGATTCAGGATTTACACCTACGTTGTTCTAAATGCCAAGTACGAAGCTCACTACTTAAATTTCAACAATAAATCAGATGCCATGATTTGCGCATGCATGCCATCCTCCTCGACAGGGCTTACGTGTTTGTACTTCTTAAATCAAAAGGCTTTCTAGTGGCTAATGTGATTTTCCCTGCATTTGTGTGCTGGCTGTAGCTCTTACGTGACTCCCTCAGATAGTGTGATCATTGTGTATTCCCGAGGGTGTTTTTGGACGACTGTTGTTCTTCAGAGGCTCTAAATCACATACGGCCCCCAGAGCTGTGCTTATGCCATGCATGCCTATGTACTGATATTATAAGAGATGCAATGTTCATAAACTAAGTGGACTTGCCACTCAAAATGATGGCGATGTTACAGTACATCTGCTCATGAAAATTTAATGTGTTACCCGCTTTTAGGCATGTTTGGTGCTATGCATACATTTAGTCTAGAGAGTGTGTGTATATTGCTAAAACGCTTTGGTAAAATTCACTGATACAAGGTGTGTTTTGTTGCAAATTTTCCATCTGGAAGGGGGCGATAACTTCAGACTTCTAAATGTGTCACATTTGGCTGAGCTTTGGTGGACAAGGTGTCCTTAGGGGCTAATAGATTTGGGACTAAATACATGAGGGGGTTGCATTTTTGTTATGGCTTTTGGATTGAACTATTTTGGCTTATGTAGATCCGGATAGAGAGGTCTAGCAGTCCATCAGCTGTACATGTGCATGCAGGTGTTTTTTTGTTCAAAAACAGGCAACAAGTGATAAATCAAATCCTATCTGTCAAGGGAGCCTGCAGCTTAGCAGGTTAGTAAACCATTGGTGCTGTGTTGGAGGTTTGCATAAGCCCAGTAGCTCCCTAATGTCATTACACTGGCACATCAGCACAGTAAATACTAACAGCTTGAATTGGATGATCAGTATTTTTAGAGATTTCTTGTAGTCCAGTCAAACCTAAGAAGTGGATTTAATGTAAGAACTAAAGCTATATTCACACAAACGATGTATGCACAGTGAGAGAATGTTATCCATTAAAATTCTGTGTAAAGTAAGAATAAATATGTGTTCTGAGTTTGTCAGAGCAAAGAAGAAAGTGTTAACCACCTAGCCGAATTCTAATGATTAAAAAAGTCAAAAGGTTTATGAAATTAGGTGTCAAAATCAGGTAAAAATGAGCAGGACTGTGGGGGGTGTGTCCACTGAATGCGCTGAAGCCACGCCCACTCGTTGGAGCGGTCAAACAGCAATTTTGAAGTGACTGAAACGTGTCAGATGAGTTCAGAAAATGACAGGACTAACTTTGAAACACTCTGAGTGGGATGAATTAATCTCTATCTCTCTGCTCAGGGTGCAGGGGCATGCTCAGGGTGGCCTCAGCGTGTCATCGAGCCACCCTTTAGGACCGCCCAAAAAAAATCCTGGACTGAAAACTGGTGAAAAACTGTTTTAACATCTAACTCCACATTTCAGAGGTATACATTGTCCAAAATCTTTTAATGTTTTCAGCAGCTAGAATTGCCTTTACATAGATATTAAACTGATAGCAGGACATGGATACATGTTGAGATATATTTACAGAGTTCATATCAGCAGAAACTTAAGACTGAAGAACCTTGAAAGAGATACTGTGTATGTACTGCTGAGATGGCAAAGGTCATACAAGGTACCGTGCGTTGCTACTGGAACAACTGAAATGGACTTGGGGCACCCGCAGAAAGAAATGCACTGTTGGCAAAAGCTTAGTGACGTTGATGAATGTTGTCCTCCGAGTGTTAGGTAATACTCGCTGATGAGATGCAGGGTGTGCTCCGGCCCACAAGGTTGCGAGTACAGCAAAAAAGTGATGACGTGAGGGTGGCGGAGCCAGTACAGCGAGGCCACGGGAGGATGATGGAGGAGTCACGAGAGCAGTGATAGAAACGATTTATGCCATGACATCTGTACACCACACATGAAAAAACAGCCGCCTACAGTGATTACTTTCCCCCCCCTTAGGGTAGATCCATTTCAGGTGTTTCTCCTTCACTGGACTTCATGCTCCACCCATTTGAACATGTTGGGTGGGTAAACAAACTAGGAATACTTACAAGTGTACAACACTGATGTTGTGTTATCTGGCTATATTGGACAACTAAGATAAGCTCCTTATACTGTGTGGTTGCATTCCCCTATGAATTCTTGCAGCAGTGTTGCTGTCTTAATTAATTCCTCGTTCTGCACTCTTGGAGTTGTGCAAGCAAAATTTGACAAATCCATTGTGTAAAGTGTCATAAACCGATTAAAACAACCGGTAGTAATAAATTAACCAGTATTATTCCCCAAATCTGCTTTTTGACACACTCTGTCAGAACAACAGCTCTTCACTGAAACAGAAATAGAAAGGAACATATGGCAGATGCTGAATATAACAGATCAAATTGTGCCGTATTTGCAAAATAACAAAAACCTGAGTAGGATCATCGTGAATCATTATTTTTCTTGCTCTGGCCTGAAGTTGCCCAGCAAGCAAACCAAAGCAATATTCCCAAAGACAGGACTGCTTTTTGGACGTTTGTCTCAAGCACTGGGTCGATATCAGGGTGGTTTTATTGAGCGTGACCAGCCAATCCTTCCAAACAGGCTTTGAGGAAAAACATCTGAACCGATTATGAAGCAAACTTTTTTATCTGCCAAAATAGTTTGGTTATGGCCTGTCCAATCCTCAGAAATTGCTTAAATAACTATCTGTTCTTCGAAATTAAACACAAGAGCGAGTGTTTGTTACTAGAAAGTCGTCTTCCTGTGGTTGTTCTCTGTAAGACAGAAAAGGGTGAGAGCGTCACAAGGCGCTTCAGTGCCTTCTTGTGGCCACTCTTCCTTTTTCTCCAGGGTTGCTGCTCACCAGTTTACTGTCAGCACATGGCCACAAAACACTGATAATTAAATATCTTAAGAAATATGTGACATACTGTTAAAGTTATTTTAGTGCAATCTGGCAAACACAATATATTTTTTTTCTGTAATGCCCTTGATTTACTCTTGATTAAAGATAAAGCTTCTTATCTCAATGCAAAGCCTCTTCAAAGCTGAGCTATAGGGGATGTTTACATCATGACAAGTTATACAGACATGAAAAATGATCCCCACACTTTCCAGCCATCACTATTAAGCAGTGTTTTTTCTGTCATTTTTTCTCTCCTTTTTTTCCCCCTACCATTGCTTTCACGTGAGCCTAAGAGAAAATTACCTCTCCCGTCCTAGGCAAAGGAAGACCATTCATCTTACTAATACCAGCGGTGAGCGATCATGAAGTGTGGAGACTCCAGTGAAAACTTGGGACCTCATAGTATCAATCATCATCATGCCTCAAAATGGAGATCTCTCATCAAACGCCACACAAAGTCGGAAAGACAAACGAAAGCACTCACCTCAACTGCTACTAACCGCACTCATTAGTCAGATATGTTGGCCATTATTTAACACAACGCCCCCGAGGATTGTTGCAGCGGGAAAATAACATTCATCAATCCTGTGCAGATCTGACACATTCAATCATGGAGTGGGTGAGTGAGTAAACAGAGTTGCATTTGATTAAGATGGCAGCATAATGAAGTGAGGTGCACCATACTTGACCTTTCACAGTCATTCCACTTTGGTGGACTGTGTGTTATTAATCTGCTCTCTATGTAGGACTAACTACATGCTGCTGACTCACATGTTGCACCACTGGTTTTATCCTTCTTTCATTTAACAAGGCTAGCCTACAGCCATGTTAGCAGCTCTAAGAGACTCTACTTGTTCTTCTAACTGATAACAGAGCTCGATTTTTACCTGATTTTGACACCTAATTTCATAAACGTCGATATTTTTAATCATTTAAATGTGGCTGGGTGGTTAATAACACTTTCTTCTTTGGTTTCATATTTATTCTTACTTTACATGGACTTTAACATGCAGACGTTGAGCTGATATGTTTACGGTGGTCACTGCCTTAGTTTAACGTGTTATTTTGGACAAATTATGTACAAAATTTCATGTCCAAAATCCATCCAATTGTTGTCGAAATATTGGATCCAACGTCTTTTTCTCTTCACCTGGTGAGAATAATGTACGTATCCTTTATTCCCTGTTTGTAAGAGAACTGCGCATGTGCTTCACATTTTCCTGCCTCCAAATGTCAGTATTCAAAGGCCAATGGCCAGTGAGGTCAGAAATACTCAGTCAAGGGTCATTGCCATAGTAACAGCAGAGGTGAATCTCATCAAATAAATACGCCTCATAAAGCCAGGTCCTGGCAGCGACATAAAACATGATGACAGGTGAAGAAAGAATCAGTAAAAGCAAATACAGAGTGCCAAAAGCAAATAAACAATATTACGGCACCATGAGAGATGATGGAAATTTCACACTGTACATAGGCAATAGTGATGAAAGCTTGCAGACTGTGTGGTACAGCAGTTAAGCTGAAACAAAATGTTATGACTCAGCGCCATTCGGATGATTTGGCAGGATTCCGAGGAAAGGCCCGAGTATCAGTGTGGCAGACTGCCCACATATCTGTCTTAATTTGCTTTTGCGACAGGTGCAAGTATGTGGAAATGTTATTCCAGCCACAGTGACTGCCATCATCTTTAATGGGTGTCACACACACGTGGCCCCACAACAGAGATGTGATTAAAAGGCAATCATAACCTACAAGAAAGCTGGCTCTGTTGAATGAGTGTGTGTGTGTAACACTAGAAGTAGTAGCAGTAATTTTATAGTGGTGGTAGGTTAATCTGGATTGTGGTGTAATGTGAAATGATAACACAGAAACACACACAAAAAAAACAATGGCTAAAGCAAAAAAACACTAATCAACAGACAACAGACATGCAGTGTGTGTGTGTTATTTCCAAGCAATATTACTACTGCTGCTACAGCAGTGACCTCACATGACCCCAAACTGTCTCTGTTTAATTTTTAATTTCAGTCGGAGCTGCAAGCTGCCAATGAAGAACTCAATGTACCACTTCACAGTAACAAGTCAGACACAAGCAATGAGTAATGGTCCACTGGGAGTCTCTCCAGTGCCGAAAGTCTAAACAACAAACTACTATGACATAGATGCAACTAACCGCCGGGTTTTCAATAATTCATAGCCTAATTCAGAGAGTTTACAGAGGAGATAAAATGGCTGGGTGTGTTTGACCAAAAATAATCACTGACACTTCAGATACATACACAGACAAAGCACCACAACACCGGATTTGCAATTAAAACACACAGCTGCAGGTGTTTTTGGTGTTGGGTAGGATATCTGTAAAAGCTTCAGTGTGCCACAGTTCATACATAATGAGGGGAGGCTTTTCTCTGTGTTTCTTTCCCTCTTTGGTTCCCTCTCCTTCTCTCTCTGCCTATCCCTCTTAATGGTGGTTCAGATCAATAGAGTTAGCCTCAGGCACAGACCTTTGCACTAAAACCAATTGTTCCAGGAACTCTGTACAAGCAGAGCCCAGGCTCTTTTCTTTTTTGCATCCCACAAAATACGCTGGATTTGACATTTGCTTTAGCTCGAAAGAAAACATGTTTATTTGATACCAAATGCCACAATCTTATTATGCTGCAATAACAGCAAGCATTGCAGGTAGAGAATACTTAGCCTGACTTTCTTGCCAAGACTAAGAGGAGAAGGTTGTTACCATTCTCAAATCTATAGGCTAACAGTAAGTCAATGATTTTTTTCACACAAAAAAACAAACTAAATCATTTTTATGCGTCCATTTTTTCATTTAATATTTGGATTGTTAGCTTACTTCAGCAAATGTGGAAGCAGCCAGTGTGGCTCTGTCCAATTTAAGGTGAAGAAATCTTTGCGCCATCACCTGAAAAATTACAACCAGTCATCTTGAAACCTTGTTTTTTGCACAGATCAAACGAGACCATTCAAGATGCTAGTTGGTGGATTTTACTACACTTGGACAGAGCCTCGATAGCCATTTCCCCCTGTCTTTATATAGGCTAAACATAGCATAAAGATCTAGCGATTAAACTAACTGGCTAACTCCAATTCCAGATTTATCTATTTAACACAAATGTAAAAGTGTCAATCTTCTCTAGCAGGAAGGCAAATTTAGCATACTTCCCATAATGTCGAAAATTTCCGTTAAAATTTGGCCCAGAAAATAGAGGTCCGTGCTTTGATAACCAGGCAACCCTTTCTGAACTCCACAGTCAACAACTGCAGCGGGATCAGAACGCAGTTTGGACCGTACTTGCCTACCAAACATCTGCTCTGAGACCAGACAGCCACATGATGTTACTGTGAGGATAATACAAACTAGTGATCTGTGTGAAAATATGGAAAAGTGCTTCTCCAGTATACTAGATAAAGTGCTGACTCATGCCAGCCCTCTCACTCCCTGGCGCACGCACTGAGATACTTATGTGAGGAAGTGAGAGAGAAATAATGGCGAGTAATTTATTTTATGACACAAAGAACGTTCACCATCCAATTATCTAAAATTAAAAAATATGTAAAGAAGAGTAAAGGACACGGAGACCTCTGGGAGTAGACAGTGCTCAAGGCTGAACGCTTTGAAGGCTTTAAAGTAAACGCCCTGTAATTGGTGATGTGGCAAGTCAGGGGGTCTTTTAAAATATATATATATATATATAATTTTTTTTTTAGCAATTTAGCTGTCAGATCTTTTTTTTACATTTGACATTTACATCATGATTAGCTTCAAAACTGGTTGTGATCTCACAAATTATGATTTAAGGTGAGCGCAGAGAAACTTTCCTTCTTCAGCAGATGAATGTGAAAACAGCCTCCTAGTGTCAAACTGCATGTACAACATTGTGCGCAGTGGTCAAACTTCAACATTTAGTAAACATAAGCAAAACATATATTGAGTGGAGCGGGTACTTTAAGCAAAGTAGTGGGAGTGGAGCTAGTTTATACATCGTGATTAAGAAAATGCATTATATTTTAGTTGCTGACTGTAGGTTTTATATGCAAATGTTTTATATGCATCTGAATTTGTAAGACACTAAAGCTGTCAGATAAATGTGTTGACGTAAACAGTACAATATTACCTTGTACTGTAATGTAGTAAAGTATAAAGTAGCAGAAAACAGATTTACGCCAGTAAAAAGATACTACTTTAGTAAGTGTACTGCAAATGATCGTCACTATCTGGACTACAGGAAAATTTGGCAATATTACATTTGTTCTATTGTATATGTATCACTGCAGATTGAGGCAACACTGGCATCGTGGTCATAGTGCCCATTGAGCTCTTGCAGCCAAAAGACGTTATAAATGGATTTCTCCACTCCCGTCTGGGCATGATGCACCATTTAAAGAGGAGAAAAAACTGGGGATCTTACTGGGCATCACAAGCCTATTATAATCTGGTCAGCCCTTTAAGCTTTCCCCACTATCCAGTTATCTTCCCCTATACAAGGATAGAAAGAGTGAAAGAGAGGTGGACAGCTGGTCAATGGTAGTGTGGCAGGGTTCATGCCCAACAGTGTAAATGCTTGACCATTTGTTCTTTTGTGGCCCAGTTTGTAATGTGGTTTCTTTGGTTTGAGTGTTTTGAATAGAATTTCTTCTCATGATTAAGTATAATTAACTTCTCTAGGTTCTTCTTTTGGGGAATGTAAATTGAGTTTAATATATATCCATCTATCTATGACAGGACATCATCGTAAATGCATGTATGTTGATTGCGTGCACACACATGTAATCGAGCTGGTGAATTTCATTAGTTGACTGTTTTCCTCCAAAGAGAGGACTAAATAAGGACGGTGTCATCGGCTTCTGAGGCTGAATAGTTTGCGGACCCAGCTGGTCACTCACAAGGGAGAGAATTAAAGGCTAAAAATGGAAGCAATTTTCTTCCAAGATTAGCCTGTGAGGAAACTAAGAAAGATGAGTTTAATGAAGCTTTATGTCACTAAATTTACCCATTCAGTGGTTTGGCTGTGGGGTTCTCTCCTAATCGTTATTTGGTGTTCAAGTCTTTTAAGTTTGGATTAACATAGACGCTTGCAATTACTGTGGAAGAAAAAGACAAAAATACACAACATGAGGAAGTGAGCCACAGAGAAGACATTAATACTGTGCTGTTAAAAACACTGCTGAAAGTCATTTAAGTTTCTCAAAGACTTAAAAGATGATGAAGGAAATGTGATGCACTGTGCTGTTTAAGGATTCTCTCATTGTTTACTAAAGAGAGCCATCTACTGGAGAACTGCCTATATTAAACGATATTCAAAAAATGTACATTTGCAAATATATAATCTGATTTCTAATTCTAATACTTTAAAGACAAAAAAATCACTGTATGAGCATCAAGTTAAACCTTTCTGCAACACCAGGGACAGAACTCACATGGTCCTTGCCCCCAAAATCCATATTCCTTGTTTAGCCATTACTCTGGCTCAAACGTTTGGATAACTGGCTTTATGTTCTTGCAAGTCTATTATCCTGCCCACAATACCCTTGGCTCCTGGTTTTTCTAATAAAATGAAGAATGAAGGATTGGCAGTTTGCTATAGCTGATGTGACAGCAAACAGTAGTATGAAGGTCACTGTGATGGAAATGTGTTGTAACACACTTGTAACCTGAAAGTCGTGCATGGTACACATCATTCAGTCCAAGTAATGGCCAATTTCATGTAATTTGTCAGTATATTATGTGTCCAAGTCAGTAGTCCAATGTACTGCTGTATGGCTTTTATCCATGTAGCAATTCACCAGCCATATGGTCCTTCAACAGCCCTGACATGGATGGTGTTGGAGAGCACAAGACCTGTAAAATGGTACAAATATATAACAACACATGGAGTCCTTTTGATTCAAACAGTGTCTCAAACCCCATCAAAGTATGTTTTGTCTCAATTTAGTGGTGAAGCTTGTGACAAAAAAACAACAAAAAAACAAAAACAAATCATCAGACATACTGCTGCCCCTCTTTTCCCCTCTGGCCCATTTCCTCAAATGATTTTGGATCTAGTGCCAGTGCAGTTGGTGATGTGTTTGGAAAAATAAGCATCTTTTCAAGGTGATGATGACCTTCAACAGAGAAAAGGAAGGGAAGCCTCTGAAATCCCATTACCCAAAGGCCTGGCTTATTTTATTGCCATCAGCAGTGCTGGCCCATCAGCGGCACGGCAACTGTTTCCAACAATTGCTCCCACACTAATTCTATCGCTGTCGCCAGACTTGCCCAGGGTGTTGACATTAAACTCAATTTATATCAAAAAGTGATTGCATAATGGTGGACAATGCAATTGAGGTAATGTGGGTGTTCAGGTATAAATGTCACAAGGAGAGGAAACAAAAGTTGATTTGAGACAAAACTAGAAAAAAAATATACAGATTTTTATATAAGAACAGGTAGGCGTAGGGTATGTCATACTGGTGAAGATGGTTGCCACACAACATGACATGTCACCTATTTGCGTTGTGTTTCTCGAGTGTGACTGACTTCACCTTTAAGAGTTAAAGGTCCAGTGTGTAGAATTTAGTGGCATTTAGTGGTGAAGTTTCAGATTGCAACCAACCGACAACCTGTCACCTCTCCCTCTCGGGTCAAGCATGAAGGAGAAACTACAGTGGCTGTGAAAAAAACGTGATAGGTCCTCTGTAGAGCCAGTGCTTGGTTTGTCCCTTCTGGGCTGCTGTAGAAGCAAAGTGGTTCAAAATTGCGGACTCTGTGGAAGAAGACTCACTCCCTCTGTAGATATAAAAGGTTCATTCTATTCCATTTCTGTCAATAGATCTTCATACATTTTACACACTGGACCTTTAAACTGTTAATTACCGAGTAAATGCATTAAAAGCATTAGAGCCTGCTCGGGGTTGACACTGGTCTTGGCAAAAGCAATTCTATTTATAACAAAGGAAAATGAAAAATACATGAAAGACATAACCCTAAGAAGAATGATTAGTGATGAAAGCAGCTATGAGGATGACAAACATGCTATGAAGCTGTGGCCCAAATTAAAGAAATCACCCGTGATGGATGCACAGTCGCGACAACCTACTCCTACAATCATCTGTCTCCCTACAAGGGTTACTATATGCAAACTGACACCCAGTGTAAATGGACCATCACATTATGGCCCGTGGTAAAAAATAAATAAATAAATCCTCTCACAGTGCATGTACAAAATATTTTTGAGTTATTAGTGGAGTGGTAATACATTGTAAGGCTGAGCAAAATGAAAGACTGCAATGACCTGGATCACCTCTAGGTTTATTTAAATATAGAGTAGAAAATAGATTACATATTCAGTGTGCATTCTCCGAGAGCTAGAAGGTCTATTCAGTTGTCACTGTGATAAAGATCCACATCTGCATGAGTGTGCTTCTGACTTAAAATCCAGCAGAGTCTTTTTTCAGATGAATTCACTACTGTTCATAGCTGCTTGTCAATACACTGCATAGATATGACAATGTATCTTCAGCTGAAACAAGTACTTACAAAACATCAAAACTCACAAGCAAATATGAACAAAATCTAACTGGTAAAGTATTTTAGAGTCCTAAAGATGTACATTTGAATATTAGTTTGACAATCTCTCTAAGGTTTGTATTTTTCACAATTTCACTTCAGTTTTTTGTATTATTTTATATGATTGAGTATTACAAACATAAATGCTGTGTGCAAACATATGGAGTGTGCCACCAGAATAATTATAAACTGTTCATTATATCTAAACAAGGCCATTTAAAAGGCTTTTTATAATAAAGAGAGATAAAAATAGAATAGATTATTGGATAAAATATAACATGATATGTAAATTGATTTTAAAAAAATGGAATAATACTTAAAAAAAAAAAAAATCCAAAGCAGATCAAATTTCTTTCATAAACTGGTTTAAAAATGTGTTAATTTATTTAATATTTAAAGACAAGATAATAAAAAAATATTGTTCTGGTAAATAGGTTTTTGAAGATATGTTGTTTTAAATGTATCAATTAAGTGGAAAATTATTATTAACCACAAAAAACATGAGGCTTTTAATAAACAAAGTATACAGGTGATTGAATATAATATACAGTAAACCAACTTAATATTTGTTGTTTAATGTTTAATTCAATGAATATAGTATCCCACTGTAAAGATTAAAAACCTTAAAACTTGTTGCGTAAACACTGCAGGTTCAGTAATCTCTACCGAAATGCTTGTTGACTTTGCAAACAGGCACACAGACGACTAGACTTACAAGGAAAAACTGTTTTTGTTCCTTCATCCACACAAGTTCCATTTTCACCTGACCGTCTGAGTCCTGATAGTGGATCAGGAAGTGCTCACCATCATAGTCATAGGAGACGGGTGCCTTCTCCAGCGTCATGGAAACAGGTGAGCTGACACACCAGAAGGGTTTCTTGAATTCGTCCAGCAGAGTCAGACTCATAATGCAGCAATTCTAGGAAAACAGTAGCCAACAGGTGTCATTGAAGTTGCTGTGATTTCAGTGGGGTTTCAAGTGTGTTTACCAAATATGAATATGGGAACATATGCATTAAGCTAAAAGTCAAAAATGTCAAACTTGATTTCAACTGTATTATCTTTAGCCTATAGATAAGAAGGAGTGATTCTAAAATTAACTTTTTAATAGATCTGTGAACCTTTACAATAAAACTAGCACTTGTTGTCACTGACACATACTTAAGATGCTTTGGGCTTGTTTTTCTTTCTTCCCATAACACATAATGAAACGAAGTGTAAGTAGTTCACCGCACCTGCACTGCGCCCTGCAGAGCCTCACACCTCCAGGGCAGGGTGATGTTGCCTGACAGAAGTGTGTGCTTCGACAAGTCTGTCCTGTTAATGGCAGTCAGCTGGATGAGGCCGTCACATATCTGAGCTGGTTCGAGACGACAACAAGTAAATTTTAAGTAAGTACACAGCTGTAAGGCAAACTATTCGATAAAATATTGTACAGAACATGCATGAGTGCAAATGTGCAAATATACAAAGGATTCACAGAGGGAATTATGCTAGATGTCGGAGGATATAGATGTAAGATGACAGAGTTCACTACTCTGGTGGCCTGAGTGTTGGACCTCTGGCTACAGAGACATTATGACTAGAAATATGTAACACATGATTAGAGATGGGTTCTTGTCATTTTACTGTACTTTAACCTTTCACTGTATTCCTCTAGAAGTTACTATGCATGCAATTCAAACCTAATCCAATTGAAATATGAGTATAAATAAATTACTTCTCCGGCAGAAGAGCTGGGAGAAGCTTCCGGACATGATCTTGCATACAGTGTCATGGAGAACAATGTGTAGTAGGTAACCATGGAGACCATATTCAGGGTCTATGTCATCAAAAGGGGGTTTTACCGTTGGCTCCACATAGGGGCTGAAAGAAGAAGAGAAAAAAGCAAAAACGTAAATGAAACTAAGACTGTAGTGATCAAACTTTAATAAAAAGGTTTTTCATTAACATTTCAGAGCTTTATTACTTTAATGGGCTCTAATAACAATGTGCTGTAACATTGTACTCTCACAAGAAACCAGGAGAGGGGGCTATGACCACACCAAGCCTCACACCTTCACCACCAAGACTAGACAGCAGCTCCAGCACTAAATATTACTGTAACCTGGCTTATTTTTTTATTTTCTGATGCATGAAAAATACAATGTGAACACTGCAGAGGAAGTGATGTCCTCTCAGACTGTTTTGTTTTAAGGATTTAGAGGTTTTAAAGATGACAGCATCCAGAATTTTGCAAGGAAATCAGAGAAAAATATGATTATTTTGACCAATATAGGCCCCCAATTTTTCTCCTGGGGCCTTTTGGGGGGTCCTGACCCCTGGGTTGGGGTCTAGCCTACTGGTTTTTAATCAATCAATTCTATTAAACCTGAACATGACAGAAGTTCTCTATTCAATTGGATGTTTCAAGGTGTAGGTGCTAATGAATTCAAGTCAGCTCACATATTCAGCTGCCTGTGTTGTGACTGTCTTGTGTCCTGATGACAAATCATTAAAACAGAATCACTGGTGTAACTGATCCTGACACACGATAAGAAGAACAGAATAAAAAAATGATGAAATACAGGTGTCAGTCATGCAGACAAGTCGACCATGCTGTGCATCATAGATGGGTCACATCATGGGCATCAAATGAATCCTGCTGTCCTTTGAGCCCTAACCAGCTGATGGTGATACACTGCACGCCATGTAATCATGTGCATATAAAAAGGTGCCTGTTCAAGTGCAGCCTACCAAACAGAAGATCCCTCGACGCTTCTTTCCACCAGCCTGTGGAAGTGGAGGGTGAACATGATAAAGGCAACGGAGCACTGGTCCTGGAAAGAGAGTCATCACTTCAATTCCTTCTGCTAAATCAGACGTTTTAAGTAAAAAAAAAACTAAAAAAACAAGAACAATCTATCTCATTTTTACAACTAAAAACTAATAAAAAAATGCCATCGTTGGCTGTAGGTAATTACCCTCCAGACGCCGATGATGATGCCAGGCTGTAGCAGCTTCAGTTCAACCAGTCTGTCCTGGCCAATGACCTGCGTGCTTTTAGTCAGAGTCTGCATGTCTAACTTTGTCATGAGGGACCTCCAGCCAGGTCTGCCAGAGCGGGCAAAGAAAACAGTGGGTTTCACTGAAAGAACAGAGGAAACAGAGACACAGAGAGAAAGTGTGTGTGCAGATGCACGCCGCGCTGTCTTACTTCTTTAGGCCTGGGCAGTTGAGGGCTATCCTCCTGACACCGTGGAGTTGAAGGGTGGAAATCTGCTGGTAGCTGGGCAAGCAGTCTCCTACGCTCCACCAAAGAGTCACGGCCGTCTCGCAGAACTGGGAGCAGCTCAGCTCATGTGTGCTCTCATGCCCTGACTTAACAGAGACCTCCAGCTCCCAGGTGACGTGCAAGTTCCTAGAATGAGATAACATAACAACAAGATTGTAGCAACACAATATGACAGAGTTTTGCAGTAACAGCGCGGTGGGGAGAAGGGCTCAGTTTGGATGCACAAAGATGAACAGGTTCCTCGTTCATAAAGTAGGAAAATAACTCACTTTATATTCCTTAATAGCCACATTAAGACACCAGTGAATTGCAAATGCTGGACACAAATCAAATGCTTTAGGCGTATGTTAAGTTTAGACAATGCAAATAACTGGGCAATATTGGATAAAGCTGACTCTTGCTCTTTAAACCAGACAAACTATGGGCTGAATGGCTATTAGATTTCTTCTGACAGCAGTGGGGAGTAGTATGACTCCAGTTAAGCTGTTCTTGTTAATGAAATGATATGCAAAGAATGAAATGAAACCACAGCTGTTGTGATAAATCTCTTGATCCAATTCTGTCTAAACTGTGATTCAGGGCTACCCCTACTGTGATGCAGGCGGTGTCTTGCTGAGGCACCATCCAATATCAATTAAGTGAAGGAACAAAGCTAAAAACTGGAGCAGCCTAGGAGGCCCCGGATGACCCAGGGGATTTCACTCTGCATTGTCTGTATGTGTGATGTCTTGTGAAATGATTATTACCAAGGTAAATCGCATGCTCCTCAGTGTCTCTAACAGACAAACCCCCACAGGGAATTGTCTGAGCTGGTGGGAGGAGGGAATAAAGGGAAGGTGTGTGAGCATGAGTGCGTATGTGTGAGTGTGTTGTGGATGAGGTGTTGGGGAGGGCTAAGTAATTTATTTCAACAATTCAGACAGCCTCTGCAAGGAACACAATTATTTCTACTTCCCCTCTGTACCACAGCGACTGCCACAGAACTCAAAATTGAGTGCTGCACAGCCTCTAATCAGAGGTTATAAAAACACAGCAGAAACCGCGGTGGAGGTGGTAAAGGAGCTTTCCCCCTGCGTGCTGGCTTCCCCCTGAGCAGACATCGTGTTCAGACAGAGACCTCCTTTCTCACCTTTAATAAGAAAGTGTCATTAAGTGCGATATGAAAAACAAACCACGCTTTGTTTTTGATTGCTAGCGGCTTGAACTGTCCTCTGGTCTTTATACCCTTGAACTTTTCTTGACAGCGAGGGTGAGTCGCTAAAGTTTTTACTGTTTGCCAACCACAAACACACAGTGCACAGGTTCCCATGACACCGAACAGAGCTGCATCCTATTGCAAAACAGCTAAACATGGGAAACACATGGCAAACAGCAGATCAGGGCACGGATTACAAATAGTATGATAAACACACCTCCTTTTAACTGACTTAAGGAAAAGCAGCAGGTGTAAAATATGAAACTATTCAGCACGATGTTTCCCGGAGAAATAATAAGACCCTTCTTCTCAATGCTTGAAAATACATGATTAGCTTCACGGAAGCAACACTTGTCAGGCTATTGACAAGTGTTTGGTAAGTGAATGAACTGCCTGTTACATTAAACAAATCATACACCTCAGGCGCTTAGTCCAAGTGGTTTTAAAAAGCAGTGTTTTGCCTCGCTCCATCTGTTACCTGAGGACCTGCTCCGTTTGGCTGGGCAGCCCAGTGTGACAGCTGATGAGTCCAAGATGTTTTTGCCACTTGTTCGTGCCTCGTGCGGCCCTGAAGCACCTCCACTTCCAGTAGCCAGCAGGCCGATCCCGCATCTCCACTGTGCCCATCTTTCGCAGCGGCTCGTCCAAGCACGATGCGTGTTTCGGCTTTTTATTCTTGCTGAACTTTGCTATGTATATCTTGTTCCAAAGAGCACTGCATCAACGGTAAGGTAGAGAAAAAAGTTAGATTGCTGTGAGTGAAAACGACTGAAAGATATTCAAACAATAAATAGAACTGTTCTTTGAATGTGTGTTCTGTGTTACTTTATGTTTCATGTAAATTATGTTTTGAAAAGCAGAAATTCATACAGAAATCAGCACTTTAAAGCAACATTGCTTTACATGGCAACTCATAAGAGAGTTGGCTTCCCCAAAGCGCAGTGCGCAGTAGCTGGTTGTAGTGAGTCTGGGCAGTTGTCTTATACTTATATCTTTAGTTCTTAGTTTACATTACGCCATATTCCATCATGGCAAATTATTGTGTTTGCACAGGACGCACAAATTACAACCTGTCAAGACAGTGAGCTTTGTCTGTTAGTGTCACTTGTAAGTATCATTACTCGTGACAGTTTTAGAAACCTTACGACTGCTGGCCATTATTTTATCCTCGTTCTTGGCTTTTTCCAGCAGATCAGACTCAAACTTATAAAGACTATGATCAGATGAATCATGTGGTTCATCCACTCTCTGATGACGCCCCCTTAAAGTTTCTCCCTAAGTGAGCCAACGACGAAGAGGCTGCCAGATTGCATGATCTTTCTGTTTGTAAAAATCTACATTGAATCACTTAATTTCTGTCATGAACATCTTTCCTTCCTTCTGTCTTCTGTGACAGTAAATGGAAGATCAAAGGTCAAAACCAGATATTTCAGTTGGTCACTTAGAGCTCTGCGAAGCCGTGATGAAAAGCTTTCACTATATTCTCAAATGTTTAAGATCAAATGATTAATCAATTTATCAAGAGAATGACTGTAAGATCAAGCTATAGTCAAGAATAATCATTAGTTGCAGCATTATACTGCAGTGGTAAATGTCTTCACTTCACTTCAAAGACTGAATCACAGACAAAAATAAGTTCCCTTCAGAAACTCTGTGCTTTCTAAATTATCTTTACTTCGTGTTGGATTGGATTCCTAAAACATTTAATGTACTGCGTATGTTGCGTTAACAAAACCTGGCTGATACTTACTTATCACTGGCAAACTGATAGAAGAGCTTATTAACGTGGCTGATGGTGAAAAGAGCGGAAGCATCCAGGTATGACAGAATCTTAATCAGGACCTCAGATGGCAGCCTACGGAAAAGGTCATTAAACATCACCACAAGGAAGTGACACCGGTGTTTTCCTGCCACCTGTTGTTCGGCATGCAGCTCCAGTGTATGAGACAAATACGCTCTCGACAGACTACTTGAAAATCTTATCATACTCTTCTGGCAACAAAACTAAATGACCCATGTCGATGTTCTCATTTAGCAGCTTTGGTGTAAAACAAACACATTTTTAACTTCAGGACTTTTGTAAAAAAACTTCACACACACATTTTTCTTATCAGTCTCACAAGGGTGTTACATCCTCTTTAACTGACACCAAAAAGATCCACCATATTAGCACATATAAAACGGTGGTGTCAGAAAAAGATGCTTCTCAAGCTGCATGAAGTGATGAATTAAAGTGAGATATGCAATGTGAACAGGCAAGCACAGCAAGAAGCAGTCACCCATGTGAAATCTCAGCTCTCCAGTATTTTATTTATTTATTTTATTTTTATTTTGTCTGTTGTCTTTCTTGGATAAACGCCTGAGTGTGTTTTATATTAAAGACAAACTCTTTAAACTACATGGTTTAAAGAGTTTAATGTGAGAAACCATTTTTCATGTTTTGAGACACTCTTCACATCTGTTATTTAGAAATATTGATTAAGTTTTGTCTGGTTGCACATGTCCTGCTTAATGATGCCAATGCGGTCCAATTAAGGCACGTCAGTCAGTCATGTATTCATGATATGCTTGCATTACATTACCTGCCTGGTCAATGGCTGATATTCCTCTGTATACCAACAACCGGATGAAACAACTTCTAAAAATGTGACACGAAATAAATAAATAAATCATCTTTGGTGCAGTTTTAACATGAGGAATGCTGAATATTTTTGAGCGTTAAATATATAGTGGAAAAAGTCAGACAGTTAACCTCTCACTGACATTCGGAGCTGTCAACATGCAGAGGTTCAGCTTTAAGTATTTTTTTTTGGCATTTTCAAAGAGTTTGGAAAAATGATGAGATGGCCCACAAAGGTGATACAGCCAGTAAACTAGCACATACACATGGTGCTATATTCTTCTTAAATCAGATTTATCCGCTGCTTTCAATAACATCTTTAGTTTAATCTAAACTAGAGGTAAAATGTCTTTCTGTGTGGAGTTTACATGCTCTCCGTTGTGTCGCGTGGGTTCTCTCCGGGTACTCGGGCTTCCTCCCCACAGTCCAAAGACATGCACTTAACGGGTTAATTGGTGACTCTAAATTGCCCGTAAGTGTGATTGTGAGCGTGAATGGTTGTTTGTCTCTATGTGCCCTGTGATGAGATTTGTCCAGCCAGTTAGACACCCAAAGCCAGTTAGATAGGGAAACTTAAATGACGTACCCCAAGAGTTAATACAAGTCATCCGTACAAAGTTCAGAACAATCAATCAAATAGTTACTGCGTGGTGGCATGAAAGGAAAAGTCAGGATTGCAAAATATCTGTAGGATTCATCCTCTGAGGGCCATGAATGTCTTCGCACATTCACACATAAAAGCTAGAGGAATATATAATAAAGTATTGTTTTTTTTTTAATATTGTTTTAGACATATTCCTCCAGCAAACTGTGACCGATTTCAAAAGCGAGAGATAGAGAGGATTTTATGCTTATTGGGGTCTTGAGATAGAGTTAAAAAATAAATTGGAAAAATTAGTGTGCGTGGCAAAACAATAATCTTAATAATTACAGACGTTTGTTTTGCTTTAATGGAATTACATCCTTGTTTATAAGAAATATCAGACAAGTGAGATGTGTAGTGAGAAAAGCAATCGTACGCTGACTTGCTACTGTGAGCCGGTGTGTCCTTGCTGTATTTACTGCCTGCATTCAATGGGGAACGAATCACACTGCTTAATTTGAACATATAGTGAAGTGTCTTCCACCTGTATTGATTTTTGCTGTGCTTTTATTGTGTTTTGCTGTGAACACGGTCCATAAATCCTATTACTTACAGGGCAATAAAGCCTTGACTTGCCACAGTTTCTGAACACTGCCAGGCTTTAAAAAAAAAAGTGTTGAATGCCACACAGGTGAAAATATGAGCATGTTTCTGACAGATTACCTTTCCATAAAGTTGTGAGAGGACGCTGGAGATGATTTGTCAGCTCTCTTGGACGCCCGCACCCTGGAAGTAACTGCTTTTGGTGCCGCCATTCGTTTCAGTGCTCTTGACCCCTTTGAGACAGATACAAGACAATTTATATATTTTTAGTAAGTTTTAAGGCCATGTGACGGTAACAGGCGTGTTTGTCTGACAGCTTTTTTGCTTACAGCTCGCAGAGTATAACGTTAGGATATAAAAAAACATGTAAACTCGTTAATTTAGCTCAATAATTAGCCATGACTTAACTGCCCCGCGTCTAGTCGCCATGGTGACGCGCAGAAACACATCCGGTAGACGGTGCCGATATTTGCTTCAAAATAAAAGTGGAGAAACGGTTTATTTTACGGTGTGTGCCTTCAAAATAAAAGCGGTCAATATAATAATATTTCAGTGACTATTTGATGTGAATACAATACTGTTGGCCATTGTTTTGAAAATTAGGAGTATACTGGAGTGCAGATGTTTTAACTCTTATAGGGAGTGTGTTTGTTTTCTGTCTTTTGCATATCTCGCCCACTCCCCTTATCTGGCATGTGTTTACTGAGGCTGGTAGGGAGAGATAATTCAAAAAATAGTTCAAGGACAAGAGGACAGGTTAGGGGAAGTGTCGTTTTGGACAAGAAACACAATGTTCATTACTAGGCGGAAAAACAAAAAAGGAAATTTTGAGTGGGGATGTCCGAGACAGCCCATTTTAAGAATATTGCATAAGAACCAACTGATAAGGCTCCTCAAGGAGCCTTTTCTCTGTAACCCTTTTGTGTGTTGCACTGTTAAACGCTCCTTCTTGTACAAGAAAAATAAATTGAACCTAAACTTTGATACTTTGAATCCAGTCTTCCTTATTCAAGTTTTTCTTTAAAAATTCTCGTAACAGGCAAAGTTTGCTCGAGTCTTTTTCAATATCTTGGACTGCATTTTTACATTGGTGGAAAGTAACTAAGTACATTTACTCAAGTATAATCTTGTGGTTCTTGTACTTTTTATAGTACTCTATAAATTCACACTACATTATCTCCAGTGTTACCAGCTGCAACATTAAAGAAAGACATCAGTGCATCAATAATTAGAATTCAATAATATATTATTCTGGGTCATTCTGCACAACAAATTGGTCTACTTTGACTTTGTTAGGTTTACTTAAAAGTTTGTGTAATGTAAGAATATGTTCTGAGTTTGTCAGGCCAAAGAATAATAATTGTTAATAACCATCCAGCCAAATTTGAATGATTAAAAATATCAACAAATTTATGAAATAAGGTGCGATTTTGAAGCCACTAAAATGTGTCAGATGAGTTTAGAAAATAACAGGACTAACACTGAAACACTCTGAGTGAGATGATTTAATCTCCATCTCTCTGCTAGGGATGCAGGGGTATGCTGAGGGTGGCCTCAGTGTGTCATCAAGCCACCCTTTAAAAAATCCTGGACTGAAGACTGGTGAAAAACTGTTTTAACATCTAACTCCACATTTCTGGTATATCATTCAAAGTCTTTTCAGAAAACTATTTTCCATCATATTTAATGTATCTTGAAAGAAATCTCGGTGATGCTGCTTTTATATTTCAGTGCTTTTACTACATTACCACTCTACTATTATTTCAATAAAAGTACTTCTTCCAGCACTGGATTTCAGGGTGGCTGTGGTTTGAAAGGCATTGAGTTTAACAAGTACTCTAGTGTAGTGTTTAGTATCACATCTCCAAAAAGCTGGAGGACTCACAAGATGAAAAATGATCAAAAGCAAAGAAGCAGAGGTTGGAGTACAGTTTCTAGCATGTGCCAGTCGCAAGGAACGTCTGTCTGTGTTTGTCTACACACATAGCCTACCTATAGACAGATTCCTTGCTTTATGTACATATGTCTCAAGAACTGTTCATCCAGTCTAATGTAAACTTGGTAGATTTATTGCTGAGGGATAACCTTGTGAGGCAGCTGGATTCGCAAGATTATGAAATTATGATATCACCAAAAATCCGTCTTGCCAGGCTTCTCAAGCTATGTGCTTGTGTCCAAACGCAATGGTTCAGACCGATCAGAGTTCTCTGAAGGAGTACTGTCAATTACATGAGCTATGTGTTCTGCTTAACATTTAATGTGCGTGAGGACAGACAGAAAAAAAACAGCAAGGGTGGCTGCTAAAGAGGTTAGCATGTAACTGCTAAGATGGTTCAATGTAACAAAACAAATAACACAGTCAGGTTACCGAGGGAAGCAGTTGAATATGGCTCAATTTGAGCAGATGGTGGCACAATAACAATGGACTTGCAGTGCAGTGTTATACAATGATTGTATTTGTATGGGGTGAGTCAGAGTTGTTCAAAGGGTGTGAAATTCAACTCATTAACGCTTTGTGCAACCACACTTGGTAAATGTGTAGATATGTATGAGTCACCTTGATTAAATACTGTTTGGCCAATCAGAGCTGTATCGGCATCATCTAACAATAAACAAAAGAATCTCCATCTGTCTGTGTGTGTGTATGGCTTCATCTGATCAACTTCACACTTGGTAATATAAATGCACTGCAATTCAAAATCAGAGTAAGAGCTAAATTCTCCTTATATTGTTGGGTGTAGTGCCTCCCTATCCTACTAATTTGGTCCACAGTTTTACTTAAACCATTATTTATTCTTTTGGGAACTCTCCAGCCACTCCTTGTATCTAATGGTGTCAACCTGGCCTTCCTTTTGGGAGTTTTTCTCGCCTTATCTAATGGCGTCTACATTCATCAGCCTTGGCTTTGCATGAACTGATCTGATAAGTAGAACAAACTCCTCGTTCCCTGACACCATTGGTTCTGACTTTACATCTATTTGTAAAAATAAAAATCATGTTTAATGTATGAGCACATGCTTGTTACGTTGATTGTTATATTGAATACACATAATCTTATGAAATGTATTTCACACAATATCTTGTTGTAGGTATGAGTCATGTAGTCCAATGTGCACACACAGACACATGCAAATAAAATCAATTACAGCATATGTATGGGTTTTATTTTTGGTTGTTTCATCCTGAATTTAAAAGCCTAACCAGAGACTGCAGCTCCAGTCAGACACATACACACATAACATCTGCTGCATTTGTGATAATGTTGAACTGTATTGTCCTATTAATCAACCAGCAATATATTGTTTTTTTTTGGCATCTCAGAGTAAATGGTAAATAGGCTGTACTTATATAGTGCCTTTCTAGTTTTCCGACCACTCAAAGCGCTTTTACACTTTTACTACTATCTCATTCACCCCATTCACACAATGATGGTATTGGCTGCCATGCAAGGTGCCAACTGCTCATCTAACCAGGAACTAACCATTCATACACATTGGCACAGCCTTCGGGAGCAATTTGGGGTTCAGTATCTTGCAGCCTGGAGGAGCCGGGGATCAAACCTCCGATCTTCTGATTAGTGGACGACCCGTTCTGCCTCCGAGCCGCCCCAGTATTTGTCAAATGTTTACAGCGTATGCTGTTAATTAAAAAATATGAAAAGTGAAAAGAATATTTAGTTGTAATTTAGCATCTTGTTGTAAGGAGATATTTTTGTTAATTTGAGGGAATAACAACAAAACTTCACACAAAGATATATGCTATATATACATATACAGACAAAAATACTCATTGAACTGATATGCCTTCACTGCTTTAAATTTTGATGCTGCACTGTGAATAGTGTCTCTTTTATGGAGAATATATTTTTCCTAATGGACAGTGAAGTTACTTGTTATGAATTATAGCTACTGTTAGATAATGTTTGCTCAGTTTGTTAGCCGGGCTACATTTGGGGATTGTTAGTGTTTTCACTGTTACCCCAGGTGTTTCGGACCACCAGAGTAGAGCTGGTGTCGTGTCAGAATGGTAGAGGGCGATGTAACCATGCTTAGCAGGCTCTATGGACATAATGGCAGAGGCGAAGAGATGAAGAGGATATTGATAAAGGAAACTAAGAAGAGAAAAAGAGCCCGACCGGTTAAGTGTCTGTCCACAGGGTAGATCTGGGACTGATTTTTAGTTGTTGGCGGGAGCTGTTAGCAAAGTCGTCAACCTCCTAGTTTTTGTTCATAAGTAATGTAATAATAACAAATACATGTCCATATTTACAAGAGTGGTTTTGCTCTTGCAATCATCGCAATAGCAATTTCTATGTAATGTGATGTTTACATGCACCTCTACACATACACACACATACATATGCACAAAGTAATACCTGTTACTGTAAACCATAGCTGGCACAGTGCCGTAATCTTTCTCTGGGTTAGCAATATAACTCCTCATCAGGGTGTTAGTCGCACACTGGCGGTGGAGAAACAGACAAGATTGATGTTATTTCCCTCCTCACACATGCAAAGATAGAGGTCACATCTTACTGATGTAAGACAAGAGAGACATAACACAATCTACCTCACAGGTTCCATTCAGGGTTGCAGTGAGAGAGAGAGAGATATCGCTTTTAAATGAACTTGTTTGAGCGCTTGACCTCATTATAGATATGAAAATACAGACTTATTTATAGCTACACACAAACAGACAGACAGATGGACACACGTGTCTATTTTGAATCGGGTTTTTTTAGATCTTGTGAAGCATACGGAGGGTGGGCCTTTACATAGAATATTTCTAACAGATGCACTATGTATAGGACAAACTGTATTAGGCATGGTGACTCTCTTCTTTGCGGCTGCGAGATCACTAACCAATGACTCATACGTTAAGCACAATCAAATCAAAGTCATAAGAGGAATATTAAAACTGATTTCTGCAGAAAAACAAAGAACTAAACAGACTGATGCTGAGTCCTTTTCTGTGCAAAAGCAGATGCTTTGCTTTAAGACCCATTCCATATTCGACCTCCCCATTCCTGGAAGCCAGTAGGCTCTGCTAGCTGTCAGGGAAAATAACCATAAAACTGTTGTCAGTCTAGCCGATCAGCTTGCCTGATGGAAGTGAAGTCCCTTTTAGGGCAACGGCAGCCCCTGGTATGGTAATGCCGTGTAGGCTACATCCCTTCCTCTTGCATGTTCCTGTGTACTTGACATTTGATGATTTCTGTTGCTACGTGTCCTTCTGCAGGCCTGGGGTCATTTGTGGCTCTTGGATACCTGATGTCACTCTTCCGCATGGTTTGTCAGTCAGCTCTGACAGTACAATGTTTGTCAAATGGGGGCGAGAAAGGGGGGTGCAAAGGATCACCACGATTAAGTCTAAAATAATGTGTTCTCTATGTGGTGCAAGTCGCGGATCATTATACAAGGACGTTGCATTTGTAGAAGCTGCTGGTAGACGCATTCTGGATTTGTATCAAGGCTTGTAATGTTTATTCATAGTGACATTCTGTACCTTTAAGTAAAAGATTCGATTTTGTCCTCTCCTCCTATCAATTTGCTTGCACGCATTCAAAATACAGATCACGGCAAGATGAACTCTATTGAAGCAAACACAGGCGTTTTCCTCACACTATTTTCTTGAGCTGATGAAGTTAAAGACAGCCCATATAGTCCGTTCCTCTGTTAATGCAAGTGCCATTTCTTTAAATAGGAAAATGACAGCTCATTAAAGGTCTAACGTGAGGGCTCACCTCTTGTGAAGCCCACTCTCAGACTCTTCAGAGGTGTGGAGCACTGATAGGGACCCTCTACACAGCTCTTCAAAGGATGATGACATGTCAGGAATTGAAAAGAAAGGCTAAGGGGTGGTACAGAGGGACGCGGGTCATTCCCTGTGAAGTGGGCATTTTCTGAAGTGTCACCTGCTTTCAACTTGGGGTGTTTGGTATGTGTGATGTGCATGTGAAATAATTTGGTGATACGCCAGTACACGGCCATTACTAAAACATGTAGGCCAGCTACCACATAATTTTAAATCACTTTTATGCTTTGATTTTTCTCTCTGCGCCTCTGATAAGATGCAGCACTGTCTGCAGAGGTGAAACCCGCCACTGGATGGCGCACAAGTATCTTTATTGGACTCATAAAAATGATCGTTTAAGTCTCAAATTAGTAACATATACATAGATGGTGAATGTACCATGCGACAGAAAGGTTATCCATTGCACCCCCTTTCATTGTAATCAGGGAGAGACATGAGAAAGCCACCAGCATATAAATGACACACATTTCAGAGGAAGTGATCTCTGCCGTCCTGAGGGGCCCCATGAGCTCACAACATATGTAAACAAACCCATTAGTCCACGCTGGTGTGCTCCTGATTGTGGGATACCTCGGATGAGTCTTGTTGCAGTGGCTACACACAAAGAATGGGCGTGAGTTGCCCCTCGAAAGGGAGCCCAGAGACTCCTGCTTTTTTAGCACCAGCGATCTGAGCGCTCAGTTCACAGTCTGCGAGAGACAGAGAGAGAGCACACCAGCGGGATGGAGAGCACAGGTAGGTCGTGATTTAGCTTCTTTTGTAACAGGAATTCCTCAAAAGTGGTTGTTTTGCCACAATTATCAATTTAGAAGGAGAGGAAAAGGCAAAGTAAGATCATTTTCCTTGGAGATTTTTACAAAGTGCTGCTGCGCACATTTATAGGAAACACTACGCAGCAGCACAAAGAGTTGGGTTGATTAATAACGAACGAACACAAGATGTGTTTTTATATCACCGCGATTTTTTTAGATTTAGGTATTTATTGAGCGCCTGTCTTTCATTTTACGCACGACTGTGATTTTACGCATGGAGAAAATACTCAAGTTTGATGTCTAAACTATATAAGATTATTTTTCTGCTGGTGTCTGACATGAAAACTCCCATTTTCCCTTCTTAAATCATCAGGATTTTCAACAGCACTTGCCTGAACAGCCTCCCAAAATCAACTAAGACGCACAGGAGGGAGGGGAGTCACAGCCGGAGAGAGTCTGAGTGCGTCTGTGTGTCAGAGGGTGTTTGAGCGAGTGAGGGAGCATCGCAGATAGAGGTGGAGAAAGAAAGAGAGAGAGAGAGAGAGAAAGAGAGAGAGAGGGGGGAAGAGAGAAGGGAGTAAGTCTGGACCAGGTGATCGAGTACTAACAAACCTCCAAGGGGCTGCCGGGTTGTATCAGTGTGCACGGGATCAGCGATCCGACCATGGTGCCCGCGCGCTGCCCGGGACCCTGTGCCATGCTGGCTCTGACCCTCCTCTTGGGATGCGGCGTGGCTTCCTGCCTCGGCCAGAACGACACGGAGCCCATCGTGCTCGAAGGGAAGTGTCTTGTGGTGTGCGACTCGAACCCTTCTTCGGACGGAGGGGTCACTTCATCACTTGGCATATCAGTCCGCTCCGCTGGGGCAAAGGTGGCTTTTTCTGCCGTGCGTGGAACCAACCACGAGCCGTCAGAGATGAGCAACACGTCTATGACCATCTATTTTGACCAGGTCAGATGTCCACTGAATTTTTGCACCAACACAGTCCAGAAAAAGTCGAATGTTAATCAGATATGAGCCAAAATCTCATAGCTCCATCACGGGTTTCTCTCCCTAGATATGAGCCAAAATCTCATAGCTCCATCACGGGTTTCTCTCCCTCCTCTCTCTCTCTCTCTCTCTCTCTCTCTCTCTCTCTCTCTCTCTGTCTGTCTGTCTCTGTCTGTACACCATACATCATATCTGTTTACCGTGGGCGAACAGAACTTGTTTAAGCTCATGTTTCATTGATTTCATATCACTGCTCAAACTGTGTGTGGTCTGTGCCACGTCCTCCTCCAACCTAAAGAACACAATGCTGTTTTCCTTCCATGTAATCCTCCGAGTAATTGGCGTGATTGAGAGATACGCTGCCAAAATGAATGATTATTCATGGAAGATCACTCATCACATATGCGTCTGAGGGCCTCGGCTAAATTGACGTGCATTGTGTTGCTTTTTGGGTAAGTTTTCTTTGGACAGCGGCCTGTCATACGCATCAAATTGGGAAACAACCCAAACTGCGAAGTTGAAGTGCAGCCAAAACATTTGGCGTATACCAGAACCAGAGTATGACTGATACGCCTCTGTGTAGTCACCGTGCGTGGCAGAGACAACAATACATTACAACAAAAAACAGCTGTTATGTTAAGTGAAGCATGCAGATGGGGGGAAAAAAGTAACACACTGTCTCATTTGTGCGCCCTTCTTGGTCACAGGTTTTAGTGAACATCGGCAACCATTTCGATCTCAAAGCAAGTGTTTTCCAAGCTCCAAGGAGGGGGATATATAGTTTCAGCTTTCACGTGGTGAAGGTCTACAACAGACAAACCATACAGGTGAGCATATGTCAAATAGTCGCACTCTGCATTTAATAGATCACATTTTTTTCAGACACTAAACTCCGAGCCCGTGTCTCCTCCTCTGCTGCAGGTGAACCTGATGCAGAATGATTATCCGGTTATATCAGCGTTCGCCGGTGACCAGGACGTTACGAGAGAGGCAGCAAGCAACGGAGTACTGCTGATGGTTGAGCGGGAGGACCGGGTCTATCTGAAGCTGGAACGGGGCACCTTAATGGGCGGATGGAAATACTCCACCTTCTCAGGCTTTCTAGTCTTTCCTCTATAATCTGATCTGCGATGATCCACGTCGCACCGGGGGACTCTGCTTCTGTTGAGGAAGAAAAAAAGAAAAAAAGAAAAAGAAAAAAACGACAAAAAAAACAAAAAACAGGCCATTTATTTTTAACTTAAATAAACTGTCAGCCAAGGAAGCCGACGAATATCTGTATACCTACACTCGTCCACTATCTAGTCAAATATGAACGTTTCCTTGGAGTTTCATATATTCAAATCCATCTGTCAACTTTAACGCAATCTGGATGACTAAACGTATTGATCGGCCAGTGGCGTGTGCTTGTCGGGTATGTGGATTTTTTTTTTCTTGCTTGGAAAACAAACTTTGCCAACAGACAAACGGGTGAACCTGGGCAAAAAAAAAGTAATAATAAAAAAAAAAAAAAAAAAAAAAAAAAGAATGGACACGAGAGAAGACGACGAGTGGAAGAACTGATGTCCTGGACAGGCCGAGTGTGTTATGCTCTATTTTATGTTTGTATAGCCTTAAAGAGTATATGGTTTCCTCCCAAGTGAAGTATATGGAATTATGGACAACCAGAAGAAGAAGGAGAAGAAGAAGAAGAAGAAGTGCTTTCACGCCCAAGGCATTTTTTTGCACGAGTGGAAGTTTTTACTTTATGTTTTGTGCTGTCAATGGTGTTGCGTTTGGATGCCGAACATATTGAAAATAAGCCAAATGTAGGACGCCGACGAGTTTATTAAAAAGAGAAGAAAAAAAAGGCGACATATTTCAGCCACCGGAGACGACTTAGAGCCCTTTTATTAAAAAAAAGAAGATAATTATATAATTTATAAAGTACATATTCACATTATTGTGTGTTCTACATTTCGGAATCTGCGTAGCTTTGACTGATTTAATGTTCAGTGACCTTGCTCACCAAATGTACATTGTGGAAATAATAGAAGAATCCCTATATGTCCCGCTTAATAAAAGATATTGTATTGTATAGGCTAAGCGCATTTATCGCTTTTTATTCACAGGACTTTGCACTTTTAAAAAAAGGGAGCAGGCTGAAGATAAAACCTTTGTCCATTAGAAGGTAGAGTTTGGTGAAGGAAAGGCCTCAGGAGGAGACACACACACACACACACACACACACACACACACACACACACAGTGCTGACTGTTCGCCTTAGTCCCTGTCCGAGGTCCTGAAATATTCAGAAAGTCTCGCAACACGTGTTAGGGGACGATTATGAACATGAGATGCGATTTAGTTTTCAGATGTGTTAACTTTAAAACAAGTACATGGTGTCTGCCTCATTGTTACTGACTGGCAAGTGTGATTTTATTGCTGGAGCTGAGCACGGCACGACTTTGGTGCGTCTTTACGCAGCGCACGACGGTTAGAAACTACTAGAGGAGCGCTTTGTTTCAGACGAATCCACGATTAAATAAACATATATTATGACGGACACACGCATGCGTTTAAGGCTATGCTGTGATAAAAGAAGGCATAACAAGCGCAAAGGTCCACAGAGCCTGAGGTGTACATTTGTTTGTTTGTTTGTTTGTTTTTTATCACATAATTGGATGCCATCTTGTTTGAGAATCAACGTTTTTGGATATTCCCGCCCACACACACACACACACACACACACACACACACACACACCTTCTCTCACCTACTCCCTCCTCTCTCTCACACACACACACTCACTCAGTCAAATACTCCCACCCCCTCTAAATTAAATTCAAGTCCAGGTCTGAATCTGAATCAAAGCAAAGAAGTGACTTGTGAAAGAATCTTTGAAGGAATGATTTTTATGAACTGCTATCCTGAAATCAGACTCTACAGCACACGTTTAAGCAACGATATTAACATGATTTGAACATACAGCAATTCTGTAGAAAATCTATCCTAAATGTAGAAAGTATTACTTGCTGGTGTGCACGGTGATGAGGTGAATCCAGGTGAAAGGCTTTATTGATTTCCCTTGTTAAATCAGTGACAGTAGCAGATGAGTTTGGGGCAACCGAGATGTGGGCTGAAAAGCAAAAACATTGCTGCAACTCAGTGTCAGAGAGGTCCTCAGTGTTTTGAACACCTGTGGACGCTGCAGTTAAGCTGTCTTTAATACTTGCAAGTCAACGTGCTGTAATTGATCTCTCTCATGTGAGACTACTGGGTCAAAGGGCAAACTGTGTTAACTCATGCTTCAGTTTAGTTTGGAAAAGGTCATTCTCCATTGACCTTTTTAGAGCTGTGGAGACGAGCACTGTTTCAGTGTAAACTTTGCTGTGTTCAACTCTGGGGACATGATCTGAGAGGCACCTTTAAACTTCCTGTATGGAAGCTGGGCGCCGGTGTGCATGCAAATGTCCTCGCTGAAACATCTGTAGGAGGAGATCTGGAAAACAAGAAATGCACACGAAAACAACATATCTTCTTAATTACTCTGTGTGCAGAGGAGAGGGGGTACACTGCAGAGATTGTGAAGCTTGCTATTGGTTTTCTCAGGCAAGCTCAAACGGTTAAATTTAGGTGGCGAAGCTTTAAAAAAAAAGAAAAACACTTTAATTTATTTTCTCTGCCTTTTTAAGTGACTAGATTAAAAAAAAACAACCTCTGATTAGTTGAACACCACGAGATACAAACATAAAGTGATTCTCTGGAGAAAATGTCCATTTAAAACAAAGCCAACATGACATTGGCAAAAAGAATATTGTTTTTTAATGAGTTTGAGTAATGTGGTAAATCTGCCAAAAGAGTTAATAGCCGTATTGCAACACTATGATAATCCTCAGCTTCTTGAAACACGTTCAACTATTGCTACTACTATATCAAAAACTCAAACATAAGAAAAAAACAGAAAAATAAGAGTACGTTCACGTGGGTTAAGAAGTAAATCCAACATCTGCTCGGCTCGGAAAATATTTCCATTTATAATTGGCGATATCGTACATGTGAGCATCTGGAAACTTGAGTTTGATGGTTTGCTTCTTCTCGGTGGCTTAAAAGAAAAACATACCTTCATCTTGTGTGTGACAGAACACAACAGCAGAGAACAAAGACAGAGACCTGCTGATAGCCTGCTGATGCCAGCACTGCACAAAAGCAGCAGAAATTGCCAGCAAATCAGAGTGATTTGGAGAGTGTATTAAATTGGCCTATAAAGTGCTAATTGTGCCCATACTGGAATGAAAAGTCGGTTTGCAAATGATTCCCTTAGATAATTAAGACAGCCGTCAAACATGTACTCTCTCAGCAAACGAGAAATGGAAACAAAAACACTTTTTGGTTATTGCGTATCAGTTAAGTATGGCTGCTCCATCATGTAAGAAATATAACATCCATCGAGGGGGTTATTAAAGAGCGATTTGTTGAAGTCTTTTTACACCTTCAGAGACAAATATTATCTAAATTGTTGTATAAGACACCAAATGCTGCCAGTTTACTCAGGTATTCTTTGTTTGTAGCAGTAACTACAGAGTCAACTGCGTTTTCAGCTATGTTGAACGTGGGTGTTGCCCACCCCAAAGCACAATCACTCTTTAAATATGGGGCCCTTTTTTATGGCAGCACAGATGGCATTTTACTGTGCTTTGTAGGCCACATGCAGATAATTACAAAACTTGCAGATGCCATTAAAAAGACCTGAACTCGTATGGCCTTTTCACTTTTTTAGAGCATTATTTGTTCCTCCTCCTCTTCCTCCTCCCCCTATGTGTCTTTAAAGATGATGTCCTCGTGATACACACCCTTTTGAGGGTTGGTCTTTTGATGTGCATCTCTCTGGGATACAGCACATGCAATAAGATCATAGGCCAGCTGCAACAAGGGCCCCTCGCTGCGTGAAGGTGCAGCACTGGAATCTAAATGATGTAATAGAGTCATCGGATGGGTGGCAGATCCAGACTCTCATGCCAGTTGTTCATTAGGGAGGTTGTTTTAGTGTAGGGTTATAGGCTCAGACATGTTTACACTTTTTAAGCATTATGTACATGCATGAACATGCATCACATCACACTGGAGTGTCATTCAGCCTTCAACAAAGTGGCTCATGTTTGGAAACGTCGACGTCTTCAATCTGCTTCAGAGAAAAAGGAAGCAAGATTAAAACTGTTTTAGCAATAAGAATTAAAGTTGTCTGGTGTTGATTTGAAAGCTGTCCTCTGAAGATCAAGACGGCTTTGACATTCATTTCAGCTCCTCTTGTAGCCACTAAACATTTAAACATTTAATCACGTCGCCTTTTGCGTATCTTCAGAGGGCAATTTGTTCAGTTTTAACAAGGATGATAGTTTGGTGATGATAGTAACGTGTCATCTTCTCTCTCTGTTTTTTTTTTTTTTACACGTTAACAAGAAAAATGAATTTATCACTTGTGCAAATGAGATGAATGCCACCCTCCCCCGCCTCCTACTCCGTGTCTCAAAACATCACTACAGTTTATTTGTTTCCTTCAGTTCCAATGGACGGCACAGTTCTTCATTGGAAAATTGTAAAAGTTAAATCTTGCACTCTTGTGCGAGAAACAAATGTACGTGTGAGAAAAAGTTCCCATCTGACACAATGCATCACCTCTACCCTGCTGTGTACATTGTTAATTCAGCATCACACCAATGGGATTTTTTCTTCTCACACGTCAAATATACTGTTTAACCTCAGACCCGGCTCTAAATATATCTAAAAAATCCCCACAATCACTGATTTTAGTTCGATTTGTTATATTTTTCTTTAGAAAATAAATTGGCGCTTTCACCTTGAAACATGTCTTCCCTGGTTTGAAGAGTTCAGGCTTCACGGATTCTTGTATCAGCACGTACTCAGGATAACCTCAACTAGAGAATTTTCTGCTCGGTTATACAGTGAGAAGCTGTCTCCGTCAGACCCAACATTTACTTTCCCATTCAGAGACCAGGGGTCAAAAAAACACGGTGATATTGTTGGCACACTGTGAGGCCCTTCAGAAATAGTTTCCCGACCCATCTCAAAACCCCAGCTCATAGTTTAAGAGTGGAGTTGAGCACTTTGCTTTCCTCGCTTCCTCTCAGAGCCTCAGAAAGCAAAATGTAAAGAGATGCTCTGTAGAATGTAGATATCAACCAAAGACTCAACAGTTTAGTGATTGTCTCTAATTGTGCATCTCACCGGCCGGTTTGACTAATGAAGCCACGTTTGTTGCAACATTTGCAGATATCTCAGGATATTTCCAGAAAATGTTTCTTCAAAGATGCACACTGCCAAAGGAGACAGACCCTAACAAGATTTTCAACCTTTCCTTTTGATTGCGGATGAGCTAAATACATTGATATGCATGAGAGACAAAAAGCCCTCAGAAAAGGTGTCTTTTGCCATAGATTCATTTTCTCCCAGTCCTAGTTCTTAATATGGCTGAAATTGCCTTACGTGTGATTGTGAGTGTGAATAAGGCTTTCACAGCATTATTTTTATTCAAGCTGTTCCCAGGCAAACCTACAGGCAGTTCCTTTTGGGTCTGAAATGACGCTTAGGGGGCCCACTCAGTCTAATATCTAATATGGCTGTGAGTTAAAAAGGAAATGCATACTGAATGTCAGGATTTATCACCACTTTTAATGGTCCAGACCTCTTTATATCATTTAGAAAAACCTCTTTCTATAGGTTTCCTTCCAAATGAGCCCTGCTAATTTCACGGGCCTTACTAATGGCAGCATTTTGTCGGCAAAGCATGGAGACATAACCTGCATAGGACTTATAACCACTTGTGCCCTCTTCTAATGGAGGAGTATGACAGACTTAAGCACTTCACAAATATTTGTATTCTTAAATACAAGACTATATCAGATTATATACATAAGTCATATATCCTTTCAGATTTCACCTTAGGCTTCCGTATTACAGTTTCAGGTTCTGTGGTGACCTACCTAATTTGCACTTGAATAGAAAGACACTGATGCAAACGGAGAATGCACTGAGAGGATAACATGTGGCAGTGGCTTGTTAATAATGCATTTGTTTGCCAAACAAATAAATAGACGCATAACACAGACAAACATCAGTCACAGAACCGCCTCTGTGAACAGGCCCATCCCTGAAGTAAAGGGGGGAGTGAGGAGAAAGACAGAGAAAGTCTGTTTATTCCTTCTGCCACAGCCTGCAATATCCATACTGCTGAAACACGCAATTCCCCAAAGGAAATACAACCTCGTCCAAGCCCAACCCATCAGCAACCACCCCTCCCTCAACCAACATCACACACTAGACAGTAGGCAACGAGCAGCCAGGCAACCCAGGCTCATATGAACAACTCCTTGATGTGATGGTTTCCAATACATCATCTGTCTACACATTAGATTCAGGCGCAGCAAGCCAGAGAGAAAGCATCCTGGATCCCAGCACCTAACCAGTTTAGCTACATTCATTAGAATAGGGGTGGGAGGGGGGGGGGGACTGTGCCTCAGCACAACTAGCTGATGCGGATGAGAAAACACACACTGAGAGTTGTTGATGCTTTGAATCAAGGAAACACACACACACACACACACAGAAATAAACACACTTGTGGGGCATGTGGAAAGTGCATTTGCCACAGTAGCAGCAGCAGCAGCAGCAGCAGCAGTACGATTATTTTTACAGGTGTGTGTTCTGGTTATGGTAATTTTATAGATCATTTGGAAGGGATATAACACTGGGTTTAATAAGGTTACATCCCTTGGCCCTGTAACTGGAGATAGACTATCACCAACCACAGCCAAGAAACCAGTATTATATACCAGTAGTAAACCAGTATACTGCTAATGGAAACGCATACCTAACTCAATATTTGAGGTATTTCATCCACAGTTTGTTTTCTGAGCAGATGGCACCAGACAGACAAGCAAATCGGGTGTCACATGCAAGTGTTTTTGTTTGGTTTGCATGGATCTTTGTAGCAAGAAGAGCGCGCTTTTTTTGCAAAACATACAATAAAATGTAAAGAAACCCTGCAAACGTTAATGGAATTAAATACAAGACTTTCCTGTAGATTACTGCGTATATCCACAACTCCATGAAACCTGTTGTTCTGCGCCGACAGAGACGTGAGCTGTTTACTTATAACTCTTTGTATTGCTTTATAGATACAGACAGTTACATACGACCAATACAAAAGACATCCCTTTAATGTGACACACGATGCAGTGATAATAAAGCATCTGGAGACTTAGAGGTAAAGGAAAACACGTGGTCGATATCGATGTATCCCCGCTGCAGAGAGATTTTTTTTCCCATGTTCGATGTCACGTTGCCACACTCTTACTATTATGAGTAATAGCATTAATTAAATGGAGAGCTTTTCACAACGTAGTCAAACAATGAAAATGAAAAAAAGGAATCAACGTATGTAATAAGGAAACATTATTCCACGACACAGGAGGTGTTCATCTGGAGCTAAATTTAGGTCAGTCTATCCACCTGTCAGAAGGAGCTTCCTCACCCCACGTAGAGTGATTCTGGTTACAGGATGTTCTTAGTATAGCATATATAGGTGTAACATAAATCTGTGGGCAGTGAATATAAATTCATGAAAAAAACAACAACCCTGTGAATAGTTTGAATAACAGCTGTTGAAAGTCTGCCCAACACGAATACCAGCTGTTTCCCTGAATCCACACTACATACTAATTCTACGCACTTCTATAGTTATGATTCGTCATATTGTTTCAGCAGGTAGATTACAAAAACATTAGCATACATTACCATTTATACCAATGTTTCGAGGCTTCCGCTGCAGCCAGCGAATATCTGGAAAACAGATTACAGAGGCTCCCTCTGCAGTAAGCAACTTCATACGCAAGAATGATGAAAAAGACACATTAATGCTAATTTCTTAAACAGATATCTGTGCATGAATGCAGAGAGCTTTAAGAAAAGCTGATAAAAACGATAGCCAACGCGTTCCAAGTTAGCATTTTGCCGTTGTTCCGCCTCTTTCGCCGTTGCAACCAAAGCCGGTCAAATGCTACTCGGACGACAAACATAAAAACCAGAACGCTTCTGGACCCTCAACCTACAGATGATCATCCACATGTAAATATCTGTTTATAGAGATGATTGCCAATTAAACTTCAGCAAGACACTGAAGTTATCATTTAACTCGTATGCATTAAAAGTACACTTAAAGACTATTTTGTCTACTGTGAACACACTACAATAAATACAATCAGTATGTAGTATGGACTTGTGAATGTGTTTTGATTAAGTCTTTAACTATAAGTTGATGTTTACTGATGAAGCTTTATCAAGCAAACATAGAAGAATTGGAACATTTTCAGCAGGGGCCATACTTCTACATCTTTTAGTTAACTGACTGCAATGATACTGAAAGTCGGCTAGCCTAGTATAAAATATGTCACATGGAATAATGTTGTTATTCAGGGCCATGATGAGTTTAACTACAGCAGCAGCTGGTGCTCCATCGCCTATGCTAGCTTCTTTGTTTTGGTTATATTTTCAATTTACAGAGTTCACCATTAAACAAACTGTATAATCCATCTTTCGCCACACTCATTAGAGGATTTAAGTTAAGAGATTAAAGGTAAATCTTCTAGACAAATTGACTTGCTCTAAACAAACAAACAAACAGTTTTCATTATCTCTTATTTATGGCTGAAGAAAGCAGTTGGATTTTATTTCGTCCCATAAAAACAGATTTTATGATCATTTAGAGTAAACCGAATGCTGCATTGATATTTAAATATCTGACAAGGAAGGAATCAAGCATTGCATCCCTATTAATACCACCGATAGCACAGAAGTCTAGAATATTAAGTTCTGTATGTCATCTACAACCTTTCAGCTTAGATTTTCCAGTTCAGCACTGGTGGTGACAAAACTATGTTCCAATGCTGTTTTATTATTTAAATGGTGACAAAACTAAACACGCTGCACAATCCTGCAAAATCACAGTTCCGCAGCCGACAAGATGGTCGGTGAGTCTAGTGATGAATTACAGGTGCTGCTCAAAGTCCTCACACACTGTCTCATCATTCACTATAACACACTGATACTGAACATGTAGTATAGTGTGACCAGGAATGGTGCTGAAACAAGATGTCCTCATACATAGGATATCTTACCATGTGGACAACCTCAGGCATCATTATTTCTTTCTTTTATAAGCTGTGGTCCAGGACTACTGGATGATGATTTAATGAGGAGCCCAGCTCACGTTGTCCACAATACTCTAGCTGCTCCTGGAGAACTGTTTTGGACATACTGACAGTCACACATATATGTGGTATTTTAAACAATGCGACAAGTTATGATACGGCAGATATGGCGGCTAAACCTGGAAATTTAATTGTATCTGGGAACTCATTAAAAAATACAAGTTCTTCTGTCATGTAGAGACCCACTTATTGGCAGATTTTAGGTCCTGACCCACAGCGTAGCACACTGTACTCAGAGATATTGTAGATGGCAGCAGAAATAGGAGGGATTTAAGGAGTTCTCAATAAAATGTTTTATGGGGAAAAAAATACACATTTCAAGAGAGTCAAGTATCATATCTTTTCATTGGACTTGGAATTCATGTCATTATACTTCGCCTACACCCTTTAAGAATTCCAATATTGACAAATTGCATGCTGCTGCAGATCAGATCAATCAGTCTCCATGGTAAAGGAAATAAAAGCCTGAGCATCTTATCGTAAACATATGGGTGTAGAGCCTTGGTGGAGGGATTGAATTGAGCCTGTGTTCATCCGAGTTTCTCCACAGCCTCAGGCATCACGGGGGACCTTGAGGAATGCTTCAGGCACGTTTAAGGGCAAAAAAAAATAGACAGAAGTCTTTCAGTAGGCTGGAGAGTTAAGGTCGGTCTGCTATGAGTTCACTGCAGTGACGATGAAAATTCATCACACTGTCAATAATCACCTTCATTATCCTCCACCTGACATGTCAGGCTCAAGGAGGAAATATGACAGAAACTGAAGGTCATTTTGACGTTAGAACGCCTGTTTTAAATCACATTATTCATTGGAACGTTTCAAATTAGTTACACAGCCTTTCATTTATTTCTTCGACTATGTGCGATATAGAACCGTTCAAAAGCTTGGACTCACTCACCACAAAAGCTTGATTCGATACAGTCAGATAGCTGAGTGGACCACTCTATATTTCTGAATGGTCTTTCATGCTTTTAGGTTGTAGAAAAGTCCTCTTTACGAATAGATGTTATTTTGGATGAAGGGGTTTCAGAAAAAAAAAAAGAAAAAGAAAGGAAAAAGTTGAAAAAAACAAAACAGTTTTTGAACAAACTGCTGCACGATAGTTCAAACCAGACCGAGAAATGAAAAGGGCAGAAAAAAACAAAGAAAACCTCAGAGCAACAGATTTAAATAGGAATGTTTCACTGTCAAGTGCTCAAAGCTTCAAAACAGAAATAGAAGGTTAGCGCTATTAGAATTGGGTCAGAATATCAACTAAACATACTGAGGACTGACAAAGTTACAGTTTAAGACTATTCAATCTAACCACTTAGTAGACTGAAAAAAGCTCAAAGAAAACAGGTTCCCAGAATGTTTTTGGTCAACTGTAGCATTTAATCAGGTCTGGAAACCAACTTTAAAGGCTGTTTAGCTTGAAAAATGGTTAGAAACCTATTCTCCCATGTCATTCAACACTGCTGGGACATCAACTAAATGGAAGTTTTAATCATTGAATTATTATTCTTTTGCAATATGTAAATCTGTACACAAACTTGTGTGCACAGTTCGACAACCGTACTCTTGGATTCTCTTATACAAATCGGAGCTTTGTAAAACCTCAGATTATGGGCACAGTTTTTAATCAAAGGAAACTACGGTGGCTGCAAACCCAGAAACAATTCTTATTTACAGGTGATTATCATAGATGGTATCAAGAATGTGACGTCACCAACAGGCTTTTTGAGAGCAGAGTGTGTGGTGGCTCTGGCCACCGCCATTTTGGCATTTCTGCCTATGTCGCCCCCTGGCTAATCTAAAAAAAATTGCAAAAATGAGTAGAATTAGTGATCCTAAGACTATCTGCATGATGCCTGGTTGCTTAATCAAGCCATCTATAAAATCCAGCCTCAGTACAGTTGTCATGAATGGGGAAATTAGCTATAGAGAACAAAAACTGTTATTTTGTACCAGGCTGTAAACATGTTTATTTCTGCTGTGAAGTTGACATTTTAATATGGGGACTTATGGAGATTGACTTGTTCTGTAGCCAGCCTCAAGTGGACGTTAAAGGAACTGCAGTTTTTGGCAATGGCACCGCATTGGCTTCCCTTCACAGCCATGGAGGTTAATGAAAACATAGTTATGCATACTGTATTTAGTTTCTGCTATGGTCTAAAAATATTGTGCGATAAATCGTACACCTTTAATGCAACTACTTAAAAAAAAAATGTATTGGTGTTTGAACACCATTAACCCAAAACACCTGATGCAGTTCTCCCTCGTCTACGAATCAGGCTTGTCTGTTTAATGAGTGTGCCTTACAGAGGACAGAAAGAGCCTCTTGTTGCAGGCTGGAGCATGCATTGGCTCAGATAGCGTGTTTAAAGAGTGTGTTAGAGCCAATCCACTTTGGGCAGAACCTTGATCCATGCTGGCACGCTGATAAGCCTTGCTCAGGTGTTGCCAGAGGCACCATGATAATGGTCAGAGCGTGCAGAATCATTTCAGGAGCGCTGATAGTTCAGGAGGAATTAATGAAAGACACGGTTACACAGGTTCATCATTGGTAACGTGGTGACATCATACTCAAAGGTGAGAAGTCAGAGCCACTTTCTCTCTCCAGGAAATTAAACGCAGTCATCACGAATGACCCCCCGAGAGTACAACACCAGAGAGCTGAATCCTCCACGTGAAGCACAAACACAAAGATGCTCTCTCTACAAGGTGCACAATTCCATACTGGATCTGCTCGCTTTAAATTCAGGATATTGAACCAAAACATAATTCAGAATAATTTAAAACCCATTTAGAATTAAATGACAGCAGAGTGCTTAAGAAACCCATTTTGTTCTGATGCAAGTGTCTGGTTTGTGTTGAGATTTGCCCAATCACAGTCCCTCCCCATCCACTCTGCCCCAGTTCTCGAATAGTCCCCATCTGGTTTGACAATCTGTTTTGATGGAAATCAGTTGTTTTTTTAGCTCCTCTCATCTCCACTCTCTGCTCTTGCAGTTTTTACTTGAAGTTTCCCCGCGATCACGGCTCAGACACTGCAGATGAAACTTGGGCATGATCACAGCCTCTCCTGCGTCTCCACCAGTGCCTCGCAGTGCTCGCCTGCCCCGTGGGAATAAGGCCTCGTAACAATAGGACCTCCTAAATTTCACCTCAAACAGGGCCGGGAGATTATTGGGATGGAAATGTAAGTGTTAGGACTTTGTGTCAGTGTAAAAAGAGGCTTTTTACCATCTGTTCATTTTTTTAATTTTGATTTTCTTTTGTTTTGTTTTTTTAAACAGGCTGTTTCATCTTATTCATCTTACAAGACCATTAGGCAGGCTAAATTTATAGAAGCTGGATGACGGGTTCTGTTTAATTTATTTTTATCTCAGCGTCTTTGTAATGCAGGAGGTCTTTATTGTTCTCTTGAATACTTAAGAGATCGACAAGTTAGCTCCTGAAAAAGAGGATTTAAAAACCTGCCTTTATTTTAGGGAACTGAGCCATAAATTAAAAACACAGGATGAAATTATGACTTAACTAAAAACTGCATTAAGCACTCATTATATTACCGAATTATTGGATTTAGTTTATTTTTGTCTGAATTAATTCCAAACTAAAGCTGTAGGATCATACTAAAGGTTAAAGAAAAAACAGTTAATGCGGCAGCCGGCAGGAAAGTTTTTATCAGCTCTGCATACCTTTGGATGTCAATGTTGAAAGAGTAAACACAGTTAAGAGAGTCAGCAAGAAAACAAGAGGGGGGAGTCGACTCCCCCTCATCGCCCCTCCTTCGTCTGTCTCTATGGAATAACTGTGACTACCCTCACAAACTCTGTCTCTGTCAACAACTGCCAATGCATCTTCAGACGGTAAATCGTGATCAACGTGGAGAAACTCTACCCAGGCAGAGAGGCGAGGAAGCAGAAGAAACAGGCCTTTTTTTTTCTTCTTCTTCTTGCAGATGCATTGTGAATATTCTTTTGTGTCCTGCTTTCCTACTTCTGCCTTTTATATTGCAAAGTTTCAGAGTGTTTTTAAATGCAAAGGTGCTGCGCTTTTTCTTAGTCCCCAAGTGCATTCCCAAAACACTCTCTGTATCTGTCTCTTCCTACCCCCTGTCTCTCCCTCTCTCTTTCACCCTGTACTTCTTGATTTTCCATCTCCCACAGGTTCACCAGATGATACCACTGCCTCGACGTTCCTTTCTTCCCCCCCTTCCCATCTCTGCACACATAATTTTTTGGGTTCTGACTTTACTTCAAAGAGGTTTTAAGCCAAGTGGTTCTAGTTTTTCCTGTTTTTTCATCTGAATGTGCACAAGGAGGATAGAGCCAGATGCTCAGACTGAGCTTCTGTACACTTAAACAGCAAAAACACATAAATAAAATAAAAAAATAAGTACATACACACATATAGAGGACATGTGTGCAGAGACAATCAAAAAAAAAAACTATCCAGTAGCAGATTTCTGGCATTCTTTGCCACTGCTTTTAAACATTTAAAAGAAAAAAGGAAAGCCAGCTTTCCTTTAGTCACTTCTAGCCTCCTTTAAGCCTTGTATGCCAAGGAACAGAGGTAACACACCACACATGAACCTTGAAACATGTCCTACATCAAAAGATACGCCCGTTCTGTTCTGCGTTGAACCCCTTAGATTCGTAGAACACAGTAAAACTGTTCGGTTACCGGTGGGCAGAAAGGAATAAAAAAATAAATAAATAAAAGAGTGCTTGATCCATGTTCGGCAGTGTGGGCTGTATTTAATCCTTGCCACAGACTGTACAGGAATCCTGTTATATTCACAAATCCTTCAAAATAGCAGGATTTCTAGGGTGGTGCTTCAACCCGTCCCACCTCTTTCCTTCCACCACTTCATTCAGGTGTTGCTGCATTTATGTGATTTAGTAATTTTTTTTTAAAGAAGTGCACGGGAAGAAAGGGAGTCCTCGTGGCCACTCCCCGCACCCTCAGGCTGCTCTTCTTTTATCTCGGATTGTACTTCCTTTGCTCCACAATGTGTGTGATGCCATTCTTTACTTCCCTGCTGTATGGGCTGTATGTTTGTGTTCAACTAACAACAGTCCCGTGGTGAATCAAATCGGGAGATTATAAGAACATTCAAACGGACCAAATTGGCTTCCAGGAGAGCTTAAATCAATCTAAACTTAAAATTGCAGGGGAAAAGAAGCCTTTGGGATATTTGTGGGGAAAAAAAAGGAAGATCTAGACAAGGAGGGTGGTGGAGGAGGAGGACGAGGAGGATGAGGAGGAGGGGAGGGTGAGAGTAAACCAAGGCTGTTTTGGGTAATACGAGCGTGAAATGCCACGGCATCAATTACTGAATGATTGAGGGCAATCTGACTGTGTGTGCTGCAATTCAGCAGGAGAGAGGAGGAAATAATGGATAAACAGTGATTATGCCAAGTCCAGATTGAGAATGTTCACATTTACGGTGTGACACTGGGACAACAACAGCTGTATTACTGCCTGTCATTTATGCAATATGTATTTCATAGCAACATGTCTCCAATTACCTCATTCTTACACGGAGCACAATACAGTGGATCCTTGCTGTCGAAGCTGATAGATTGCGGAGCGGTGTTGTCATTCATCGCATTGTGTTCAGTTCAATGAGTAAGTCTTATTTTCTCTGAATGGCCAACTAATTGACCCGTGTGCTACATTGCCACAGCAAGTCACGGTTTAATACGGTATCCGTCATGGAAATAATGTTTTAAACCTGCCTCAATTTCTGCCTGAAATCCTGAAAGGACAGCTTTCATGTGCCAGAAGCCAAACCTACACCATCCCACCTCTGTCTCCCTCCGTTTCTGTCTTTGTCTCCCTCTCCATCCAACCCACCATCCCCTGCTTATTTAAGCTTGCTAAGTGATAGGCCATGGCAGGGGCTTCTTCGTTCAAAAGACAGGCGCATCATTAGGGAGCTGAAGAGTGCAGTTTCTGCCCCCAGGGGAGGGATGACAGTCCGTCACCGCCCTGGGGCTTACCTTACTTTGGACCGTGGAAATCAAAGATGGTGCTCTGAAATTTGAATAGAATCGGATGAAATACTCACACAGCTTTTCTCCTCGTCCAGCGTTAATTCTGCTGTTGGGGGAGAGGTAAAAAAAAAAGCTCAGAGCATTGTGAAGTGATAATAATTAATCACTGAGTGAAGGCCAGGGCATTTCAAAGTCAGTGTTTTTGTCGTTAGTTGGAGCAAATAAATGAAATTCAAGCAAATGAGATAACACACGTGGAACAACAAGAAGTCGGATAAATGTGGCTACGGAGGAGTAAATATTGATAACTCCCACGTTCTTTAACTCCAGACTGTCATATGGCATGTGTCACAGAGGAAGATGACTTCTTTGCAAGTGAACGAACCTTTTGATTCTTCATCTTTTGAGGATTGCCTCGCGTTAGTGAGGGTTCAGCAGCTTTCTGTGCCTCCGTGTTAACCTTGTTCTGTCACTGCCGTAGTTTTGCTCAAGCTTCTGTAAGGTACAGTACTGATCTGCTGCTACTCATGCCAAACAAAGAGTTGTTTCGGAGTGAACTGCAGCACCACGGAGAGCACAAGTTTAGATCACTCTGAGATTGTATGACTCCCTTCACTCCAATTACTCAAAGCGCTTACTGCAGGGGCTCATGCATATGCAAATATTTTTGGGATATGTGAGTGCATGATCTGGTAAAACTTTGCAATAAAGGGACACAGATCCCAGAGGAGTTATCTTAGCAAATAATACAACATATGGGCGTTAATGTGATTTCAACATGTCGATATGGCTTTTTTTTTTTCATTTCTGCTGTTCTTTCTGCTATTTATGAGCTAATGGTGCGTTCAGCTTAAAGTCATGCTGCTTCACAGTTTGATAACATGATGCACTATTAACTTGAGTAGAAACATAAATAGTACATAATAGTGAGGAAATCTTACTGTAATCTTACATTTCTAATGATTTTAGTTAGGTGCACCACTTACAGCACAAAATATAAACTGTTGTATGCATATATGAAGGAAAACAAATGTTGTCTTGTTTATTTGCTATTTAACACCTAATTACACATGCCGTCTCCCCGGCTACTGTTAAATAAACTCAGTTACTCAGTGTTTCTAAGTGCCTGGAGGATTAGGCTGGTGGTACTGTAACCAACAATGAACTGATCCAACTAACAAGTCTGAACGAAAACAAACCGGTGACCAAACTGTTGCACTGGGTCACATGATTCCATCATTACAATGAACATGGGTGCTGTAGTCCATCTTAAGCCAGCCCCCCACACACAAACACACACACACACACACACACACACACACACACACACACACCGCTGCAGTAAATACTCATCAGTGAACCGAATATATATTAATCTGTGGTTGAAAATAAATAAATAAACACACTAATTAGTCCACTTTAAAGTTTGCTAAAACTATAATGCCCAGCTGAAATTACTTTTTTTTTTATGAAAGCATATATTTATGATTCCTTTTTAATGCATAGATTTACATCTGCAGAAGAAACAATGGAGCTTGAGTGCCACAGAGAGACAGGGGAGGTTGGAAAGTATTGGCAGATGGATTAACACATTGTTGGTTAGGGTCTTTTCATGGACTCCGTAGGAATAATTCCATAAGCAAATACATTTGCTATATGGTTACAGGATATTTAATGATCTCTGATAACATAAGTTGCTGGCATGAAATGTCAGTAACACCCACTTTATATGTGCACACATATCAAGGGAGTTGCACAGGTTTATTAGGTAGTGTTTTCTTCCCCCTGTGTGAACCAGTATTCATCATCACCCTTGAGTAACTTCTGTTTCCCCCCTTTGGCATCTTTGCTTGCATCACATATATGCTTCCTCTCTTTTATATCTGGTGCAGAAGAGTGTTTCAAGCCCGCCATTTAATTGAATCAAACACTGAAAATGTTTATCCAGGATTTTTTGTATTATTTATTTATTTTAAAGATATTTGTAACAGAGATGTGTAACAACAATTAGATCATGCAAGCTATTTCACCTAAAATAAGATATGGGTTGAAGTTGATTAACAGATCATTATATAATTATACATAAATTACAAATTAGTTATTCATTATTAGCATATAATAATCAAATCTATGCACTCACAAACCTTCCTGTACTTAAATGCATCAGTCCACAGTAGCCGACAAACACGTGCACACATGGTAAGTGCATACGTGTGTGAAGGTGAATCTTGTATGACTATTTCCTGATTTAAAACATTAGTCTGTAGAACAGCAGGGATGAAAGGACCCCCTACACGGCGCAATCCATTTTGGCTCCTGAACAGAAGTGTGCTATCTGGGCGATGTTCTGCATGCCTATACACACGGGAGTCTTTGTCAATGCTAATTGGCCAGGCTACCAACCAGCGAAGTGGAACACAGCTTCCCAAACACATCACGCCTTGTTTGTTATTGAGTGAATCCAAATGGTACCGTGCCTGTAGCACTGTAGAAAGTCACTAGCAGCCCCGGGATCTAACAGGGAAAGTTTAACCTGTTATTTCGTGCCTACATGCGGCACACAGGTCAGGGAAGGAAGTCGTCAGTTCACTGATTGCAGGTTGAAGAGAGAGAAAGAGAGAGATCTCCAACCGCCTCATGTTCTCCTGCACTAATAGCAAAATCTCAATTCCCCGACACTCGATTCATCTCAATTTATTGTATGTTGTTTCCATGGAGAACCTATTAGCACATTAGCTGTGTGCTCATTCTAACTGCCACAAACCACAGTGAGAAATAGATTCCTCTCAACTATGCTGTGGTACCCAGTAAAAAAAGCAAATGCCCCCGTTTAATGTGTAGTGATTCTTTCTGTGGCATTTTGCCTCCTCCTGTTGTCTCGCCTCTCTTATTAACATGCACTTAAATTCCCTTTGTTCTCTCAAGCGCTCATTAAAGAATTCAGTGCCTTCTGATGTCTATAGTTTTACATAATTAGAACCCAAGAGGGTTCCACATGTGCACTAAAGTTCTCCATTTGTTTTACTCTGCATTAGAGGAGCAATTTGTTTAATTTCTCTGGAGTTTAACCTTGCTGACTGTGATGGAAAAGCACCTGCAAATCTTCCATTCAGTCAGATCACTGGTGAGAAAACATCGCTGGCGAGGATTTTCTTCCTGTAGCGTCTGCAAGATATTATATATCCACTGCAGTTTTATACATATTAGAATTTACAGTGTGAACGTGCCATCGTCTTAAAAGCAATAATAATAATAATCTATCATTCAGAATTATGACACATTATGAATTATCAAGAGTTATATTTTTAATAATATGCTGATCTATCCATACGGTGTGGTGTGGTGTAAAACACTTAAACGTATTTATTGGACCTTTGAGATGTCCTGGCTGACAAAACCAATGTTGTCCATCTATAATGCTTCACTAAACAATATGAACTGTTTTTTTTCTTAATGCTTGCATCTTCAAAATGTCTCATGTGATGAAAGCCACCTATCGGCATTTTAAAACTCACTAATTAACACCTTTTTATCTTGAATGTTTAATTTCATAGCGTAAAAATAACTAATTCACTATTTTACACAGCTATGCGTCACATTATTTTCTGGCTAGAAGCTTCTGGTCCAAGAAACAGTCCAGCACGGTGCATAATCCACCGAGCTGGTGGACAGAGACGGGCTAAAAGTCTTTATGCAAAGCTAAGCTAAGTGGCTAGTCACTCACAGACATTAAAGAGGTATCAATCCTCTCATCTCTATCTTCCGCTATATAAGAACAGGGTATAAAATGCCTTCCATCATGCGCCCTTCCCTTTGATTAACCCCTGTGCGGTACCACCACAGGATGTCCCCACAGACCCTGAGTCAAACTACGTCCAGCTGCCAGGCCTTTTGGGCTATGAAAGGAACTAGGAACTTGGCGAATATGTCCCCGAGGAGCCTTTCATTTCCTAAGCCAATATTGGAGACTTTCTCCTTGGTAAGGCAGGAGACGAAAAAGCGAGGTTTGTTCTCCCCTCGTCTCATGATCCTGCTACGGGAATGGAAGAAAAAACATTTGGCAATGTTTGCCATGCTGGTGCCAACATGACAGACAAGGACAGAGAATTTATTCAAAGCCATGCCCCCCTCAGCATCTTGTATCGTTTTTTTTTTTTTTTTTGGCCATGATTTTTCTGCAGAAGATCCAAAATGCAAATACCCTTTGAGCTCAGTCCTTGTCTTACAGCTGTACAAGGCCAAAGGTGAAAGCAATACATGCCTGTGTGTCTTGCTTGTGTACACACACAGTTTGACTAGGGGTGGGTGGCGGGGTGTTGGGGGTCTGGGATATGGAAAATGTGAGGTGGGGAGGGCTTGGTGTGGTGTTCCAAAGTGAGTGGCCCGCCGAGGAAAACAATAAAGCACGAATGACAGGAACAGATGGCCCTCTTTATTGTCCCCTGAAATGCAAACACTGAATATCTTTGCTTGGTGGGTGGCATTATTATATATTTATTTTCTCCCTCCTGTCCCTCTCCCTGCTAATAGCCCTGGTGGCTGGCACCCACCCACATTTAAGACTAAAAGGCCTGATAAAGGGTTGGAGCCAGATGCTTATTATTGGTTGCTTAAGATTTAATGGGCAGAGACACAGAACAAAGATGACAAGGGGTGGCACAACTGTCCTAGGAGTTGGATGAGAGAGCGCTACAGTTAGGGCAAGAAAATGTTCTAAAAGCAAAAGTACAACATCATGGCTTAGACACTTGTCCAAAATCACCCCTTGTTTGCTACCTGGTGCACTATATTTACTTTCTGAAAAATAATGGTGATTCTGTCAGAAAGCTTATAACACACCGAAGAGTAAAACGTGTTTATGATGTGAGGCTCGTGAATGAAGGAAGGCTTTTAGACATAACATCTGTCAGACAAATATCAGGTTTCACTTTGCATTTATTCTCGCAATGCTGGGCTTCAAAAAAATAAAAAAATTTCCTCTATACCCACTTCAATTTACCACCTGATGTGCGTTTGATGCTGCTACAGTGTAATCAAAAAGGTATCTAACCTAGCATACACCAAAGAGAGAAAACTCTGCTATGCTCCCCCCCTAAAGGAGGTGTCTGACAAAATTAAAAACAAGGCTGGATGTGTTTGTAGTCTCTTGCATTTTGAGTTTGCTGAAAGATCGTCATTGTCAGGCATGAAATCTGAAAAACTTCACACAGCAGATTCAAAAACAAATCTTTCATGGTCAAAAAAACTCGTATTTGGAGGACATTATTGATAATCATATGGATGGATTACCAAGCGGGGCCCAGAGCCAGAGTCTCTGTGATATTCCTGTTATTTATTTTTTTTTGGTTAAAACACAGCAACCCATTTGTGTACCACACAGTAGACGTGGAGAGGATGGAGTAGCACAGTTGACACCGGAGACTGGGGTTTGTGTCCTTGCGGCTTGTGAAAGATTGTCATTTTGATTAAATGTTCCAAAAAAAACATGTTGCGCATCATGCTTCTAATCACTGCGATCACAGACCATGATCATTCCTTAACCCTCACCAAATGCTGCCAGTGCCAAAACATAACCAGCAAAAAATGTTTAGCGATGCTTGAGTTACAGTAAGCAGATATTTCTGTTGCAAGAGGAGAAGATTTTGGGTGAGTCAGCCAAAATCTTTTTGTTTTTTTAAATCAAAACTGATGCAATTGCCTTTAAATTAAGTTTAAGATGTCACACCAATAAAGCCAATTCAACACCTTCAAAAAGGGGAGTATTAGTCCCTTCAGTTTTTCTGCAGACATTTAGAGTTTGTGCTGTATATTACAGTATATCTGCAAGCTCACCGTGTCATGTCTTTACTGCTTCCCACTAGCACTTATAAATGCTATAAATGCTCATATTGGCAGAAGTTTCGACTGACATAGGTAGCTTTAAAAAAAAAAAGAAAAAGAAAAAGCCGAGTTAATCCGTACATAATATGCACCACGTATGGTGGTATAGCCACCTCTAAATGATACTGTAATGAAAACAATTACTGACAGCTTTAATTTGGATTAGGGAGCTACTGGTCTAAGCTCTTCATTACAGAGTCTTTTGCAAAGATACCCTCCGTTTGCTTGTGGTGGTACGACACAGTGATCCTCAAACGCTGATGATATTCAATAGAGCAGAGTTTAAGAAAATGACATAAATACTTTGCCCTCACGCTGCTCTTTGTTAAATCATTACCTCATTTGTCTCTCTTACTCCCCCTCACCCCTTACTCATTTCTCTTCCTCCTCGCTAACTTTTTTTTCTCCCCCCCCTCCGTCGTCTGTTTCACACAACAACCTCGCTCCCTCACTCCTCCTCCATCTCTTATCTTCCGCCAACTCTCCCCCCCTCTTATCTCGCATGCTCTCTCATTGCCCCTTCTCCATTTCCTACCTCTGTCTTTGTCCCTCCCCCTCCTTTGACACCTTCCCCTCCTCTCTCTCTCTTTCTTTCTCACTCTCTGTCTGCTCTACGACTATAATACAGCGTTGGCCGCCCCAGTTTTTGCTGGGTTCATCGCTCCTCTCCCTGATAATTCCCCTGTATTAACTGGCTGGAGTTATTACCCGTTATATGAGATGTCTATGTTGAGAGCGCTTTATGAGATCCTGGTCCCCGTGGATAAGATGATGGAGTTGGTGAGTGCTGTCATCCCCCAGCCGTATAATGGCATCAGTGGGGAAATACACAATGCCATGGATTATTGATAGAGCCATATCTGCACTTGTGCTGACAAATTCCTGGCCTGGGTTGAAGGGGCACATAATCCTGAAGAATATCTCTGTTAATATGGCCGCCTCCATGCAGTAACACCTCTGCTCTCTTTGGGGTACTTTGGTTTCTCTCCTCCCCTGTGACAAACCGTCGAGCATTCCCAGTGATTCAAATGAGAGGGTGAAGATTTATTCCAACAATAGGCTCTCTCCCACACCGTCTCACATTGAAGTAAGTATCACCTGATTGAGGAAACTGTCTTGCTGCTGCTGCGGCGACTCCCAAACACCAAAAATACGATTGTATTTTACGACGGGAAGCGAGAGAGAGTGCGCAATCGAACGGGGAGGACATGCAGAGTTTAAAGACGTATCATGAAAATAGCTCTTATGCTCTCACAGGTAAATTCCAATATGTACCGTACGGTGATGGCAACGGAAAGATACATCTTCTTATTAGTAGTTCACCATCCTTCAAAATAAGTCGCTAAGAAAGAAGGTAAACAATTCTGCACCGCCTATAAATAGTGTAGTCATTCCCATGGCTCTCATTACATGCCCCCTCCCTTCCTATTCCTCAATCTGTCTGATGCGCTGTGTTGGGATTTGGGCTCAACAGCATTTAGCCGGCGTGAAGACCACAGGCTGCAATTCTCAGTTACTGTATGGCCTTGATTTCTGATCCTAGATGCAAGGATCGCTCTCAGACGTGTGGGGAGGGAGGACGCGAGAGACAATAACTGATCAAATACAAGCAGTTAACGAAGCGACCCAGCGGCGCTACGGGCCCAATAAAAGAGGCCTCCTAAGATGGTCTGAGGGTGTATCAGAAAGCTGTTGTGTTTACAAGTCTCCCAATACCTCCACACCAAACTAGTCACAACATATTTGCGCATTTGTTTGAGAAATTGTATGTAAATGACCAAACAAGCATCTTGTTGTGAATTGCTCTTCATTGCTCATCTCGAGACTCAAGCCTCAGTAGCCATGTTGCTTTTCAGAGGAATATGAAATTACTATCACATTGAGGGAAATCAAAGTCTTGTTCTGCTGCAGTCCTCTGGGCAGCATTGTGCAGTATTGCTTTGGAAACGGGCCTAATTGGTATGTGTGGGCCAAACTCACCCCACTGCCTGAAAACTAGCTGGCTTCATGTTCACAACAATTGGATTTGGAATAGCTGCCCTAGATTGTTTGTGTTTCACAGTTAGGTTGTGTGTGTGTGTGTGTGTGTGTGTGTGTGTGTGTGTGTGTGTGCGCAACATCAAGAGTGCAAAGCTAATCCCGGCCTCTTCTCTGTCCGTCATATTAGAATGCATGACTCTTGTAATTGCTTGAAGTCCATTGTAGCCAATAGTGTCAACTATGTATTTTTAAAAAAAGCGGTGGGTGGTTGTGGTCTCCGAAAAGAAAATGGAGGGATTTGAGCTGAACAATTAGTGGCAGTTTCCATCTGACAGACCGTATTTCTACCTTTTAGCTCAGTGTACGGCCTGGCAGTACACCAGAAAGCAGAGAAAAAAAAGGAACATTAAGTCACCTATAATTTGCTTTCCCACAGTCAGAATGTGAAACAGACAAATGACAGCTTAGTGATTCATCTAGTCCATGCACCATGTCTGCCTCCTGAACGATGATTGGCTCTGGCACAGGGCTCGCCTCTCACCGTGCAAGCAGAGTGTGCGGTTTCCCGAGTCAAAACCTGTGATGTTGCCTTTTTTTTTCTTCTTTTTTTTTGTGCTATGCACTAAAGCAACTATTAACCTAATATCTCATTTTGAAATATGGACGCAGAGACTTTCTTCTTTGCATGTGTCCGCATTCTGTGGTCTCAACACAACCTTACCGTAAGGGGGACATGTTGAGTGAAAGCTCCCCTGCCTGCCTCTCACTCTCTCTTTGGAGGCTATAAATGCACAATGTGTTAATAATTCGGGAAGCATATTAACTCTCATTCTGTTGTTCAGCAAAACCCTAAGCACTGCTGGTAATGTGCACTGTGCTCACCTCCAACATGGAGGTTTGCCGAATTAGCTTGCGCCAGTAAGTTTTTCCCTCCCCAACGCACTATGGTGCAATACAGGGAGAGAGAGAATGTGATTACAAACAGTAAGTTATTGCCTCGGGCACAATTAAAACTTTGCAAACGCGCATTCCTGATTGCAAACTGAATCAGGTATGGTGTTGGTGGGGCATGTTGCTTGTTAATTGGTTAATTACGGAGCAGGAAGGCTTGCTATACAAGTATTAACTGGGAAATCTGCTCTACATTTTCTGTCAGTCCCACATGTAAACCAGACACCGGGGCAGCCCCTCGACTAAAAATAAGCTCATCAGCAATTTGGAGCTGTGTGGGCTGTCTCTCATCATGATGGAAGAGCTTTCACAAACGGGCGCTCACTGCTGCTCACACACACCACAATGTTCTCCTTCAAATCCTACTGTCTCACTAGATGTATTTGTTGCCATAGAAGCGGTGATGCGGTTATATCCAGTCAGAGAAAAATGCCTCCATTTGCGTAATTAGGCAAAGAAATTCCATTAGTTGTACACGAGTCTAGTTTGATTATTATTGCGGTAATTTTGGAACGCTTCTCGGAAATTATTGTTTGTTATGAATCTGTTCCCTGCAAGATAAGGAATAAATTTAGTTAACCATGGACTGACCTAAGGACTGTGAAGTGCACAGCAGCAATGACTTAACACCATGACTTGCAGGTGTGTTGCTTCATGCCACATGTTTCTGACAAAGTCAGGAAAAAACAGCCCACGGCACTGAACCGCCACAAGGACAGCCTGTACACATACATGCACACACACACACACACACACACACACACACACACACACACACACACACACACACACACACACACACACACACACCATATCTCTGGAGGAAATGTTATGACTTCTTAGTCAATGCCCTCAACGACACAAATCCTACAGGTCTTACTCAGAGCCGGTGTTCACTGTTGCTTGAATAAATCAGAAGTATGCATTTGGCTTTGATTAAAGCAAAGCTACAGGCTAAAAGCTGTCCACATCCCTTTATAAGCATGTTTTTCTGACCTTTCTGTTCAGCGAGTCTTCTTTGGACTGAGGACTTGACATAACATGACATGTTGCCAGGTCAGTAAACATGGTGTTGCTGGAGATGCAACAGCAGTAAGCAGAAAACAAATTGAAGATTTCATGTACTCTTTGATTTCTTTTCATCCATTATGTACAGCAAATGTGTGGGTGTTGTAAATAGTGGAGTATGTGTATTGTAGGTTATTAATAATCTAATAATAATAATATAAAGTAAAAGTCATTGCTAAATGAAGCTACAGTCTGGTTTCTCTTGTTAGGAGTTTTTTACCTTAGTTTTTTCTGCTATGTAAGGATGAGGGTGACAAAACTCTCTTTTCTCGTGCAATGCAATTCCTGACTCAGAGCTTCTTTTTTTATTATTATTCATGCACCTGTTCACATATTAAGAGGAAAATCTCACTATAATTAGCGAAGAATAATAAATCAGGTTTTTAACCTCACGATAGCATGTCAAAACACATCCTGCACATCAGCTTTGTGGAATATCTTAACATCACTAAGTGAAAGAACGCAGTCTTCTGTATCAATAACAATCAGTAACATGGGTGGCAGTTGTCATTTCTTTATAGCAACACAGATTGCAGAGCTCTGAATAAATTCCTGCCTGCTCCTGAGGAGTGTTTTCCATCTGTGGCTTGAAATATTTAACCCTTATGTGTACTGTAGGTCGAAGATGACCCACGAATTTCACACCAGAATTATTTAACTTTTGGTATTATTCATTATTTCCATCATCACGTTATAAAACGGCAAACATTAACATCTCTCTACACGCTGCTTGGCTGCTAACCTACTAAGCTACTTAGCTTCATGGCAACTGTTGCTTTAATGTTAGCTCTCCAAAAAAGACAGGGTCCTTTAATTAACTAACATAATTGTGAGCAACGTGTGACTTACATATATCAAATGGAAAATTGTTGTGTTGTTTAAATGCGATATAGTGATAAGTGTTGATTTACATAATAAATACACCCTCCATCCTCCAACCCATCATTTGTATGAAGACAAACTCTCCTTTAATGGGAATAATAATGGAAGAAACTTCAGGAAGAGTAACTAAGGAGAGATCCCTACTCCAGAATGGAATACCTGCAATACGAAACATATTTGTCACAGAAATATTGTAAAAGCACATCAAAGCACATCATTAAAAAAAGATAATGATTTTTCCATGTTTACTTCTTCTGTAATTATTGCAGGATTATTAAATTAGTTTTCAGGAGATTACATTACAGTTGTCTCTATTTTACTTATTTGCACCCTGTGCACTGATATCAAAATCACTTTTATTGGCCAGGTACGTGTACACATACAAGGAATTTGACTCCAGTTTCACTTTGCTCTCAATGTACATACACAGCTATGTTTAAAGACCAAAAACTGAATTTAAACAGTGAGAATAAAGAGTTTACTGGTATAGAGAATGTTTGAAACATCTGGTTAATGCACAGAGAGCGTTCCTGACACTGCGTCTAGTGTAAACTGGTCATCAGAGTGATGGCCTGTGGGCCATACGGTTTACAAAATGAACACATGCTTAATGCAAATGATCTACTGTTCCATAGTGATTACTGACCTACATATACTGCACATGTTCTATCATTCTGACACTATAATGCCAAATAACTTGGATTCAGAACTCCATCCCAGAAAGGACTTCATCTCCTGTAACACATGTATTCACCAGTCACTATCTCATTTAAGTTACATTACATGTAAACAGATCAGTAATTGCTAGTAAATGATCAAGTTATTTGGTGTACCATCTGTTTACATAGCTTTATTTCACATTAATCTGCCTGTAATGTGAAAAATGGGAAATAAATTTAAGGTTAATGAGGCTTGACAACAGAAAATTAGTATCCAGTGAATGGATAGGTAAGTCTTATTGTTGGATGTTCTGGGCGGATTGCATTGCAGATTTATGTGAGGGGGACAAAGACGAATGTGCTGTTTGGTATTCACATCACTGGCAAATACTTGTTTCTGCATGTTGGCAGGCAGACAGTAGCTAATTCTAGTGAGCAAGCAGATTAATACTGTAACCTCTCCAACACTCCCGCCACTCTGTCTCCCTCTGTAGCTTGATATCGACTATTATTTCTACAATAAACCAAATCCATCAAAAGGTTCTGTTTTCTTACATAACTAAAGAAGAAGAAGAATAAGAAGAATCTCTCTCCACCTTGGAAACCAGTTCCTCAGATAAACCCTGATCGTGATGTTATCTTTGCCAACCAACCGGTTTGGCAATGTCACCCACCGGCCCTCCAAGACTGGGGGTGCACAGGTGTGCCAAGGTGCCCACCACCCACACATTCCTCTTATCCATCGCCAACTCGGCTTGGATGAGGTAAAACTGCTGTTATTTCACTAAAACAAGCCTTGAGGTATTGATGGGAATCATAATGAATGAAAATAATTTGGTGTTGGAAATTTTCTTTTGGCAGCGTGCACAAGTTGTATCATGGCGGAAATGTGAGTAAATACTTGCACAATAAAGCATTATCGGGATAGGTCTGAACATATTATTCCCAAATCTGTACTCGGGAAGTAAATAAAAGCTAACAGCAGTTTTTTTTTTTTTTTGGATAACCATGTTATTATTGGCCCTTAAAAATGACCTCTGGCTAATGAATACCACATTTCTCAAGCAAAAGGCGAAACAGCCAATTGGGTTTAAAAAGAGTGTCAAGTAAGTGTGTTATTTTAACAATAAGATGTGACAGCACTTGGAGGAGTACTGGCTGGGGTCTCCAGGTTTTCGGATTCAGGCATTATCTTTTGCATAAATTAGAAATCCTGTACAATTACAGTCGTCTACAGTTTTGTTGTCTGATTCCCTCTCCCCCTCACACACACACACACACACTTAATCGCCACGCTACCACCGCCACAACAACAAAATCTTAAGCCTGAAATCACACAACCCACACAGAGTGCTATCATCAGATAAAAGCACTGGATGATGTGAAGTAATTTATTATGGCACTTGCTCATACTGGCACAGAGGGTTACATCATTGGCAGTATGAACTGGTGCCTTGCAGCTAATATCCTGTAGATTGATAGGATATTTTCTCCATGTCTGTCTGTGCCTTTTCTGCCTTCCCTTAACAATGCCAAGAGGGTATTGGCTGTTGAGATTTGTGCACAGAACAAATCACGCTGTTGTTCTTGTATTGTTTGACAAACATCCAAGAACTCGGGGTGGATTGACTCAGACTTGCATATCATTTCTGTGGTTTTGGAGACTAAATGGAAAGTGCCATGGGTGAAGACGAGGCAGAGGGCACCATGAATGGGCAAAGTGATTTAACAAGCACAGGACAGACAGATGGTGTAGTGGAACAAAAACACAGAAAAAAAAACAGGACAACAAAAAAGTAATAAGAAGAACGAGAAGGTCCACATCAGAGAAGAAGAATGGCAGAGAATCCCCCTGGAGAAAAGTTGTTGTGCACCACGGTTCTCAGATCTCTCATCCAGAAAACGTCTTCAAATACAACAGGAATAGCAACACAACAACGTCTCCAAATGGTGGAGAATAAAGTCAGTGCCTATAACTGAGGTTTAAAAAGTTGTGATTGAAAACAGGAAAGTAGGGGGAAAAAAATAGTCCATATTTTAGAAATCAATAATAGCAGGATGTTGTGGCAACCCAGAGGATGTATGAGACCTCACAATTAAAGTAAGAGTTTTGAAATTGACCACAGGGGAAGGCAAAAATGCTTTAATACAGGAAATAGTAATAAATAAATGACTACAGCTTTCTCACACAGGAGCCATGTGTCCTCCTCGCTCAATGTGTGTCCATGAAGTCTATCTTGTTGGGCTGTGTAAATGCAGTCATTTCTTTTTGAAACTCACCGTGTAGTTGACATCAGTGGGACTGCTTTCCCGTGTGTGAGGAAGCCAGGCCAGATGGTGACTCAGAGATGTGTTCGATGACTATTATTTATTTAAAGAGTGCAACCAAAGTACACATGTAACAAATGTGTAGGCTTGAGAACAAAAAAAAAACACACAAAGAATGGGTGACAAAGAATCACAGTAACACGTCACATGTGTGATGAGGACTAAACTCCCTCCTTATATAGACCCTCCAATCGGCAGCACAGTCAGCTCAGGCCATATTTATCCCAGGGGAGTCTGTCACATATTCCAAAAAGGTGAATGACGATGTTACATGTCAACACCATCGGTGCAAATAAGGTTTAAACATTCCCATCCATGAACTAATTATTACAAAACAAACAATTAGGTAATCAACTAATCAGCATAGCATATTAAACCGAATGACAAACCCCTACACTTGGTATGACCCATGACATCAGCAATAAAAGCAGGAAATGTTTGGTTGCTGCCCCCTTTTTAGCTCGTGGATAACATGGTGAGTAACAACAAAGAAAGAAAACCAAAGATTCTTTTAATAATTAATAAGGTGAACGTACTTGGTGCAACTGTAACAAAATATAATGCTAAACTATTGATGGGCAGATGAAATTTTATGAAGCTTTGGGCCAGCCAAAAAAAAAAAAAAAACAAAGATTTGAAGCCTCAGGGCTTCTCAGAGCACAGTGATAGCTTATAACAGGTCTTCATGTCCTGCAGAAGCACTACAACACCTCGCTGATATTAATAGTTTTAGTCTCATATGTGTAATAAAACCCCCAAAAGCCTTCCAGCTATTTTTACATCTGATACTTTTGCTGCATCAAATGTAAACATTAGAAAGATAATTTATGAATGCATTGCCCAGAAAGCTTAGATATAAGATGTTGAGTCAAAATATGACCCGAGCATACTGGCTTGTTTAGGCCCAGCGTACACTGTGCGCTCATGCATCTTAACTTCATGATTGGTATTTATGAAGCATTCCAAATGGGTCACAATGTGATGATTGGAGAGTAATGCTCATTAAAGGACTCTGATAAAACAGAAATCTGCATCACAGGCACGAGCTGCCTGTGCATTTGGCCTTTAGCAGCAAAGCCAGCCTAGGTTTCTTTGACCAACATATGAACTTTGAGTGCCATATAGAGAAAGCGGCCGTATGGTTTATTTCGACTAAGTAATATTGTTGAAATTAAAAGGTGTATCATTTCAAGATATTGAAATTCATGTTTTTCTTGCCTCCTTTTGATTATTTTAATTCAGTTTTTGGACTGAAGGCAGATGGGATGCTTAAAGTGACGATCACCTCTTGAGTGTGGCGAACTGGTTATCACAACAACTTCATGCAATATGTTAGAGAGACATCTCTATAGGGACTTATCTATAGATGGCCTATTATATTTGAGATCAAGTGGACATCACAGTTATGTCTTCCTTGTGTACTTGACCATATTTATCTTATCCCAGATGTTACCTGATGTGACTTGCGTGTATGCCTATACACGAGGGGGACAGTAAGTGCTACTGCTGGCAATGCTACAGATGATCACAATCATAGTTTTATGAAAAAATGTAAAGTAAAAAATGGAACAAATGTCACTCGCTTAAGCACACTGGGAGGAGGAAGTAATCTTCACTGGGGGCCATTTGTGGGCATTTTCATTCCTATATGATTAACCCTGTCACATTAAAGTCTTTTGTGTTTCTCTGTGAAATACATTTTGACAGGAACCTAATTGCAGACATGACATGATAACCCCATGCAGGTTACATTTTTAAACTGTTTGAATAGGCCTTTTTTTGTTGTTTGTTTTGAACTAAAAATAACATAATTATAATAACTAATAATAGTGTGAACAGGAAACATATTGAACTGAAGCAGCAGTATAAATGGTGACCTGTTCACTTATGCATGTACATACTGAAGTGCATTTGAATACTGATGTGTTCACTTATCTTATAAAGAAAATGGTCAAACTGCTGTCAATGAAAATAGATCTCTGAAGTGAACGGAATGAAACTATTTAAATCAGCAGCATTATGTTTTCAACAAAACATACTACACATCAGGGAAAGTCAACTAGCTTCTCTTAGAGGTTACTTTTGCAGCCAGCGGCCAGTTAATAAACAATCATTTATCAGATAAAATGAATAAGAAAATGATTGTTGTGGCAGATGAGACTTTTTGTAGCTGGAAGTTGTAATCCATGTAGTTTAAGTGGGAACTTAAAGCTAGTATGTTTTGATTCCTTGACAGCAATTGTCATGTGGCAATTGTAATACTGGTTTAAGATTAGTATGTAGTGCAAATTTAAAACAAATTCATTTTCTTTTGGCCTTTTTAAGCTCTTTATTTTTGATAGAAACAGCTGAAGAGTGACAGGAATATGGGGAGAGAGAGATGGGGAATGACATGCGGGAAAGAGCCACAGGTCTCATTCGAACCATGGGCGACCGCGGCGGCAAGGACTGAGCCTTTGTACATGGGGCGGCTGCTCTACCAACAGAGCTAAACGACACCCCCACATATTTATTTTTCATTGAATTGCCTGTTTTCATTGTCAATCTTGCAACATTTGCTGTCTTCATTCATTTTGTCAAGAGGAAATTTCAGTTGCAGAAGCCCACATTGGTTAGATATACGCAAATGTACCTGAAACTAAGTGACCCCGAAACACACCGGGCGCATCTCTGTCACATTGCGGCTGCAGCGCTGTTTTGGTCCGTCCTCCACGTGACTATACTCTGTTTACCTGCTCAGATTTGGACATTTGCACTGTTGCACTGGATTCTCTATGCCATTTCTGAGTCTGACTTCCGGTCAGCTCGAGCTACTCTATGCAGATTGACGTGGGCTGCTCACGACATATGTCAAAAATCGAACAGCCTGATATTACCCACAGAGCCGAAACTGGACCACAGTGGTACCGGTGGGGTTTGAAACATTGACTACAATGGCTGACAATTGCTGATAGGCTAATATGCAACTTTCCAAGTCACAACCAGGGGACTGTACTGAACCTTTACGTAACTGGTATAATCATACAAAAAGATTCACTTTGAATCAATTTATTCTTATTTTAAATTATATGTTAGTCGACGGGCTACACAGCACCCTATCATAGGCCAGATTTGTCCCACCGGCCTTAAGCTGAATATCATTGCTGTACATGCTTAAACAATTTATCTGTTCAACTCGATGTTTTATGAGGCGGGTGTGTCCTCGTCCGGGTGCTGATTACTGACGGCATTTCCTTTGTATCACCTCCTCTAGCCTGACTGTTGTGGTTCATCCCTGGTGGTTTAGTTCCTGCTAATATTAAATGAGTTATTATTTCTGCATTTAAAATCTATAATCAAATTAATAACAGTAAAGGAGAGAGTAGACACCAACACATGTCCAAGGTCGTTGCCGTAGATTGGCCTGCTCCAACTGCTAATGGCTGTGTTTGTATTCAGCTGCGATACGTGGCCCGCCATTTACCCCACGAGAGGCATGTGTGTTCGAGTGTTGGGTCTACTGAGAACCATTAGGCTAATTTAGATCCCTCTGTGCGCATGTGTGCCCAAATGCACATGCAAGCTAATTTACAATGTGCTAGCATGACACTTCAAAAGGATTGCTGTGTCGCAGCCTACATATTCTCCGTATCTGGACTGTTTGTAGCCGCACTGTATCGATATTTGCATGCTTGAAATATGAAATTGCTCTCAGCATAATTACACCCGTGGAGAAGTATGAAAGCAAATGAAGAGGAAAGTAAATGGCATCAGACCAGCTCAATAAGATTTTCCACGTTCCATACATTCATTATAATATTTTGACGCATAAAATTGATTATTTTTACATATTCATCATTTGCCCAGATGACTGGCTGTGGCGTTACAGGTCTCAGCTCTCTACAGAGTGACTAGTGACCGCAGGCTTTTTTCCTGTATAAGTAAAAAGTGAGCTATGACAGATCTTGTCACACACACACACACACACACACACACCCCTCAATGCTGACTGTGGAGATAAATAAATGAACATCCATGGTCCCTCTCCACCCATAAAATATAACCCACAACCCTTCCCCAGGTTGTTGTGATTTGGAAGCAGCTGTTGTTGTGGTGGATTCGCCCCTCTCTTCCAGATCACGTTTCCCCTTTGCTTCTCCCAAGGGAAGCGCTGGTAATATTTTTGCGGTCGGGAGGGGTGTTGAAGAGAGAGAGAGGGGAGGGGGGGCGTTCTCTGTCAGCTTTTAAAGCCCAAGGAGATACTTTGAATAATGGAGCACCTGTACCCACTGTCGACGCACATACAACACATGCATGCGTGCTTGCACTTATGTATGGGCCCGAGAACAGTAAATGTGTTTGGTGAAACAATAAAAACTTGTTACAAGACGGAAAATGCAAAAGAACTTTATCAAAAAAGATGTTTATCGATTGGGTCCTGACTGTATTTGAGCTGCACATAATATTTAGAGCCACAACACTCATTACTTTGCTATTAAACTCTCATCTACTGCAATTTGCAGATGTATGTACTCTGTCATCTCTGGAGATGTCACCACGAACAGCAGATTTATAAATTATCCATTTGTAACAATGTGCTTTTATCTCAGTCTCTTTCTCTCCCCGCCCAGCAGCTCCCTCATTTTGCAAAGCATCTACATTATTGCTAATCACCTGCTCTATCGCCAAAGATATTTCTTTTTGAATAAGCGGCTGCTATTCATCTTCCATCGCTGAATACTATTTTAATTATAACCACCTCAGGATCCCAAACAGGTGCATGTCTGCAGTGAATGCCAAATCATTTCTTCCAAAGTATTTCAGAGAGTTCATAGCTCACATTTTGTTGTTTGTTGTCAGTTGTGAACTGATTCCCCTCCCTGTTATAACAATAGTTTGACATTTTGGCTTTATTGGTCAGCGTTAAAGGCAATGACAGTATGAAGAATGGACGTTGTATCCATGGCGTCACCCACAGATTTCTGAAAAACCTTTTTAAAGCTCAGAATGTAGAATGCTCTCGCCGCCGCTATGTTGGCAGTTCTGCCTTTTCTGCTTCTCGGCTAATCCAGAAATGGACAAAGACGTGGATCATCGGTGGACCTAATGACCTACCCTAATTTTAAGTCTTGATTTAATTTAAAAAGGTGAATTGCTAAACCTAAAGCTTGAAACAGGGGGGAAGCTGGCCCTGTCCAATGCTAATGAAATCCACCTACCAGCATGTCTAAAGATCACTAATTAACACATCTCTTGAATTAAATCTATAAAAAAAAGTGAAGGTGTAAAGTTGCCATGCAACCAGCAAAGATCACAGGAAGTCACTCCTCCCAGGAGCCAAGAGACTAGTTGATTTTACACTTAGCGTTTACTTTAGGTTAGTTAAAGAAGATATCATTTGTTAGTGAGTATTGCAGGTGCATGTAGACAAATTTAGTTACCTTTGGATAGAGCCAGGCTAGCTGTTCAGCCTTTGTGCTAAGCTAAGATAAGATAATTGTCGTGCTGACTATAACGGAGATCCATAACCTCCATAATATGCAAGGGAACAAAGGCAAACATGTGCATTTACACACATACTATATGTGTGTGTGTGTGTGTTATGGGATGTGTTTTTGTAGTAGCATATTTAAATGTGCACACAGAATTCTCCATTAATCCAAGGTTTATGGTTATGGTTGGTGCAAAAAAAAAAAGAAAAGGAAAAAAAAAAGCATTTTCTTTTTCTAAATAAGTCATTTTGAATTCAGCACCCTGAATATGTTTATTGCCATTGTCTGTGGAATACGCTGCAGCTTTTTTAATAGCCTGCCCGGTGTGCACTCATCAATCACGGAGCAAGAGCAGCCCTCTCGCTCTCTCCACAGTCACCCGCTAACCGAGTTACAGGGCTCTGAAACTAACTCCAAGTTTTGAAATGTGATAAAAGTAATCACATTTTTCCCAGTCAGTATCCTTACAGATGTGAATCGATGACATTAATTACTGCATCTTATTATACACCGCAAATGTGTTTTTGTTCATTCTTATTTATGAAAGAGGGCCTGATAATTTACCAGGAGGGGTTGGAAGTGGTGGCAGGTCTTGGCGGCTGGAGAGTCATATCCAAAAAAAAAACCTTGTTCTGCCCTTACATCAGTATGCAACATTAAACACAGAGGCAAAGAAAAGCAATACTTCATGAAATTTTTACATTATTCCTGTTTTACACGATGTAATATCAGTTTAGTGCGTGTGGGATGTGTGTTTCAACACTGCTTTGTTCTTATAAAGATTATGTTGCCTCATGGGACCTGTCGACTCACACACATGTGCCAAGGGACTGTGTCTGAGTGATATCATAAGAAAAAAAAAAAGAAGCAAAAATTAGAAACCTCAAAGGCCATATAGCAACAGTTAGCAGACAGGAATCCAAAGGCCCGAGGTGACAGAGCTTCTAACTAAGACAGAACACTTCCCCTCACAGACAAGTGACATTACCAGGGCCAGTGATGCGCGACTAAAGCCTCATAATTGTTTGGGTTTCCTTTATAATTCACTCTTTACTGCTAAGCACCCATATGGAAAAAGAAATTACACACACTCAGAGACATGTTATGAAATATGAAATACAGAGAAGTGCTCAAATTACGGACCAGTTCATTTAAGCATTATGACAAAAGACATCCTTGTAACACCAGTGTTTAGCCGGAGGAAGATTCCCCGGAGGGAGCCACTGTGTCTCTGCCATTTATCCTTGTTAAAATTTCAATAACACGAGTCTCTTGCACATGACACTTTTCAGTAGGCTCATCAATACAAATGGGATTTCTATGAGTTTAACTGTGGCTATACTTTTTTTTTTTTTTCATCTGGGAATATTACTACACCCTATTATTAATTTCTTTAAGGACTTTTCTAGTTGTGCGTTTGATCCTTTATTAACAAGCTATCAAAATAATGTCCTTTTTCACTCTGAATAATTCATTTCTACTGTAAGCTAACGGCAGGATCGGATTACACTGATGGCAGTGTCAGATGAGGTTAATTGGAAACACAGTGCTCTCAGAATACAAATTACAATACAAATATTTTTTCCCCAATACTTTATCTTCATGTTTCAAACAGACTCATTACAGTAATGACACTATCTCCTTGTCATCACTTTGATCGTTTTCTATTTCTAAAAAGATTGCCACCTCTTTACTTAACCCTAAAGTCAAATAATTGCTTATTCTTTACTACTAGCTCTACATGTCATATCCATTCTAATAATAATTGCAATAATGACTTTCTTTCCAACTGCATGGCTTTTAATTAGAATTCTTTGCCCAGAATGAAAAAAAAAATGAAAAAAATAAGAGGATTTTAAGCTGGCAGTGTTTGGCAGGCGAGTGCATGAAAAAGGCTCTGCATTCATATTCAGCAGAGCCACGAGCGCGAGCCGCCTGGTGAGGTGAAGAGTGGACAGGTTAAGAGGTTCCAAGCCACTGAAGGAGAGATGCAGGTTGTGATGGCTTGGAATGAGAGCGGCGGCTGCATGCTGTGTGAGTGTCAGGCTGGCACTTGCCACAACTGGTGGTATTAATAAGATTGGGCTAAGATGAGCTCTGGGACGTGGGTGACTCAACATGTGCTGGTGCCGCTGATGGGCAAGTGCAAATGAAATTAATGGGTAAGGGAAATCAAGTGAGTGAGCCCGGAAATCAAATTACCAATCCAGCCCTCAAACAAATTAGTTGTGTGCCAAAGTTGTAATTGATAGCAACACATGAGCATGCTATTGGATCAGACAATATGATCTAGCATGCGTTGCCTCTGATGCGATTTGCTGCTGTATTACCGTGATTAAATATTAAAGATGTGTGCATGACAATTACCCCCCTCAGACATAGCCATGTTGGTGGGGGGAGGTTTAATTCTGATTGGCCGTTTGCCTAGTAAGCAAACGGTGTTTTAAAACTCTTTCTCAAGTGGTGCCTTTAAAACAAAGAACATAAGTCCGAAGGAAGGATATAAATTCAGTGTCCCATCTTCACCCATCTAATTTGGCACTGCCAGGAAGAGCTACAGTGAGTACAGTGTGTAATATCTGAGGAGAAAGAGTAAAACTCTGACTGGGTAATATCACAGCAATAATACATTTAGTCTGACAGCTACAGCAGCTCTTGTGGTAGCATTTATTTGTTTGGTTCATAAATGTGTAAACTCTGATTTCTACCAAAGGCTTATACTCTCTGTGTTTTTTTTTCTCCCCCCCCACTAAAGTTTGGAACGGGTTTTTATATAATGAACTGAGATGCTTTTAATAAAACATAATGATCAGCTAAAAATTGGTTTTGAAATCAAACACTCTACCGTGGCTCAGCAAAACGCGTATCTCAAGGCACATCCACTCTGCCTGCATAAGAAATGAGAGATGTTTTATTTTTTTCTTTGGATATGCAAACCTCCTTTCCCCCCCCCTAAAACATCAAACCTTTACTGCTCCACCAAATTCCTCTTCTCTTTGTCTTCACAACCGCTGTGCATATATGAGCAGATTCTTTATGATGTGGAAAATATTTCACCAGTAGCTATCGGCTTCACAATTCATAAAACATTGCATACAATTAGAATATCAATTGGCCCATAGCATACAAAGACAACACAGAATAGTAAGTCATTTGAGTTTATTAATAATTTAAATACTGTTGCAATGCCATGTAAGGCTGTCCTATTTGCTCTTTCACCTATTTAGGCGAGCGGCTTCACAGTGTAAACAACAATAAGACGAATCTAAATTTAAAGAAAGAAACATACTGAGGCAGCAGGAAAGTGTCTTTGTTTTCCCCTTTATGATCCACTCTTGCTAATAATGGATTATCTGAAAAGTTCATCCTAATTAAATAGCGCATGCAGCACAGTATGCAATCCCTACAATCCATTTGGGTAAACCTCACAAACAAACACTGTAGACTAAAGCACACACAGTGTTTGCCTCGCACACATGCAGCTCACAGTAAGTGTACATATAGCCTCAGAGAAGCGCGCATCAGATCATCCACTCTGTCATGCCTATACTATACTTCAGCCCAGCAGGATATTTCAGGTGGCTTTTCCTCAGATATGAACGCTTTCTGTGTGATTTTGCTGACTGGAAGCTTCATGCTGATGTCGGTCTAAAGGTTAGATACATACAGAGGTGGAAGGTAACTATTTGCTCAAGTGCTGCACTTCAGTGCAAATGTAGGTACTTGTTCTTGAGTATTTCCACTTTATACCTTCATCTCAGAAACATTGTACTTTATTACATTTATCAGATTTTTTGCAAACATATGAAGATGTTTGAAACATGGTGTTATAAATCAAGCTAGGCAACAGTGGCGGCTGAAATGAAGCCAATTAAAAAAGATTAGAGGCAGAACATTAACATTGGCAACTATTTTTAATTGTTTTAAAGCAAAAAAACAAACAAAATAGTTCATGTTCACACTAAACAAGTGTCCTGCTTTTTCTTTTAATTACTTTTAATAATTTTCTTCTTTGCTTTGGATAATTGTGACAGTATCTGACACCATTTTCAGAATTTAAAAAAAATCAGATCGATTAGAGAAAATAATCAGAAGCTTAATTCATAATTAAATCATTAGCTGTAGGCCTATACAAAATAGTTTAAAATCAACCCACTACAACAGTAAAGTCATTTTGCATGAATGCATGACGCATAATAATCTAGTGATATGATATATACTGTTGCCCATGAAGTCTGAATAAAATATCTGTACCTCTACCTACAGACAATGTGATTTATTTTTTATAGATAAAGTGAGGAATGTGTCAAATTATTCCAACTTTTCAATACAGGAGTTTTACTTATAATCGAGTATTTCAACGGTGTGGTATTACTACTTTTACTTTAAGCAAAGGACCTGAATACTTCCCCCACAACTGGATACAGTGGCCATTCTGTATGCGGCAAAATGCATTTATGTATCATGCATGTGGATGTTTTGTTTGTTGCATACATGCTTCCCCGAGTATTTGTTTTTGTGTGTGTGTGTGTGTGTGTGTGTGTGTGCGTGCATATGTGTCCCTGTGTCAGCACAAAGCCGTCTCCTTTGAAGTCTGTTTACCGTGCCGAAGCCTTGCTGAGAACACTGGGATGGCAATCTGTGACACCATTGACACCTGGCATGTAAACATTGACAATAACTCAGTCATAAAACCTCCTGCAGGTTTGCCCTTTCTTACCTTCATAGGCTTTGGCTGCAGACACAATGTCCCCTCTGTTCACAACAACCGCCTTTGTCTCTCAACTTTAACTGCCTTTGTTTTTACTTGAAACGTGGAAATGTAACCTACTTTGTCAACTTCTGTTACAGTTTCACAGTGCAGTGTAGTCATCTACTGTCCACTAGTTTAACCATTATAACTTGTCAATGCTCCTCCACTTACTTAAATACATACATACAATATAAGACAAGTCAAAGTCCTACATTCAAAATCCAACTTAACAGCAGAATTTAGCTAAATTATTACATTTTAAAAGTCCTCATTCTGCAGAAAAAAGGCCACAATTGTTACATTATTGGATTACAAAATAATTACTCTCTGGGTGCACAAGGTATGAATAACTGTATATATGGTTTGATTTCATTTTTATTATATACTACATTGAAATATTTGTTTGTGTTCCATGTGTAGCATGAAGGTGCTTCCACTTACTTTGTCGTGAAATATGACAAATAAATGATTTCTTGATAAATCAATGCATAATTAGCATTTTAGTGTAGTTGGTTGAGGTGGAGCTCATTTTAACTACTTTATATACTGTTAAATAGATGAGTCCAGTGGTTGCAAACATGAGGGTCAAGCCCCCTCTGATGGGTCACTAGATAAATGTGGTTGATTATTATTATATATTATTATTATTATTATTATTATTATTATTAGTTTTGACTTTTATCTAATCTTTGCTTTTTGCGTGAAATAATGGATGATGTTGCCTTTTGGGGCTTCAAACAGTTTAGAGTTTAAAAGGGGAAATCTCTGGTTGTGAAACTACTAACAAATCATAGACATCTGAAATATGACGAGCCCTGAGTACAACTTCTTTTTGTGGCAGATGTTTTGTATGTAAACATCACAGCCTGCAAAGTAACCAATAGCTACGGCTGTCAAATTAATGTAGAGCAAATATTATAACTCTGAAATGAAGGGGAGTAGAAGTGTAAAGTGCAAGAGTACACCTCAATAAGAGTTAGTACACCACCATATTGTAGAATTGTGTGTATAAGTCATCTTATCATTGATTTTTGGGAGATTTACAGTATGACACTATATATTTTTCCCCCAGTTATTTATTAATTTGTTTTTTATTGAGACGGTTCCTTTTTTGTTGGAACAGTTGCTCTCCCAAAAAGCAACGATTTATGGTTTCCATTTCGCTGTGAACTTCACTAACCACTTGTCTCATGTCACTTCCTGGACCAATAATCTCACACTCACCGCTGTCCTTGCTCACACTGAGGGCTCTTATGAGAAACAATTTACCTTTTGAACATAATTTGTCACCGGAGCGATGCTGCTTCATTATCATATCATCCTGCTAACTCTTGCCTTTGTTTTGACAGATAGCTTTCATAAGTCACTGGTAAAAACCTTCAGCGGACGTTTGGGGTTTTACTGTCACATAGGCTCCATCTGCTCGGTTTGGTGGGGTTTTTATGCTACGCCATCATTCACCTCCCACAAGCAATAAAAACTATCTCTCTACACTCGCTCACTTTCTCCCCCCTTGCACTCGCTTCTTCTCTCTCTCTCTCTCTCTCTCGAAGCGTTGGAGGTCTTTTTTTATAATTCCCTTTCATTGGAAGGAAACACAACAGAGCAAGAAAATAGTAGGCGACGCAATGTCAATGTTAAAGCTCATGCCCTTCGAATATTCTACTTTGAATTAAATATATACAGTGAGTGACACTGCGTTTGACTCTTAAAAATAACTTCAAAGATCTTCTGAGGAATTTATTCTGATTAGAAAGCTCTATTTTGTAAAGGAAAGTTCAACTTTTGACTCCTGCTATAGTGAAATATAAAAAAAAGTGTAAAAAGTGTGTGCAGCTGCTTGATTTTCACTGATGAACACATGGCATAATCTATGTTAATTTCTCTATTTTGATACTGCTGCATTTACAGCACCTATCATACATTCGTACACAGCCGGCAGAGTGATGTATGAACCCTGCCCACGACAGGCATTAGGGATGAGATACAATTGTTTTCCCAAATCAAAATAAATGGGTCACACAAGGTTCTCATATCGTCAGATATTTTGCAGTAGAAAGCCAGCCCTGCAATATTGACTGTATAATTGAATCGTGTGAAAGCGCAGTCGATTTAAAACAATAGATTTGAGAGATGAGGAAACTGTCAAGTCATGCATCATAGTCAGCATTTCACCTTAGGTTGAGGACAAGATTACTTGAGTCCATTTCAATCACTCTTTTGCAAAACAGATCCGCAGCATAATATTTTTCATGAAGAAACAAGCTCTTGCGGATATTTTTTGACATTTTAATAATTCCAACAAAAACTTAAGCACTGATGACGATATGAAAAATTGCTTTTGGAATTAAAACATAGGAAAGCATAACCTCGGGGCAAAGATATTTAATCCTGATAAGACATTGAGCAAATGGTTTGAAATGAATAAAAGACTTTTGGTGTTTGTGTCAAACACTAACTCGTCCACAAGCCTGACCTATTAAAAGATCTTTTTCATTTCTTTTCACCGCCATCAATCTCCCTGGTTTTCTAATTTCAGCTTTGTCATGTCCACTTTGTTCGATTAGAATCCACATATAGTGTGACTATATCAATATCCTCCACCTGAACCAATGAAATTACTTCCTTCAACAATTTGGTCTTTCCCGGATTTTTCATTGGAGAAACATAACCATTGGGAAAAAAGAGAAAAACTCGAGCTGTATGTCCGAATTCAACTGTTATCAATCACCAAATGTGGTTGCCTTCATGTGGTAAGTGTGCTTGGTTGTTTTGACACGGGTTTTCATCAGAAATAAGGCGCAGATGTTTGAAATCCTAGTCTTTTTGTGCAGAGGGAGCACAAGGGGCTTCCTATCTGGGTTCATGAGATACTGTAGGTGATGTGTTGTTGTTGTTTTGAAACATGATAATCACGTTAAACAGAATCCTCAGTCTTCACAGACATGAATACAGCTTACACTGTTCTTTTTTTCCCCACCCCAATCGAGACCTCTATTAAAAACAAAGGATTTGCTTTAATCCACATTTATGAATCTGGCTTGTGAGGTTGTTAAAAGATACAAACACACACAAACACCATCCAAACAAAGATTGACTGAGTAACACAGGCACTGTCAAAAAGATAAAACCACCACAGAACACTACATCATGGCATCAGGCTGAGAAGTCATATAGCTTGTCAGCTATATGCCCATGTCCCCTGAGCCCTCCAAAGTTTAAGTTTCATATTCAACCCCTAAATGTAATGTTTCCTTGTGGATATTAATAAAAACAAACTGTAAAAATGATATGGCCTGGCTATTATTCTTAAAGCACAGTTAAACAGTTCTCCCCTCTTTCCCCCTCTCTCGCTCTCTTATACAAATACACAAGAATATTTATTCCCAGAGCAGAGCATGCATTTTATTTTGAAGCATAAAATTTTAACATGTCTAGACAAAGCAGTGTATTCCTCAAGCACGCAGAGGGTGTTCTGTCTTTCAAGGGCTCGTTATGTGCTAAAAAGCGGTAATATTTGTGGTCTGAGTGAAAACTTTTCATTAAATTCAAGGCTGCTGTGTTTCGCCCGTAGCATCATCGGTTCTGAATCGTCCAGGCTAATCTCCAGAATAATTTCTTAGGTTTCCTCTATGGGATTATTGATCCTTCAGTGATGAAAGACAGCACTGTACAATGGCAGGCCAATTATAGTTTCAACACCTGCACACAGCACAATCATTTGCTTTTGATCACTGTGTGAAGTACATTATTATTTATTTGCCATCCATCATCAGCCATCAGACCTCCTTGAAAGTAAGCTCTTATTCAAGGGCCGCTTTGTATTTTATCTGAGATAAAACTTAATATGAAGAGAGTAAGACATCTTCCCCAGCATGCCCAAAAGACCTGCTTTAAAGCACTGCCAGCACAATCATACGGTAACACGTGTGTGTAAGCCAATGTGGCTATATATTTTCATGTGCAAACAAAGTGATGATCAATTAGTACATTGTTTGTGTTCATTAACAGAATTGCCAGATGGCAATAAATGCAAATTTGCCAATTTAAGTAGATTAATTAGTTAGTAATTCATGGTGTCCTGGGGTTAATGTTTTGCAGCAAGATAGATGGACGGGGGCTGCTAGTGTGTCCGAGCTCTTGGGTGAAAGTGAGCCACTTGTTCAAGAGACAAGAGACAGCATATCTCTGATAAATACCTTGTATTCCCTCTGGTTATCTCCCTGACATTGACAGCCACACTTGACATCGAACAACATTAGATGTGTTGATTCAGTGCACGGTTGCAATGATTTGCCTTTACAGTGTGTGTGTGTGTGTGCGTAATGTTGTCATGGCACCTACCGTGCATGGGGGGAGGACGGGGAGCGAGAGACCGACAAACAGTAAAGGAAGATGAGGGCAGAGGACAGCATGTCTTGTGCATCAATCTTTTCGGTGGTCATTCTCGGCGGCAGCTTTATGAAAAGATTCGCAAAATCATTCCGTGGCATAAAGCATGTGGTCACTATGACAACAGTGGCAGGTATATGAGGAAATAAATAGGACATGTGCACAAATGTAAGCTCCTCTCTTCTCCTCTGTGATTTTCTAACCGTCCAACAAATGAAAAGATGCCTCGTTTTCCTCGTGTGGGAGACTTGTTGGCAATGGTGTGGAGCGAAATCTACCTCGCTGTCAGTCTACCACCTGCATTGTTATGTTATGACACTTCAAACATCTGGAGTGCACTTTATGTTTTGAAGCATCCAGTTTTCCACAGGAAGAAATTACCAATCAACACGGAGGGCAGCTGTGGCCTGAAGGCTTGTGAGGAGGGTTTGTGACTGCAAGGTTGCCAGTTTGACTCCCCAGACCATCTGGGAATATGTGAGATGGGGGAGGTGAATGAGAAACACTCTCTCCTCCCATCAATAACTGCTGCTGAAGTGCCCATATGTAAGGCAGCGAGCTTCCAAATGATCCGGTGGCAATTCTCTGGTAATGCTGGCAGCTCCCACCAAATGAGACTGTCTGCTTTGTGCGGAAACCCCCAGGCGGGTAAGATAATATGGGACGTGCTTTTTTATCAGCTTGCCTCATATGAAGTTTCGAAATGTGAGTAAATGAAATGAAATAAAACTGGAAGCTGTTGTGCTGCTGATCTACAGTATTTTCCATTCAAACAGAATATTAGCACATTATGTAGATGGAATGAAGCGTAAAATAATTAGCATATTATCATCACTGTTGGGCATATTCCTTGAAAAATATATGCCATTACCATATATTCAATTATATATTCATTTTTTATTGACCATCAACAGTTTCAAGTCTGTCTTAAACAATAATTAGGTGCCTGTATGAATATTAAAATAGGATTTGCTTGCTGTAAAAAGTTTCCATTTCTAATACACCTAAAATGTGAATGTGGGAGAGAATCAACGCAGTCATTGACTGCAAACATGGAGCTGCAGCAGTCTGAGTTTGTCATATTAAGTAAGTATAAAATTGCTTTTTTGTGCTCACCAGGACAGTGTTTTTGAGCTGCAGTGACGGAATAGCAACACAAAGAGGGTTTTATGCACTAAAAAGGACAGAATGTTTGTAAGATATCCACTTCATTTCATCCATTTGGACGGATGATTAGCTTATTATCAAAGAGGACTGTGAGTTTTATCCCCCTCATCACTACAGTGCAGGGCAAGATTTTTTTTTTAATAATCAAGTTTTCCATTACATGAAAAATAAAAAAGAATAATGCAACATAAGACGACATAAATCAATGAACAACAGGCAACAAAGCAAATAGAGTCTGGGCGCATAGTAGAGAAAATGAGCTGAAACCAATAAAACAATCAGGAATCTGACACATTTTTTTGTCTAATATATCCTGAGCATTAAGATCGCTCTTCCAAATGCTCACAGTTACCATACAACACATCATTTCATTTTAAAAAAGCTGATGTTGATAGTGCATTACTTGGCAAATTAAAATATTATAATTGTTTAATAACAGTAGCAATCCCTCTCACCTGTTCAGCTGAAATGGTCTTTAAGCTCTTCAAAAGATCGTAAAATGTCAGCAAGCTCGGTTTCTACCATAATTACCATTACAATGTTTAGCCAATCTTCTCATTTTAAATGATCTTCCATGAAATTACTTTACTTTCTTAATTCCTCTTCACCATCATTGAGCTATTATTTAACTCAGGTGCCTCTTTTGTTGTAATAATACTATTTACCCTTATATTAAAATGTATTAGTTTCCATGTGTAGTAGTAAAAAAAAAAACTCCACTCTAGTGATGTGTCGGTCGTGAACGATTCGTTCAATATGAACTAATCTTTTATATGACTCGGAAGTAATGAGTCGTCTCAGTGAGTGATTCGTTAATTTCCATGCAGTACCTCCCCTCGCCACATGGCAGGCAGCTGCATAACATACATACATTATTCATTCATGAAATCATAATTAACGAGTGGTCATCGGTTCTTGTACATGTGTGTTTATGAATAATTAACGAGTGGTCATCGGTTCTTGTACATGTGTGTTTATGAATAAATACTTTTGAGAATTATATCAACATGTTGATTTTGTGATATTTTTATTTATACTTATACAAGAAATGTAATTATTATTATAATAATAATGTCCCATTTTGATAAATGCACCATGTAAACATTTTAGGGAACTTACTTTGGATTTAAAACTCGTCATAAATGAATTGTCATGAGAATTGAGTTTTTCATTCACTTGTCCTGTACCAGCTGTCACGTGACAGGCAGTTCAGGCTGTGTAAGAAGCAGTTCGTTCGTTTATACAGATCAGTCTCTCATTCATTTGTCACGTGACAGCTACCTAGTCACTGTCGTGCTGTTAAACAACAATGGCAGGGAGGATTACAGGACACAAGTCACTTTATTGTGGTGTGTATTTGCTTTCCTTGGTTTTCACATGGTTTGAATTGCTTGCAGCATTTTGTGCATTACACTGAAGCAAACCATGTTGCCCTCAGTGTTAAGTGTTTGAGAACCGTGGCCACAAGAGGGCTACAGCACCGCCCGCTGTAAAAATGAACGAAATGACTTGTTCAATTTACCGTCCGAGAGTAAGAGAGCCGAGTCGGTAAAAAAGACTTGAACTTCCCAACGCTACTCCACTCCATCTGATCAAAAGCCTTCTCCACATTCAGTGAGGCAGCGATCATGTAGTTCTACTTAGCCACATCAAGTGAAGCATTTTTCTAAAGGACGACCTTCCTCTTACAAATCCATCCTGATCTGTGTGTATAACGTCAGGCAGAAGGCCCTTATTGCCCATAGCAAGCACTATATAGATATAGATACAGTATCTATGGTATAATGCCGTGTAGTCAACACCTTATTAGTTTGGCATACCAAAAGAGCTGAGGTTAATGGCGCATTGTCATCCCAAACTAATAAGCTGGTTGGTTTAAGCGGGTCCTTTCCTATTTTGAGGATCACTGAAATAACTGCTGTAACCCAGGATCCTTCTCTGATTTCATTAATTTAATGGCTTTTCTAACTCTATCCTCTGTAATTGGAACAAAAAAAAAATCTATTTGATGAGGTGACAGGCTGTGAAGATAATTTCTTGAAAACCATGCATTCGTTTTCTCTATATTACCAAGAATAAGAGTTATACAGATGTATCTTTCTTAATATCACATATCTGTTTTAATACAGCCTCACTATCATTGTCAGTTGCAGCTTTTTCCTTTTTGTTTTAGCTCTTTTTTTCCAATGTACAAACTTTCTCCTTATTTTCTCTCTGCAGCTTTTTCAGATTTTATCCCTAATAAATGCCCTTGGAGGCCTCCCAGGCAGTGTGTTTTCAGTAGATTCAACATTTATTTGGAAAAGATATTCCTCCAATAACAACTGCTTAAATTAGGGGTCTTGAGAGAAAGAAGAAGCACTTCTTGCTGGTGTGTCCAGCTCAGCTGTTGCATAGTCTGTTAATGCTGTTACCGCTATCCTGCAATGACAGATTGAATTGCACCTAATTTACTTTAGAAACATGTTTCTAAATTATTCTGGGTTTGTCAACCTCCAGGTTTCTACCTGATCTCTTTAACAAGCTCGTCCCTTTGAAACCAAACTATAGTAGTTCTTTCCAGTGTAGCATCAAGTATTGCATCTCCTCATTTCTTACTGTTAAATCAACTACTAAATTTGTGTGTTCATTAGTTGAATGTCTTATATTAATGCAACATCTGCCTCCCTTGAACATGATTCAGAGCTCCAATACTTCCAACCCAATCTTTGATATATAAGTAGTAAATAAGTAGTGAGCTGTCTCATTAATGATTACACATTGTTTTGACTCATGCTTCCTTCCTTCACAAAGACTACTGTGTGTGCTTTTGCACCTCTATTCAAAAGAGATTTTATCTTGAGCCCAGATCTACTTCATTTTTGTTTGTAGTGATGAAATAGAAGATGAAAATTTAGAAGAAACCAATCAAAAATAAATCAAAACCTGTATTCAGACTCTCTGTGAACATATAATAATACTGGTCTGAATGAAGCACTTAAAACTGGTCCAGATAGTCTGCTCAAATATGAGCAAAAATATTCAAGGGAGGTCAAAGCTGTCGTACCGTGACATGATAAGGAGGGTTACAAGTTCAGAAGTCACCGCCCCATCAGATTCACTGCCCTTAGGTATACTACTGCACTCTCACCACACAATGGATGTGCTCACTCTAGGCTGTGTGTGGACTTTGTGATGAATTCCAATGTTTTTCAATGCTCATCAAAACTCATCCTCGGGGAAGGCCAGCATGAAGCGATCCACTGTGTGTAGTTTCCTCCAAAATTTGGTAAACTCACTTCCTCTTGTTGGCCACATCTTTGGTCAGGTCTGGGGGAAAAAAATAAAAAAAATCCTGCCTTGCCACGTTATTTCTTTTATATTCTCATATTTCTCGCTCACTGCTGCCATTACAAGTTTGCAAATGTAGATACACGTCTAAAATCTTCTGATGATAGGTCTCGAAGGACGACCTTCATCCGGGACGATAGCCAGCGACTGAAGTTCATTCTTACCTAGTTCCATTCTGAGCACTTCTGTGACCAGCTGCCTGACATACTCCTGCAGCTTACTGGCCCCAAGTCACTCTTTAACTCCAATTAACTGCAGGTTGTGTCATCTGTCCTGGTTCGCTGCATCTTGCACTGCTTGTTCTAGCTCATCACACTGTTTCGATCTCCTTAGCAGCTGAGCACTTAAGTGACCATTCCCATTCTCTAGATCTACTATTCGACCATCTGCCTGCTCCGCTCTTTCAGATTTAGCAGCAATACCTGAGCTAACTTCAGCTTGTGAGGTTTTTCACAGAGGAAACGTCCAACTCACGTTCTATAAATGCTGCTGAGCTGCGTCATCCTTTTGAATTTCCTTTTCCAAAGTCGCTAGAAGTGCTGTGAAAGTATTTGTCGCGATAACTGGAACACACGAGCTTGGATTGTTTTTCCCTGCAGCTTTTGGTATCGTCCCTGTCACCATTGTGGCATAGTTTATCTAGAATACTTATAGACATTGAACTTGTAGTAGCTGTCAGGTAAAATGTTGGGTAAAATGGGATTTACAAGGGGGCAGCTCAATTGGCTACAACAATTGAATTTTGTATTGGGTTTTAGGGAGAAATTAACTTCTCAGTTTACTACCTTAGAAAATGTATTATTACCTCATGGGTTTATGGTCACTACTTCAAGATCTTCTTCCATACAGCATGATGTTCATTTTGTAAAATGGACAATAAAGTACTGAATGCTATTGGTGTGGCTACGTTATGATTAAGAAGTCAGATCTTGGTGACTCCTACCAGTGCAACACACTGAAGCTCGGATGCAATTTTCAAACCAGGCAGTTCTGATCATATATAAATTAAACACATTATGATGAACTGGTAAGCTGTAATACAACTAATAATAACTCAAGGCTTTGGGTTAATTAATCTAACCTGACCCATAGGTTTAATGTACGGGGATCTCATTCTCCGAAGTTTATTTACATCATTAACTCAGTCGGGGAAAAGTGTGGGGATGAAATCATGTTTTTCTGTGAAAGTGCAGCTGTCACAACACTTTAACACCTCGGGTACGACATGCCTGTTCGTGGTTACCTACGGTTCAGTTAGTAGAACTCACTGTAAACATCCGCTAGTCCGTAAGACTGGACTAGTGCGACGTCTGTGACCACGAGCAATGCAAAAAATAAGTAGGGCTAAAAACAGGTTTGTGTGAAAAGAGCTGGAAATGTTAAAATAAGAGATGATCTGCAAGACTGTAGTCAAAACTTTCTCTAATAAACAAAACATTACACACTGTGTAATGACTTGCTACATGTTCTATTTTCTACAGTACACACAGTACACAATGTTAACACCTTTCTGTAAATAAGGCTGTTTTGAAATTACATTAGCCGTCTTTGTTTTCTGTCGTGTTCATCACACCGGTGTGCTCTGTCTATATTAATATGTGTAAGGGTAAACATACTGTAGTTCCAGTGATGGCATAATAAAATATTGGTACAATATGTATTATTTATGTATTGATTATTGTATTAGTATTATATAATCTTAGATCGTGGTTGTTTGTTTTTTAATTTTTTTATATATACCGCCCATCGTGTTCAGTTTAATCAGTTGCTGGACGTGCTATCAGTTGGCACAGACGGGAATTACATGAAGCATGAAATCAGGCTAAGAATATACTCATGTGTTAATGGTGCGTCACTTATGATATACATGATGAACAAGTTGTTGTTTTTAGTGTCATCTGACACTAAAACCCCCAATCTAGTTGAACTACCAAATTAGATCCCATTTGCGTTACAGTGAGAGGGTGTGAGTGTGTATGTGCCTGTGCAGCCAAGCCTGTATGTGTGTATTCAGTAGCACTCCGATGTGTGAAGTACTGCTTCATATTTGCTGTAAAGTTTCACTTTAACACTGTTTCAAGTAGTCGTGAGGCGTGTGTGCATGTGTGTGTGTGTCAGAGAGTTGTAGGAAGAAAACTGGTCAGTTCAGGGGGGTTGCGGTGCTTTGATTCACCCCATGCTCTCTTATCTGAAACACAAGAAATGTTTTGACCTCAGACCAGGAGGCAAAGAAACAATTCGAAACGTAACTTTGTTTGCGTCTGATGGCGTGACATTTTCTAGTTCTAGGTCTGCAAGTTGAGAGAGAGAGAGAGAGAAATCAAGAGGTAGGTAGATATAGAAAGTTGGGGTGGTGGCCCTCAGCGTTTATCAAAGAGCTTTTCAAAGCCTTTGACAACATTTCCTCACTTACCAAGGCTGCATACTGATCTTCAGGAGCCCACGCAGAGGCACTGAGATCTCTCCAAGGTTTGGGTGATGTGTGTAATGCCAAACAGAGCTTTTTAGTACTGTAAAAAATGGCTTAGCTGGGAAGCAGATAAGTAGGGCTGCAACTAAAGATTGTTTCTATAATTAATTCTAATTCAAACTGATTGTTTTTTGTGATTAGTTAGAAAATCCTGTAAAATAAGCATCACATGGTGACATCTTGAAATACCTTCTTTTTTTTTTGTCTGTCCAACAGCCAGAACCTGAAGGTATTGGATTTAAAATGAAAAGCAACTAAGATAAGAAGCTAATTCAGACATTTTAATTTAAGATCTAATGAGTGTAAATGTTTGGCTTTTTTTGCTCTCTAAATGATTTGAATCAATGACAAACTCATGAATCAGTTATGAAAATTATTTTCCGATGATCATTTCAGCCCACGTAAGCACATTTACTGTTTATATGCAACTCATTTGCAACAGCAAATATGTTTTGATGATGTTAATGCTTAACGTTTGCATATTTGTTAATAATTAACATACCTGGCAAATTGCAAAAGTGTCATTATTAAATAAATAAGTCAAATGTTTACTGATATCATATTGGTTTTTCACCAAATCTTGAAATACACTATCCACTTTTAGTGATTACAGCATAATGAGACTGTAGATCAATTTTTTTTTGTTAATATCTGACAGAAAGCACAATTTTAATTAATTAAAGTGCGTGTTGCGGAAACCTAACCAGAGACTAGGGTCTGGACAAGAACAAGGGACTCTGATGCTCTGATGTCACAGTACAAAAGAAAAACATGTCTCTGAACATAATTATGAAAACAATTTAGTCATATAAAAGCATCATTTCTAGGAGACAAGGTTAACATTTGAGCCAAACTCAACATTTGAGGTAAAGACGCTTTAATGAAAAGCATTTATCTTCATCCTTCATCCATTCTTGTAATATTAAAAGGTGAAAAAAATAACTGTATGGTTATGCTGTAATGAAACAGCCTGATCTAACTGCAATACAAAATCAATGCTGTTTCTTTATTTAGCGTTAAGCCTACAGTACATGTGTTAATCTTTCAAGTTCAGTCCATCCAACGCATGTTTAAGACACCTTCTACAAGATTCTTGTTTTAAAACTTTAAAATCTCAGCCAGATACGGTCAGCAACTGATCCATTTAGTTAGCTCTCTACAGCTGATGGAACCTGAAAGCGACTTTTTTACAGACGAGATTTTGAGTGATAAATTTAGCTCTCTTGATGTCTGTATGATTACATGTGCAGAAAACCTGACAAGTAAACACAGCACAGTGATCTTTCCACTGTATTTCTGCTGTTCCTTTAACACATTTCCTTCTTCACCTCGTCTCCCACTCAGTCTTTCTCTTTACCTCTCCCCTTGGTCACATACAATAGTACCACACGCACATATTAACATGCGAAATATACAGTACTGGTCCTGTTTTCTCTCCAGCAGCAGCTTGTGGCCTAACAGGATGCTCCCTCAAACAGTGATGCAAATAGCCGCCCCAGCTGTCACCTATCAGGTAGGATCCTCGGTGAGTACATAACCGGCCGTGTCCCACCACTGCAGCCTACGTCTCCCTTCATTTCCCATTACAGCGGGTGGGAAAACGTCGGTGGAGGCAAAATAATGGGCCTGCTTAGATATGAGGAGGAGTAATCTAGGACAGGAATTAAACTTTCATCTCCTCCAAACAGCATTCCAACGACTCGACTGATTCGTCTCTGCGCAACAGTGCCATTTGTAAACTCAGACATGAATTATTAACGGGGGAGCTTTGCATATCGTAGAGACTCATCGGACAGCTTTTACATCTTGGCACTCAGCAGGCTGCAGCCTCTCAGGTTATGATCGAGATACAGTAATAATGGAGCTTAGTACACTTTTAGGAGACAAACAAAATAAGAATTACATTAATTTAATATTAGACGCTGAATAGCATGCTACAGCATGACAAACACAGATTATGGTTATTTACAGAGTATACAATCATTTTGAAATATTGTTTTTTTTTTTCTTCTGTCAAATAAAAACACACACTGGGGCAAAAGTTCCAAACTCAAAACTTCATTTTGTCATTACAGGAAGACAGCAGAAGGCTCCAGTTAAGGTTTCTGCTGCCTCTGCACTTCCACCTATATATATTGCCTTGTGTATAGGAATTGCCAACAAAGAGACGACTGCAACCATATGCCACTCATTTATTGCAGTGTTTTTTTTATGCAGCCACTTAGATGCAGCCTTATCATTTACATATTTGCATGCAAGACAAATTGTTGATTACGTCTCTTTCAGGATGTGCAGTCGTATATCAACACCCCGTACCTTTTGTCGGCAGGATCACATTGTGTTTTTGTTTCTTTTGTGTTAACACAGATTTACAGACACATGACCGTCTGGGTTTTAAAAGTGTAGAGCATTTTCACACAGATGTTGTGTCTTTATCTCATGACATTAGGTTTGTTCTAACATGCATGTTTTAGATTTATGCAATCAGGCTTCCAGCCTGTTCAGGATTTACTCTATTAAGCATTCAAGTATGATTTTTATGAAGTGGGGAATAGAAATAGGCAACATCGCTATTACTACAACAGGGACAAGGTGTAGGTCATAAAAGTTCCCCAATCCATTAAGCACAAGTGAAAAAACTCTCAAATGGGCCTTTTAATCTCACTTTATTGCTGCAGCATATATCAAATGAAAATGCACAAATGAATATTTTAATATTTCACATAAGGTGGCCATTAAATGTGTTTTTGCGTTGTTTCGTATATGACCCCGGCTTGTGCTGCTGCCAGGAACCACAGCAGCAGCAGACTGGAGATCAGGTGTCTGGAGTATGCAGATAACCGCTGACCAAATTCAGTTAAAGACAATACATCAGATTTTATATTCACCCTCCATTTTTTTCCATCAGTTCTTCTTCTTATTCAAAAATAACCTGCTACTATTGATTCAGCTGTGATTAAAAATTGATTGGCACTTACAGGATGGGTGCCAGGACTAGAAACTCCCCGTGCATCACTGCTGTTTTGTACCTTGGTGCATTAACTGCAATAAAAGTAGATGACTCCGAAGCCACCAAAGGGCCGAGCAGGGCAAAAGGTCCAGTTCATGGAGGAAGAAGGAGGAAAAATAAGCAATTTATCCAAGAGAAAGGAAGCTCACCTCTAAGACCTCCCTTGGCAACAACTCCGAAGGAGCTGAATACTGCAGCAATATAGATACACCACTGTCAAATGGTCTATGTTCAGTGGCATACTTGACAATATTAAAGCGATAGTTCACACTAAATGAAGCTTGTGAAGGTCTGATAGGTCAAGTCATGTCCTGTTATCATACTATACTAGAGATTTCATTTGGCACAGTTTGACAGTTCATATTCAGGAGATGGGCATACCTTCTAGCGGTCCACATTTAGTTTGCCTCTGGAGTGGAAGATGCAAGCGTGTGAGCATTTACATGTGTTGGTATGTGTGTGTGTGCTTCCATCTGCTTCTACAGTATGGTCATTGCTTTGGGGTGAAGGGTCAAACTGTCTGTCACGGGAAGGTGTCAGGTTATGACGAAGCAAACGTCGTAGCTCGGGGAGATCAGACAAGCTGGGAACGATGGAAGTAGTGGTGGTTGTCTTGGTGACGCTTTGTTTCTGAAGGTCAAGCTGGCTAATGGTTGTCCAGGATACAAATGATTTACTATGAATAAACTTGCCTCCTTCAAGGTCAGCTTTGAGCTTCTGCAACTACTATAACATGTTTGACTTAAACAGCTTATTGTTTTATTTTTATTTTTTGTTGCTTATTTTTAAGCAATATTTCCATTATGATGTAAATGTTTTCTGCCTCATCATTTAGCTTTGGAAAGTTTCAATCCAGAAAAAAATCACTTGAATCTAATTTAAAACCCAAACACAGATTATGATTTTTTTTTCCTTCTACAGTAAACTTTAAAAAAAAGTCCAAAAATGTCATGAATTTTCAGCTCACGCTGAGAAAAACAAAATCACAAATCTACCCTCTTGTAGCATAAGAAAAAAACAAGTTAAGGCTTTTAATGACCACTGTATTTAATGCACAGTTAACACCTACGTGTCAGAACATTTCTGCATGCATCAGTGTGTCCATGAATGGGTGCCCAAAGTGGAGCCAGAGGCCAGGATGAGCATGCACGGAGTCATGTGCCCGGCAGCTTCCTGTCGCAGCCTCAGACAGACACGGCACCGCTCTAATTAGCTGACCTGTCACCATAGACACCCACAGCTGTGCAGCGCTCGGGGAGCAGGCTGAGCATAGACAGAGGCTGGAAGGTGCAGCGAATACACAGACACTGATGAACACATCCAAGACTTCTTGTCACTGCCTTCAGGACAATGAACGCCACCTCATACTTTTGCCTGAGAGGTCATGCTGCTGCTTTACATACTTCATTGTGATTACATTTGGGGGGAGTTCCTCTTCTCCCAATGGCAATTCTTGTAGAGTTCAGTGACACTCAGCAGTATAGATTGGTACTTACTTTTCTTCCAGTAGTCGCCCAAGTTTGCTGAAGGTTTTGGCAGCAGTCAGGTGTGTTTACGCCACAATCAATAGACCTTTTTCACAGCGGCCATGTTGATGTGAAATAGCACGGTAAACACAGGTGTTGCCAATGATACTTATTAAGGTTCCATTCCATTCAGGTCAAACAGAGTCAGGATGCTGCTGTGGTGCATGTTGACCTCACTGGAGAGTCTGCAAACTGGAGAATTGAAGCGTAATTAGTATCATTGACCCAACTATTTCATGTGAAATAAGTTACTGTGCTCTGTTGAAACACCGACACAGGCGATCTCTGTTTAACCAATCGTGACCTCTGAATTTAATTGGTTGCACCACTGATAATTCACCAGTAAGTCCCTTCCGGGCCAAAAAGCCACTTTGACTCAGTGTTATGAAACACTAAAAACATGAAGACCTCGAACATTTTTCACTGACGCTGTATGTTTGGGGTTTAGAGAGATCTAATGAACTGCCTGGAAATCTGGTGATCGCAAGTTATTTGTGTTGTTTTAGTTTGAGCTGTTGGTTTTCCAACCCAAACTGGACTTTGTTTCATTTGCCGGAACAAACTCTTTTCTTTGCGTGAAATACATTTATATCCTTTACACTTACAAGCTGTTTTTGGAGTATTATTTGTTTGTGATATATCTATATCATGTGTGGATTTAGGATGATGTGAAGGATTAAGATGAGGGTTTTTTTAATGTTCTTTGTCCTGGACGGTAGGCTAAAACAAATGACAGACAAACCCGACCCAAACATTGTTAGGCTCGGACCCTACCATATTTTAAATTAGGACTAATAGCAGAAGAAATTCACCATTTTCTGACAACTGAGTAATACTCGTGAAACTAGGAACATTTCTTAAGTGTCGAGTTGATAAATTAACATTGAGAAGATGAGTTTGGCCTCGAGAATCCTTAATAGGTTGAATGACTTTTCTGCCAATAGTAACCAGCTGCATAAGTTACTGAAACCTTGGTAAATATAAAATAAAAATGAGGGGTAGTTGAGGAAAAACACTGTTGCAGTTGAAGCATAAAGCGCATGTTCTGTAACCCACCAGCTGCTTCTGGACTCTCTATAGGCTACTCTTTGGGCCAGTCTGTGTGTGGGGAACATGAGGGGAGATGACACTAGGGTAGAGATTTAAGACACGGTGCGCTGGCTATCGGAGGTCTCCTGATAGGCCTTAGACACGACACTCTGTGTTTCCCTTCTTCGGCCCAGACTCATTCTCAGTCTGGCTGCCACGCACACACTTACGCAGGGCAGAGAAATCCCTCATCTTGTATCTGGTTCAAGGTCCGCTGCCGCTGATGACAGTTGATGACAATCCAACAGGGAACGAGGGAATATCACCTGCGACTTGAAATGGAAAGCAGTGAGGGAAGGAGAAAAAAACAAGAGAATACACCGCAAGGGCCAGGAATAAAACCCCAAATTTTGCACTTCAATTTGAAATATTGACATGCATTCCTGTCATATTAGTACATCAAAATATCTCTTCTTTACACTTCTCGTTAGCATTCTACTACACGCAGAATAACATTAATTATCTCACTTTTCTGCACTGATTAGAGATGGATCATCAATCGATTCGAACTGATGGTGATCATCTTTTCTACTGTCAAAACATTAGGCATCTGTTCCACAAACCTCTCATCTCTCTCTTTTATAGTCTCAGAAACGAAACCACAGACAAACAAAACTATCGATCTCCCTCTCTCACACCACGCACACACACACAATCACCTCTTCCTCTAAAATATGCATTGTGAATCCATGTCTGCCGAGAGTTGTATGCCCCTGCATTATGCTTGAGTGATATAATTTATATCATTTCAGAGAAAAGGGAGAAAATCAATGAGATTTAGTTGGCAGCAGGACCCGATAATTAATTCTCAAGGTTTGGGTAAAATATGTAACTAATGAGGGAGAAATGTAAATGCTATGAAGTTTCACTTGAAGCTCACTAGCCGTCCCAACCCCCACTGCAGCCATAATCGAACTCCAGAAAGTCAATAAACTGTCTGAATGATTTTACCTCGTCTCCATCTTCTCTATTTTCTGAATTTAAGGTGTTTCCTGGTCAACCTGAATGAGGACGAGTGATTTGAAGAGTGAGATGTCCAAATGCATATATATAAACTCACACAGAAGAGCACATTTTTCCTATCATATAATAAGATAATTTATAAACACTTAAGTGGGACGGTTAGACACTCCTATGACTGGGTTGTTCAGAAGAACCACTACACTGATTAAAATTATGCCACATATTTTTTGGGCCTTTTTTCGCAAAGTAAACAGTTCAAGTGAAAGAAGAAAAACAACTACTGATGTTTTCAGAAATATTTTTCTTGGATAAATATTAAAAGTCACTTGGAACTTTGATCTGAGTGCTTCTGAGCCTTTTCGACATCAAGGAAACTACCCACTTTTCATTCCACCTGTCAACTGCCACAATCTGTTTTTTATTTCTAGCTACCGTCTCTGTCTGGGCTGGAAATCTGCTTCCCACACTGAGTTACCTGATACTGAGCTATTGTCAAGTATGTTTGGAAAATGAAAAACACTGTGAAGTACGTTTTTGTTTTTTTGTTTTTTTAGTGTTGCATTATTTACTGAATGCTAATAAAAATAACATAAAGAGGCAGGGAAATGTCTCTGTAGGAATAAAGTCACTGCAAAGGGCATGATACAAAAAAAAAAATGGTGCAAACCTTCAGTCCCCAGTGTGACTGCTTGTGCTGTTTAACATAATTAATGTGTTCTAGTGGAATGCATGCAATGTGGAATTGTAAGCTCCATACTGATCATGTTACGTCCTTCATCAAAGGCAAACCTCACAGCGTCGTAATCAACTAACCAAGGACTAAATGCTGCTGAGGTGTGATTGAGATGAGCACCAGGAGCCAACTTCATGGTCTTGTTTTTGTATGGAGCATGTTTGTGTGTATTTATGAGCGGCGGGGCTGTGAGTGTGTGAGGGTCAGCGCTGAGTGATGTGTGAGGGAGGTGGCAGGGTGTATATAATCCTGGGATCTGGAGATTCACGTAGAGGGATGGATGGATGGAGGACGAGTGTGTGGACGTGGTGGAGGGGGGTGGTGGATGGGCGTGTTGAGGTGGCAGGGAGGGGCGATGCTGAGGAGGAAGATGTGGGGGGGTAGAGTTGTGAAACCCTACTTAATCTGGCAGGAATTCATCCAGATAGAGTAGCTGAGGAGCTACGAAGAAAGGCAACAGTGATCTACGAGCGGTGAAAACAGCCAGGATGCAGTTAAATGGATGAGAGCCACAGTGTTTATGCCGCTGAATTCCACCCCCGGATTCACTCACACTGTATATCATAAGCTTGTGTGCATCTTTATGATGAAGTGCCATAATTTAGTCTTCCATTGTACACATCAATTTACTTACAACTTTCCAAGAATATGCTTTTCATGAAAAAAAAAAAGTTGCCTAGACTTGTTGAATCCAGCAGAGATTTACATGTCATGCTAAAAATGGAACAATAACATGTTTTGTGGCTGCAGTGCATGCTGGTCTAAGAAGACTGTACTGTACTGTTTGTAGACTGGACTTCACTATTAGCAAATGCCAACAACCCACATTTCTATTGACTATTGAAAATTGTTTCACACCGCACAGGTGTAACAGAAATATTTTGGCCAGTTATCCACAAAGAAAAAACAACAAAAAAAAATATTCTAAACCATAAACAAACAGGCTGTGAAATAAAAGATACATTGTGCAAGCTGTTACTTTAACAACATCACACTGTGAGCTGGCACATCTTTGAGGTTTCAACAGAAGGCTCCTAAACAAACTTACCCAACAACTCTGTGATCTTCTCGTCATTTAAACATTGTTTCAGTAGGTTTTAATGTGTCTCTTTACTCCCTACCTATCACATAGAGTCTGATTTAAAAACACCAAAGGGAGTTCATGTTGAAGAGAAAGAAATTCATTTATTAAAAAAAACGAAATGTCAAAGGTGGGAATCATCAATGAAATGCCAGGATATACAAGAGGTAATTATGTGTCTTATCATTTTGAATATATTTGAATAAAGGTAGTTGATGGACATAGTGTATGTGAGGTCACCCGTAGTCATTATGAAGCAGAGGGTGGTGGCTCGGGCCAGCTTAGCAGTGACTGACTGGTAGAACACAGCATCTGTCAGTCAAAGTGGCCACATCCTTAATTATGCATAATGTCACAAAAGGGCGATTTAGCTATAAACACCAAGGCTGTAAACATGTTTATTTCAGATTTATTAAATTAAGCATTTTAACATGGGGACTTATGGGGAGATTGGCTTACTCTTTCCAGCTTTGAATGAATTTAAATTTAGGTTAGGTTTTTCTTTCTCTTAACAAGCTAACACACGACTACATATATGAAAGGTGTCACTCCCAGTGACAGTGAACACTCTCCTTTACTAATTCTCCCAGTTTTATGGCCCATGACTTATTCTGGTTCACTCTTAAAGCTTCTCATAAGTGATGTTTTTAGTTGGACAAAGTTAGTGACCAGCTGGTGAACACAGCTTGCATTTAACAGCCAAAGAGTCCCACTTAGGAATTGGTGAAGATCAAAACAAAGTTGAAAGGAGCGTGACTATTGGCTTTACATTTGTCAAGCAGACAGAAACATGGCTCCAAATGAACGCCGATGTGGCTCTGTAACTGGATATGGCTACTGTTGGCTAGAATGTTCCCCGTACCAACTTTATAAGGGGATGACATATTTCAGTAATGATGTTGCCTTATGTAATATTTGGCTTATGAAAGAAAAACTACACCTCATCTGAGAAATAAGAACGACTAAAAATATGTCTTACAAGCAAATAACTGAAATAGTTTTAGTGAATTCAATGATTTAATCAGACAAATGACTCTAGCTTCCACTGATTTTAATTCTGCACACCATTGTAACAAATGTGTGCTTTTTATTGATACAATAATAACTCACTCTATCTACCTAGTTTCAAAAGAAACTCTGAGGGCCATGTTGGCATGCTTACAGCACACAGTTCTTGTGTGTGCTGTTGCATATACAGGATGTGGAGTGTTTTCATCTCCTTGATGTTCCACAGACTCGAGCAACACACGGAAAAGGCAGGCAGGCAGGGAAGGAGATGTTGCTTTGGGCCTTACAAATGACCTAGATACTGCAGTATGAATTTCATTTACCTCTATCGCAGCATCTAAATGTACCTCACTTTCCTTACGCATCCATATGGCAACCGTGGAGCTGGAGCGGATACAAAAACAGCCCACAGGTAAGCTTTTTTTGATCAGCGTTTACTCACTCACTCCTTCACTCACTCAGCCCTTCACTCTCTTACTCAAAATAAATGAAAGATGGGGAAAAATATATGTTATAATTAAGGATCTCCATGTTTCTAATCCTGGAGAACTTATCTGCTCACTGGGTAAAATGTTTTGCAACAAGCAGGATTATAGCCAGGATAAGTTAGATGTTTGCTATTCTGCTCCAGGACTGAAAATTTCCTTCCATGTAATGCAGAGGTTACAGGTGTTAACCGCAGCCAATGGAACTATTGATTAATCGGAAAGGCAGTTTTGCAAGCCTTCTTGGACCACAAAGTGGCTGATCAGAATTCTGGAGCTGCTAGTTCCAACAGTTTCTCGCTGGGCACAGGCGGAGAGGTGGAGAAATGGTGGAGAGTGAAGAGAGGGAAGGAGAATAGCTAGAGATGAGGGTGGAGGAGTGAGTAGGTAGGGGGGCAAAGAGATATGACACATGGGGTAAAGAACAGATGGGTGATGATGGAGTGAGAGTGAAAGTGTGGAGGGTGGGGGGACAAATGAAGAGAGAGAGAGAGGAGAGAGAGGGTGAATTGTGAAGCAAAAAGAGATGTGAATTGAAGGCCAAGTAGCATGGGTTATCATATCTGAACAACGAGACATGAATCTCAATCTACCAATAAGCGCTGCATTTTGACAAAAATACCCCTGCTGTGCGCGGTCTTAATGGATGTGCTGCTGAATACGTCACTTTTACTCTTCCCCTGAAATACCAGCGAGAGAATGGGCTCCACTCCACAAAGAGATCTGGATCAAGGTCAGTGATCACATCAAAAGTAATAGTGCCCCTCTCTCTCTCAATATATGCTCTGTCTGAGTGCTCTGTGAATCAGAAAAAGGCTCGCCATTTCTAAATCATTTCCACAGGTTTTTCCCACAGGTGTATCACGCGTTCCATAATTCAAAAATCCTTAGGCTGAAATTGAAACTTCCATACAGCGTCGCACTTACATATTAACAAGAACAACTGCCCTCGGAAATGTAGGGTTCTTTGCTCGGAGATAATTCAACACAAACTTTTGCCACTGTTACTGTTCACTACACCCCATCCCCCCAACCCTTAGTTACTGTTGCTAAGCTGAAGGAGGTTGACAAAAACACTTCACTGTTCTTGTTGGTAACAAACGATTTTGTTCACATGAAGATTTTATCATTTTCTGCTAGCTGCCCTGCCTGAAAGACCAGCATAGACCAGTTTATAAATGATGCTGGTCTATGCTGGATTTATGCTTGGTTGATGTTTTTTCCTTTTTCCTCCAAAAAATGTATAAATAAAATAAAATACTGTGACCTCAGATTCATAATCCATGCGTACAGATTTATAATACATACAGGCACACTGGGCTGATGTATAAATGATATGTTACGTCAGATATAGATGAAAATGTGGGTATTAAATGTCTCTGACTAAGCTAGTTTATTATATTGTAATGTATATCTTCTGGCATATAGCCTTTATAGGCCTAGTGCTGCTGGCTACTATCCCAGTATGCCCGTGGGCAAAGCCATACACACGGTTTACAAATCCTTGGGCATGGATTGCAAAACTACAGGCACGGTTTATAAACCGTACCGTGAGTACAGATTTGCACTTGGCTCTTTCTCTGCCTCAGCTGACCCCAGGGGGGCTTGGTGCAGGAGATTAACATGTTTGGTAAACGTAAAGCTGCCTTGAAAAATGTATTTGGCTGAGCATAAACATCCCCAAATCCAATAATGAGCAGGACAGAGCCTCTAATGTTAGCTGTTGAAATTGTAGCATCCAGAATTTTTTTTTTTTTTTTTACATAATCTGTAACCTTGCACAACAATGCATTATGAAATGAACCTTCCCCTCTGATGTAACACTGGATTACTACTGTATGTATGCACTAGTTATCCAGACATGCTAATGTTTGCAGCTTATGTTAGAGCATATAAACACACTGTGCACTATAAAAAAAAGAAACTGTTTTTTACGGTAAAAAACTGGCAGCTGCAGTTGCCAGAATTTTACTGTAATAAATACGGTAAAACTTACTGTATTACAGTAAAAGGACATCTGTACTGTTAATTTCTGTTTTTTTATTCCATATTTCAAAATGTCTGTAGATTTTACGGTGAAAAATTGCCAAACCATAAAAAGAAAACCGTTATTAAATATTTTGTTTTTTCTGTATACAGTTGTCCCTCGCTATAACGCGGTTCACTTTTTCGCGGACTCGCTGTTTCACAGATTTTTTAAGTGAAATTTTGCATGCTTTTTTTACAGCTTACTGTACAGTATGGACGCGCATTGTGTTCTGCGTCCTGATTAACTAAGGGAGTACTGTACAAAATGTGTGTAAAAAGGTGTATAAAAGTATGTTGTTAGGGGTTTTACGCCCTTAAAACATGTATAATAATTGTAAAACTTCACGGATTTCGTTTATTGCAGGTTATTTTTAAAACGTATGTATAATAATTGTAAAACTTACTTCGCGGATTTCGTTTATTGCGGGTTATTTTTAGAACGTATCCCCCGCGATAAACGAGGGACCACTGTAAACACAGTCATACTTCGTGGCATATTTCACGCTCTTTTCCCGTCTTGTTTTTTGCCATAAAATCTACAAACATTGTTCGCATTGTTTAACAAGTCCTTATATCTTTTGTATATGCTTTTGTATTTTTGCAGTACGGTGAGGTTAAAAAAATAAATAAATGTTCAAATTATATGAGGATATCGCTCTTGATGCAGCCCTAGCCAAAGCTTTAGTGGCCTGCTGTGCCTAGTTACGGTTGCTAATAATGTCGAATGTTTATATTGATGCTTAAAAACAATTAGTTTAAATTGGCATTCATGCTATTACCACGCCTAATGCCTTATTACACTGTTGTTAGGATGTATCACAAGCCGTTGACCGAGTCTTTTCAATCACTAATTCCAATCACTCCCAGCCGTAAAGCTTCAGCGTGCCATATAATGCACCATTGCTAGCCTTGTTTCTAGTCAGCTCTAAACCCTCTATTAGGCCTTTTTTTTTATACAACAGATGCTGTGGACACGTTCAGTTAACTCTCTCACACTCACACACACACACACCCGTGGCTGGTGTTTTTGTTGCTCTAAAACCTCCCAGTACATAAAACTAACATGCAAATACAAATTGCATAGCGACATCTGAAACGTGTCACATCACCAAAAGGGAAAGGGGGGTTGGAGGAAGCAAACCAGCCACACAGGAGCAGAGGGGGAATTTCATGCAAGCTTAAATTTAGGCACGCTGTTTGGGGTCTTTATTGTTCCTCAGAGACCGAACTTTAAGTGAATTTCACCACCAGGGGGGCTTTTCCATGAATGGCGCTTGCCACATGCATAGTGGAGCGAACAGAGGCAGACATCTGCAATCTGCCAACGCCCCAGGTGAAACTCTGTCCTTCTCTGCGCTGATCTCAAATGAGCTTTTCCATCCTGTGCCGTAACACTTTCCTGTCAGTGAAAATAATTCAAAACTGGTCTGTCATCTTGTGTCTAGGGACAGCTGCATAATGCTTTGTTTAAAGGCTCTATTACACTGGCAGGGAGAGCGAGGGCTTTGAGAGATGATTTTGTCTTCCTCATAACTTTTCATTTTCAGATATTGATTTGAAAGACAGTTTTTTTCCCCCCCACTTGCCAAGCAAAATTCTTTTAACAACAGCTTACCATGCAGTCTTACCTTACAGAAAAAAAAATGAATATTAAATTTCACAGTCGCTGGTGGAATAAAAAAAAAAAAAGGCTCAGAAAAACAAACACTGCAAAACATACAAATACGCCAGAGATTTCATCATTCTAAGCTCTGTGATGTGCCGTGACCTAGACACTGCATGTTTTATTATGACTTCTTGCCATGTTTCAAGGAGTAGTGAGCATGTTCGCCACAGCGAAGCATGCACCGGAGCAAAAGTAATCAGCGCTATGGGGGTCTTTGGAGAATACTCTCCAACAGGTTAGGAGGCAGATATTTTAGGAGGACATGATGCCAGGAAAAGGAGGTATAGGTGACGACAAAAAGGTCCCTGTAGGTATAGCAGGTAGCTGACCTGACCTGGCAAGCTCAAGCTCGCGTTCCCATTTCACGCTTTATGTTGCAGAATGATTCAAAAGACAGTGGATATTATTCCCTTCTGCTCTCGACCCCGCTGAGGTCCGATCAAAGATCCAAGCCTTTGATGTTTTAACCCCTGGCTGTTTGGATTAAAAAAATAAAAAATAAAAAAAAACGCCCCTCCTGTGAACCAGATGGTGCCTGTTGCACGCTGGGAGCAGCCAGGCAGTGTTACGGGTCCCACCTGTGGTTTTAATTACAGTGCATGACGAGGGGATGCGGTGAAGCGGAAGCAGAGAGGAAAGTAGGGGTGACCCTCGCTGTTCGGCGAGGGTTGAGGAAGGAGGGGGGAAGGAACTGCATGTTCACCTGTATTGATCACAAATGACGGTCTACTTTGTCCCTACGTGTCGTAGCGCTTCTTTCCCCTCCTCCCTGTTTCCGTCACACACCGAGCTATACATCCCATGAATAGGTTTGTTAAGCAACTGAGATGTACCGTACACATTTGCCTGTGCATGACTCCAGCTGTCGTGTTTTCAAAGCACAGCATGATGCCTCCTTTCTCCGTCTTCCCTCCTCTGTCACGAAATCATCTACATTCCGCACACACGTCCATATATTTTCCCCTGTCTGTCTTCCCTCACCGGTGGATAATTTGTGCATATCACTGTTGCTTCTCTGCATGGTTCTCCAGCTCCTCTGCATGGATGAACTCCTATCAGATTAAACTAGTACTCACTGATTCTGACCTCTCAGGCCCCCTCCCGGTTTATATACCACCGCAAACCGGGATCCCAAGGGTCCCCACCACCTCCTCTCCAATCCCTCTATCTTCGCCAGCACCTCTCCTTCTATCCTTCTTTTGACATTTCGGCTCCTTGTGTCATCTGAGAGGTCCCGCTGTGTGCTGAGGTGCTGAGATGCTTCACTGGTACGATAGGGGAGGCAGCCCAAAAATCCCTCTAGGCCCTAATGTATACACTCACAAGGGTCCTGAATATTTTCTGATTTTCCAAAGATAAATTGCAGAGTTGTTGCTATGAAGGGGAGTTTTTTAAATACAGCATGAATGTCACAAAATGCTGCTGTGTAGTTCTCTGACAAAACGGCTACATTTACAATTTTATAACCACGCTCTTAAGTAGGGGTGGGCGATATATCGGATATACTCGATATATCGCGGCTTGTTCTACGTGAGATGTATGAAATGACTATATCGCGACCATCGAGTACTTGGCGCGGAGCGTCTCAGAAGTGTCTCTCCGCGCCACGGCGTGAGCATTCTGTAGCATTTCTATTTTTGAAGCGAGCCGCTGCTAAACCTTGGAAATTTCAACAGAGCAGATCGCACCAGACAGGAAATTCGACACAGAATCAACATAATAAACTTCCGCCCCCTTTCAAAATAAAACACAATACGCAGTCCATGTAGCTTATCACAACTTCACATCAACGTTACGTCATGACCGATGGCACCAGGTGATCAAAGATCGATCAAAGGGTCTCAACATGAACGATGAGAGACTAATTGTTGAAGTGGAACAACACACAATCATTTATGACACAACAGATGCTTTTTATAATCTCCTCCACGTCGGAGAAGCAAAGTCAGCTGTTTGTTGTTGTTTTCTTTATACACAGTTTATCACGGGGTCTCACATACGTCCAGGATTTTCGCGTGAATACGACCGGCTCGCTGCCAAGACGCGCCCGGTGTGAGTTGACGCAGGGCAGAGGATGCAGCTGAAACGCGGCACAGCCATTACTAATCTAATACTTGAATCATCATACTGATGTTATTTTTTGCATCAAAGGGTTAAATTTAACATTCATATTGATTTACAGGAGAAATTAAAATATCGAGATATATATCGTGTATCGCGATATAGCTTAAAAATATCGAGATATTGGTTATAGGCCATATCGTGCAGCCCTACTCTTAAGTATATTACATGTTTCATCTTTACTTATTTTGACCCCAGGTTTGGTAAAAAAAAAAATTAAAAAACTTAATAAAGTTAGTTTTTATTTCTCTCTAATTTATTCAGCCAGGATTCTTGGGGAACTGTATTTTCTTTTTCTTTTTTCCCTTCCTCTCTCTTTCTTTCTGAACGTGCGGAGCTGCGTGTCAGATCTGCGGGATGCCTGTAGGCTGCTCCCAAGAGGAGCACGGTGTGCTCATCCAACACAAACAGGGTCACAAAACAACGACTCAGCCACTTGTGCAGAGTTTACTTCAAATTAGCCCGACTCTTGTTTAAGTAGATCGCAGCCAATCAAGCCGGTCTCATGTCAGACAATGAGCTGACAATGTGAGACAGGAACGGAGGTGATGCCAAAGGTAGAAACAGAAACAGATTGCATCAAAGTAATGTGATGAGAATCCTTTTTTTATTTTATTATTTTAAAATGATTTTTCCTCACGGAGGAGCCAACTGAGAAACAAACTGTCAAATCTTCCAACAAGCTGATCTTTTTCTTGCTGTCTGGTCCAATAAAGTATCCTGATTCCAGAGATAAAGCTTTGATTTTTCAAGGTAGTCTAAGCCACGCTTGGGTGAGACAGTCGTCATCGCTAACAGGCAAATGTAACAGGGCTCTCTGGACCTTCTGAGCGTCACGAAAAGCTGCGATAAGCAGAATTAGCAGCGCAATTAATATTCCGGCCATATTTTCCAGGGAGGAAGCAGAGGGCACAGCAGCTGCTCCCATATGCAGACCTTGCTGTTATGACCGTGGGGGCGATGTCAGACACCCTACCAGCCATCACCACCTCACCTCCTTCCTCCTCCCCCGGCAGCAGCCAACCCCCTCCTCTCCATCCCTCCTTTATTTACTTTAATGTCTGCAATCTCTGCCCCCTCATTTGCATTTTAACCTCCACCTATTGTTTTTTTTTTTTTTCTTCGTCTCTTCTGTATCTTTCTCATAAATTATGGTGTGGGCATCCTGATGGAGAAGTAATGAGTAAGAAAGACCGCCCTTCAGTTCTGCATGTCTCAACAAGCACCCACCCTTGAGCGGGTCAGTAAATGCCTACATGCTCCTGTACTGAGGGGACTTCCTGGCATCACAGATGAAGCTGAACACCATTTGGGCACACTATCAGTTGAGTGCAAAGCCAAAAAAACAACAAACTTCTGCACCCATTTTGTGTTCAGATAAACCTGCACTCACTCCACACTGCAAATCATAAACAGTTATGACCTGTCGCCCTGACCTGCAGTGCTCGGCTGGCCTGCGACGCTCACAGTTTGAAATTTGACAGCCACTCTGGCCAGAAATGAACTGTGAGTAAAAAAGGAGGGGCTTGCACAGGTCAAACACAGTTCAGTATTGACAGGACTATCGCAGGCTTTAAATATGTAGTCTGCTCACACTGGAAAAGTGACCAAATTCTCAGAAGATAGTCAGTATAAACACAACAACACACATTTTATTTCCGGTTCATGTACAATGGTGAAGTCTGTTGCAAAGTATTATACATTAAAGATTAGTATATCGTACATTGTCGCTGTCCGGTGAAAAATATCTCCAAAATTTGGTGGTTTTGTTTAGATAAACTGCAGTGTTCCTTTTCCCGGGTTAAGATAATTCCTACTTAAGTTAAATAAACCATTTAAAACCCCATTGGAGTATCTGAAAGAGACCGTGTACGGTACATAAAAACAGTTGTTTGCACAGACTTTCTTATACCGTTTAATGTCTAATTCAGTTTGTTTAGTTTGCCCTTTTTAGGGTTTACACATGGGCTCAGTGTAATAATAATTGAATTCATTAATACAAAACAGTAGCTCTAACTATCTCCATCCCCCTCACTCTCTCTCTCCCTCTCTCGCTCTCTGCATGTGTGTTTTAAATTCGTACCATCCAATTAATCAAGGTTACCCACCCTCATAGTTGGAGATATCAAGGCCCACTCTCCTAAATGCAGAGGCTGCCATTTACATACATACTTTCCTCAAGTGGGATAATCCATCATAGTCTGTATGAAGTCATAATTTCATTTCATCTCCGTTTCATTGCCGTTCTGTTGTGACTGAGATGAGTGTTTTTGTGTCAGCGCGCGCATTGCATTACACTCTGCTTACTGTCAAACACATGACGCCCACAGGGGGGAAAAACATGCAGGTCTCTATCAGGAAATAATCCCTTTAAAAAAAATAAAAACACACATTATTTATGATGTCTTTGTCAGCAGGTAATTTGAGGATAGATTTGATGCTGTTTGTATCGTACGCGTGTTAAAAATGACACAAGAAATGCTGGAAAGAAATTACATATCGCATGAAGCATAAACGAGGAGGCAGGCTGTAAATGGGCCATAACTGTAAACGACACCAATATTCTCATTTAAACTATTCTTTTCTGTCCATTAAACCTGTCCTCACCTTCACACCTACACCTAATACCCCAGCCCTTTTACATGAACCAGACTTCTGTTATCTCTGCAGCATCAAATTATACACTTAAATGTGCACACACACATACTGTGTATCAGTTGATGCACCTATGAGTGCAGGTACATCCATGCTTAATTCATGACAGCAAATGTATATATATGTTGAACAGCAGGTTTCTGTGGCTCGTGGATTAATAAGACGGGCTGGCATAGCAAAGTCAGGAGGAAAGTGTAATTGTGGACGTAGTGAGACTGTTCCCTGACATGTAGTCACACCTGGGTGGCTGGCAGCACAGTGAGGAGGAGAGGATCCCCCACAGTCCCAGTTATTGGTATGCTGAAATACTGCAGTGTTACAGTGAGAGGAGAGAACAAGGAGGCTGTGGAGCGCATAGAAAGAGAGCATGTTCCTCTCTCGCGCTGTGAGATAAAGTGAGGTGGGTGGGTGGGTGTGTGGGGGGGAGGAAGCAGAGAGGAGCTTTGCCGGCCCAACAAGACATGTGTCACAGGCTGAGGAACACTGACACGTATCCCCTCAATCTCCAGCACAGGCAAGGTTTCATCAGACTACATTCAGGATGTGACTGTCAATATTAAGCTGCATGTGCTGTTTGTTTTACAATTCACAAATATGTGCGGCGCATACAATCCGCAGCAAAGAACTTTCTACTGTGTCAGACACCGGGAAAACAAACCTGTAACTGCATGACATAGGTGTTAAAAAGTTTAAGGCGTTTGCTATTTTGCAAAACTTTTTTTTTTTACGTTTACATTGCAGAGTCAGTGTGAAGGAAGTGAGGAATCCAGAACGTGGTATGTTCCTATGCTAATTCAGTGAAGGAAGTAAGGGAGTGAGAAGCAGGTCTTGCTTACCAGTATTGAGTTTGCAGTAAATCAAATTCAACAAGTTCAAAGAAAGAGAGAAAAACTTAGCCTTGTTTCAGGGAGAAGGGAAATATTCGCTCATACACCAGGGGATCTGTGTGAGATCATCGGGTATCGAAGCTGTCCGACTTTGCACAAGGGCCTCCGTGTGAGAGTCACCGCCAAGTTCTCGCTCGAGAGGAGGAGAGCTTGATTGTATTGTTCATCCGCAGTTTATGATAGAAAGGCGATTTTTATTCAGTTAGCGCACAAATGGCAGTTTTGCTGACTGAGGGTAAAATGGAGAGCAAAAAAATCTATCCACATTTTATACATTTCCAAATACCAGAGAGCGGCACAATATTTCTCCTGGACGATTTTCAAGAAAACATTTTGACACATCAAACAGTAAGAACAATAAACCTGAGCAGCTTCGGTGTGAGATGCGATTAATTAAAGAGTTACATAGAGTTAAATGGAAATTGCATTGGAGCCTGAAAGGTCTGGAATCTTGAAAATATTGTAAATGCTGAACATGTTTGTTATGCTAAAAAAAACATTTACGACATCAGATGCTGCACTGGCCTGTGTATCAGTATATTGTGCAGTTTTCCATAAAACTACAAACGATTTGATCTGCTACCAACAGAGAAAAGAGGATAAAACACTGTTTAGGCTACAACGCTCTCCTGGTGTTTCTCCTCTGTTGGGGCCAGACTGCTCATTTCATCTCACTATGATTAATGTAAAATCAACATGGTCAACATGAGCGATAAATTATGAGCTGCATTCAAATAGCACATAAATAACGTAGGCCTTACATACTGCACTTATTTATTATTTTAATATATATATGCATTCAAGTCAGAAACACTTGCTATGATTTATAGATGAAGACAGGAAGCTGTCAATAAAAAATAAGTTCTAATCTCTAAATGTATTTGATCAATACTGACTCTAAGACACAACGTATGACACCAGATGAAAAGGTTTAAATGAAATCACCATCTTGGGCTTCATGTCTGTCAAACCAGCTGTGTGTGTGTATGTGTGCATAGGGGGGAAGGTGACAGCTTTATTTCCCCTGATTCCATAACATTTTGCGTTTTAATTAAGTTAACAAGCTGCATATATTGTGATGCTTTGGCTGTACGAGCTGGTTTTCTGGTTTGAGTGAATTACAAATAGATCTTCTCTCTTCTAAGGGGGCTTAACCATGGAGCTGCCTCAAACAGACTGTCAGAAGCTCACACTGAGTGACTCCAGGCCTAAATCTGGAGCGAGAAGTGAAGGTTTGCAGAGTGAAGCTGAGCGACGGCGAAGAGCGAGCTCTTTGACAGTGGATCAAAGATGAGTGGGAGGTCAAAGTGTACAGCTGGTGGGGATGAGGCGAGCACAAAACGCAGCGGAGAGATGGGATCACATGCCAGTCACAAGCATATTGCGGACATAGAGTCGCGCATACTTTCAGACTCACACACACACACGCATACACGTCTATAATTGCATGTCTACGTGACCCTGCAAATATCATACCCAGAAATGAAATGCTATTCAATTAAATATACTTTACAAATGTCAGTGCAGAGTGGCTCATACAGATCAACCTTAACTGCTATGCAAAGATTTTAATTTCACACTCAGTAAGGGAGAAGAGCATTGAGCTCTTTCATCACTGTAGCTCCAGTCTGCTCCCATTGCAAGCCAACAAATTAGACCTCCAAGATGAGATGAGGGATCTTTCATATTACGGTTAATAGTGACAAATGAGACTGGGTGATAGCTACGGCACATGTATAAATGTGTGGCAGTTCCTTTTTGGCAAATGCCATTGGAATCTGCCAGTTTGCCATGCTAATCAAAATTATGGACTGTTTCCCTTTTTTTGTCCTGTTAGGAGCCGAAAAGACATTAGTCTTTTGATTTGAGAATCGAAAGACAGAGCAGAGAGGAGGGGAGGGGGAGAAAAAAAATCATCTTTTTTATTCTTCTCGGTCACTAATTACGCTTGGTTCTGAGCCGCTGCATCTTCTCTCTTGTCATGGATGTTAGCGGAATATTTGGAGTGAAATGTTGACGCAGTCAACATAGGGGGAGCTAAATATAAAATGGCTGGTGTTATGCTAATGGATGCCACTGAATAATTCAAGCATGGATGATAACAAAAATGGGAAAAGAGGGGGACCTGTCGAACCACACCACCACATGTGTCATGGCAGGGCACTAATTTGCTGTCAAGACTCATACTATACTTTTTTTTTTTTTACCACCAGCTACCTCTCCCCCTCTTCTTACAGTTCAGCTGTGAAGATTAGTAAATATTTTGTCTGCCTCTCTGCTGATTGTAAATTGTCTGGAACAGACAGTGAAAAAGGCTAGTGGAGAGCTGGTTTGGCGGTCTCTGGCAGGCAAGGGAATTTGGCTCACTCAGGAAGGCTAGTTCACTCGACGGTCTCTGTCATGTGTTCTCAGGAGAGGCTGAGGCGGAGGCAGAGGCTGGGCGGGGGGAAAAAACAAGCTTGCCTCCTCCCTACACACTGCAGGCCATCAGGGCCAACACACAGGGGTGAAGGCCATGTCAAAAGGCAAAAAAAAAAAAAGAAGAAGAAGGCAAAAAAAAGACAGGAACGGATTGCCAAATTGGGGTATGGCTCTTTCTTTCTTGGACTTGTCTCACAATAGCCTTGCCTTCACTGTGCAGCAGCAGCACCCCCCTTCCCTCCCTCTCTTGGCTCTCAGCATTCACACACTTTTCGCTTTCATATAAGTGGCTACCTTCCAAACACTCACACTGCATCATCTCCATCCAGAAATAGTCACATGTGATAAATGCACACACTACACGTATTAACATAAAAACACAAAATGCGCAAATATATATATATATATGCTTTCCACTCTGTTTTCCGGAGCTCCTGCAGCGAGCCGCGGTGTGTGTAGTGTCTTGATAATGAGATGCAAGCTTGACTGCTTCGGTGTTAACTGTAATTAATATAATATGTGAGGTAAGAAGCAATAGCAGCACACACATGTTGCCAGCTGACATGCAGCATAAAGGCACGTAATGATGTGACAAAGACAGCTATAACCATCAACTTTTCATTTCTCTTAGTTATGTTTTGCTGCCTTTGCACAAAGCATTGTGTGCATGTTGATGCTCTCATTAGCCACGTACAGTTCTTCCCCTGCTTTTTCTGCAGTATCCCTGTCCTGGGAATGGTCTCACACTATTTAGCATTGTCCCCAGGTATTGCTACAATATTTCCTTCTGCTTACTCCGGATGCTCCCATAAATAAAGCCCTCTCTTCCTGGCATAATGTATCTTAATTCCCAGCTTTCCACGAGGCATGCTGTGGCCCTTACACCAGCTCTGTACTTAGCTGTAGTAAGCTTCCTGCGCCGGATGCAAAAATTGCAAACGTTTCACCCTTTCACTTACTTTCAATTTAACATTAATGATGTTGTTGCACACAAAGGCATGAGGATGAAAGATGTGTGCAAAGTAGTCTTTTAATGAGTACTCATAAATGGCCTTTGTGCGTTCATTTAAAATATTTGAGAAAAGGCAATAACCGAGCAGTCACTTTCTTATTATTGATAATCACAATTTTATGATATGTAATAAACATAGTAATGGTTATTAATGCTACCACTGTTTATAATCTCCATTAGCGAATAAAAGTGACACCAGCTGAAAATGCAAACGCAGAGGTCATTTACATTCAAGGCTGAAGACCTCCAAAAAGACACAGGAAGCATCTCAACATCCTGCTGTTTTTATTCACTCTCAGGAAATAAACACAGTGAGTCCCAGAAGTCAACTCTACCTTCTCCGCTTGGTATTTAGATGCTAGGAGCAAAAGTAACAATCATAATAATAATTTAAATGTGGCAACACCTCAGTAAACTGTCTAAAACTGGTGGTGTAACATTAATGCGTCGTTAATAATAAAAAAAGGAAATAAAAACTTGACTGGTAGTTATGACAAGTTAATATGACGGGCCCTAGTGTATTGTATCGTCACATGATCAAATACACTTGGACATTGGACAACATCAACATACATATTACACAGCGATCATCACTACTATCTATATATGACAAAAGTACCAAAAAAAGAAATTGTTCATTGAATTGAATAGTTATAGTTTTTATTCTTTGTAGAATAAAAACGACTAATCTAAATATCTGCGAAGCTGTGGGTCATCGGCAGACCAAAAGCAGGCCGAATGACTCCTGGGTGCTCTAATAAACCATCTGTAACAGCACCTACCTGTCAATCAAAGCGGCCACGCTGTTAATTATGTGCAACTCTGAAGTTTGAATACATAGGATTTAGTGTCACCTAGCAGTGAAGTTGCAGATTGCAACCAAGTGAATACTCTCCCACGCCTCACCTTCTCTTATCCTACACACCAGACCTTCAAAACTTAATATCATTTGAATGTCTCAGTTACATATAAAAGTCAGACTCAGTACAGTTGTCATGAACGAGGAAATTAGTTATAGAGACCAAAACTGTTTTTGTTTTTTTGTACCAGGCTGTAAACATGTTTATTTCTGCTGTGGAAGTTGGACATTTTAACATGGGGGCTTATGGAGATGACTCACCTCAGCAGCCAGCCTCAAGCGGCTGCTTAGCTATTCCGCATTGGCTTCATTTCACAGCCATGGAAGTTGCTGCTTGGGTGGTAATCTGAATCACTTGCAAGGGCTTCTCCTCCGCCCCAACATCTTCATTGGCATGCCGGTTCTCTCTGCAGGGCCCCCTAGTCAACAGTCATCAGGCCGCAATGATACCAGCCTGCAATGTCTATATTGACGCCCCTGTGCATGTGTAAATTTAAAACTGCAGGTCAATGATATTAAGGGAGCTCCAAGCAGTCGTCTCGCTCTGAACAAGCACTGCATTAGTAGTCGTAATGACAAGTAACTTCTGATGCATTTCTCTGTCAACTCATTAGGACCATCTGCTCCACTAAAACTCAGACTGGGTGAAAAGTTACCCCTGACTTCCATAAATGAAATAAGTGAAATATTTCATTATGATGAGTTTAAGTTGTTCCACACGTCTTCCTCTGGTGCAGCTTTGTCATTATTTTACATTATGCTATGTCCTCGGGGCATTTCATGGAGATAAAAAAGAAATATGCAATGCATGTTGAATATTAGTTCATTATTTAGTAACATTGATTCCCGAATTAAAACACGTATCATTGTACATTCTGCTGGGGATAATGATATAAATATAAAAAGCATGACATGATTTGCATAAGATTGCATTTTAGATACAAGCATCATAGGAAATTAATTACGAGAAGCCAAAAGCCACAGTAAATACAGCCATCCATTCCTCCCGATTCAGTCGTTTCTATCATCTGTGAATAAATGACAGCACTGATTCACAAGTCAGTGATGAATTTATTCTGCGTGTTCTGCATTAAATAACGCCGTGGATGGCGCGGCTTACATCATGCTGTCGCTGAATGTCTTTTAAATGTTTAAGTGTTACACTTTAATGTGTCAGCTAAGAAGAATATGAAACTCCAAAACAATTTTCTTACTACACTGCAGAGATATCTATTAGGTGTCCTGCTTTCAGGGGAAATAAAAAAAAAAGTCTCCTGTAAAATTTTCGATGCCAGTTACATCTGTATGTGGGCGTGAAAATATTATGAGGTGTAAAATTTAAGTGAGAGAAAATACACAGCGAAACCGAAGTGAAGATGCAGACGGAATAGTCTAGATGATAGTGGTGCCATTGAAATTGTTGCCAAACCCTGTCAGATACGGAAGGATTGCCCTTGAAATCTAGCTTTGTCTGATGCAACAGCAAACTCATAGTCTGTGTCAAGAGCCATTTTGAATCTGCAGCTCTGCAAATATGTTTAATAATCGCAGTCCTCTGCTGTCCTCTGTTTTTTTGAAGTTCAGATTTCCAAACAAAATGCATCTATGTGTTTTATTTTTGTGTTTTATTGTTTTGTTTTGTTTGTTTTTTTGTCATTTAGCTTCTTTTTTTAAAATCAAGCCGCTCTCAGCTTTTTTTTTTCTTCTTCTTCTTCTTCTTTTTTTTTCTGTCAGGGGTTTTGTTCCTCCAAAACAGATTTTTCTGGTACAACTCTAATGAGACCCTCTCACCGTTTCCATGGAGACAGTCACAAAACTGTCAAGTTTCCACTCTTTCAAAAAAATCTTGTGGGGGGGGTGTTCTGCAACTGTCAGAGACGTTTTCAAACGGCACATCGTCTCTTTCAAAGGTGAGAACCTTTCATTTTTTGGCGAATTCAGCCAGTTTTTTTTTTTGTGAGTTCTTTTTATCAAAACACAGTCTCGCTGTGTCGAAGAATGCCAACGCGCTGATAAATAAAACACATAAGCAGCTGAGCCGTTGTTAACTTGTCGTTTGGTTTTTCTCCGAAAGCCTTCTAAGACTTACACTGCAAAATATGACCGGAAATGCTACAATTAACATGACAATATATTGATCTGAGTCAACTTTAGCTTATGGATTAGATCACAGGAAATATCATTTTCTAATTTAGTCCTAATGCAACAGATCCGACACACTGTGCCCAAAATTTGATTTTTAAAACATAAAATTGCTGGTGCTGACCTTTGCTGCCATCAGTAGGGCATGCAGTGCTTTGATTTGTGCTCTGGTTTAAGAGTCATTGCCTTGCAAGAGGACACTGAAGGATAGGCGAACATCAAAGCCTAACACATACTAGCCCTCTGTAGAGAGAAGACGTATGTGTGTGTGTGTATTTCTCGGTGCTCCTCAGTCTGACCTCAGGGTGTAAATGCACCCTGTGGTCCCGTACAGCATGTACGGCCTGCAGATGAGCCCTGTCAAACCACACCTGTGTACCTGTCACTTTCTGCCGGGGCACTTGGCTTGGCTGGGAAACATCAGATGAGGCACAAAAGAGAAAGATCTCACAGTCTCGCCTTTACACAGCTATGCATACAATACACAAAGGAATACACACCAAGACACACACAAGCAAGCACTCGCGTTCTGTTAAATAAACACACAACACGCACAGGGGACCAGAATTCGCCTAAAACACGATCATATCATTCTATCATTATTTTTTTTCTTCTTCTTTCGTCTTTTTTTCTTCACAGCTTTCTCATTTTCCCTCAATGTCCTCATTTCTGTTCACACATATTTTGGCGCACTGAACCGTGTGAGAGACAGTCCCCTCTCCTCAAGCAGATCCAGACGTCAATCAAACGGCACATGGCATGCCTCCCCGTGAGTGACAGGTGATGCAGATGCACATTTCAAAAGAGACGAGCCGGAGCGACACAGTACTGCTGGCAAAACAATGTGGACAGGAGGGAAGCAGGGCCGCACGTTGCATTTATTAAACAAGACAGGGACACGGACTACAATGAGCTGAGATCAGTCTAACATGGCGGCGCAGCATCCGCAACACTGTAACACAATGTTATTTAAACCCTGTGAAATCACAAGTGAGCAACGTACAAACAAATGTACTCTTCACATGCCTCATCGTCATATAAAAAATGAGCAGAGATTTATATTTTAAGTAGTTTCTGTTGCGATGTTTCACCACGGCAATTCTTCAAGGTTATTTACCGCCACTATAAAAGTGGAATGGGCACGTTCTCCGAGGTCCTATAAGGTGAATGATGCGGTCAGACTGTGAGGTTAGCAGTCAGACCTTGTTGTCCTGTTTGCGAGAGGCCACTGAGGAGAGAGTGAAGGAGAAGCAGTGGAAAAAAAAAAAGTGGAAGAAGAGGAAGGAGGGTGAGATTAGCCAGCGCCTGTCTGCAGGCGGCAGGCCACGGGGCAGGTGAGAGGTGAGAGGCAGTGGAGCGAGAGGAGACAGAGGGGGTAATGGCTGAGTCAGAGAGCCCACAGCAAACGCCTCCACGCCTCTCCACATCCATCCAGCAAATACACACATACTGTATTCACGCATATATGAAAACAAGTTTTTGACGATGAGCCAGAATTGTAGTACTCATTAAGATATATGATAATAATTGTCATCGCATACTGTATTTTTCTCTCAGCTGTGGCAACAACTTCGAACCAGTAAATGCCGTTAAACATATATTTGGCATATCACCGTGAATACAAATGTATGTTTCCCTCTCAGAATAATTCCATTTTTGTTTTTTCCTCTCTTCTCCTGTCTGTCTCTCTCATTCTTCAGTTGACTGAATAATCTACTGGCATTTCGGCGAAGTGAAATGTCAAGGTCATTCGACTTTGTCTCTCCAGAATTACTGATCTGGGTGTCTTCTCTTCTATCTGCATGTGAGAAACTGTACCGGCTTTATTCTTTTTTTTTTCTTTTTTTTTAATCAGAAGAAGAAAAGATTAATAAGATATAATAAGATAATAATGAGCGTGCACTGTTCTTTGAGACAGAGAAGCAGAGGAGTCATGTCTGGGAAGGCAGAGCTTGTTGCAAACAGGCTTTGTTTGGGATTTGTAAATGCTAGTGGGATGCCAGTAATGGGACCTGGGAGAACGTGATCCTGTATCATTCTTCATAATCTGCATATATCATAAAGACTGGGCCTCTCATCATCTACCCACAGGTTTAATATGTGATGGATATGTGTGAGCAGCCTCATGCAGTCCATTTTTTTTTGGACAAGATATTCCTGGTGAAGATATGAATACTGAGAAAATATCAGCAAAAGCTTTTGGCAGTGCTTATTTTTCATTTAGTTAGGTTGTGCAGTTTAGCTTCAGGGTGAAAAGGTTAGTGTTTTATTGTACTCTGTCTGTTTCAAATATGCTTTCCAAACTCCAAAGTTCCATAAACATGCCAAGTCATACCCCTCCTGCTCCCCTCTGGGACATTAAAGGCATATTTACCTGAACTACAGCCCTTTAAGTGCCCCGATCATTCCCTGTGTCACAAGTAATCCACCAAGGCCACCGTGTGTTTAATTAAAAAGACAAGGTTTACCCGAGAAAATATCCCTCCAGCGTTTCCACATACATTTCAATGAGATGCATCTTATTTCTGTTGCAAAAGGAGAGTGATGGAATTTCAAATGGCAGCATAATTATGGTGTGCTTTTCCTTCTGACAGAAAATCAGTAGCCGGTCCTCCAGGTGGAGTAAGCTTGGCTGAGCGGAGCTGATTAGAGGCAATCAGAGGAGAGAATACACCTTTAACAACATCGATGCTGCCGCTCAGAGAGGAGCTATATTAGCATACATCTAAGCTATGGGCCATGTAGATCACTGTATTTGTTTGAGGAAAACAGTTTAGCAGTCAATTACAGAGCAACAGTAACAGTAAAATAGTGTTACTCTCTTGCTCCTTTGATATGACAAATTCCTCTTACCTTTGATAAATAACACCACACCTTGACAGTCCCAATTATCACTTACAAAGACGAACCGCTGTAACAAATGTGGAAGATCTGCACTGTAAAAAAAACACTAAAACAAGACTATCTTAGCAGCCTTTTTGAGTGAAATGATTTGTTCTTTAAATCATTTATTAGTTATTCTAACATCAAATTTGTGACTGTAACAAGACGACTTGATAGAAACTATGTTTCACTTTTTAAATAGCTAACAAATGATTAGATACAGTGACGACATGCTGGTTTTCCCATTTACATTCAATTTATTTCACTAGTAAAGCTGTTGGTCACTCAAATTACTGTCAGTGACTCAGCTCAGGTTTGTAAAAGGTGCCTTTAAACAATTTCACATCCTATTTTCTGTATTTAACACAGGTAGAAACAGAAAATTTGACAATTATGACTTAACCTTAGACAATATAAAACATGGACAACGTACCCATGATGTGACCAGTAGGTTTCTGGAGAGCCACAATGTGGGGACTCTGACCATCGCCATTCTGGCCGCCTTTTCGCTAATCTAAAAATGGAGCTACTTTCAAGCCTTAATATAATTTGAATAGGTGAGTTAAAAAGAATTCAGACTCATGAATGGGGAAATTAGTTATAGAGAACAGTTTTCTTTGTACCAGGCTGTAAACATGATTGTTTCTGCTGTGAAGTTGGACATTTTAGTATGGCCTCTTATGGAGATTGACATCATCTGTAGCCAGCCTCAAGTGGCCTTTTGAGGAACTGCAGTTTCCATAACGCACCTACATATCTCCACTTTGAAGGAGTGGTGGCTTGAACTGGTCTTATATTATCAGACACATAGACAGTAGAAAAAAATAACCTGTTCAAACAAGTTCATGAAAAATATTAAAAGTGTCAAACAAATTAAGAGCTACCGGAAAACCTTGAAGGATTGTCTGTTACAAAACTAAATCTCTAAGCAACAAAAGTGGATCTGACCCCTTCAAGCTAGGCGAAAGGCCATTGAGGAAGACAAACGCATGATGTATTCGTCTGTGTTGCACATGTCGCACAGCTGTTCTGATTAAATGCCTCAGTGCATGTAAACACCAGAGCAGCGCATCGCATGAAAACAGCTGACCCGTAATCTTTAATCCGGTTGAGTTCAATCAGAATGAAAAAAAAAGGGCGCTTGTAACCAAAACTGCTGACATTGTATGGGTGTGATAAAGAAAGCATTAGGTTTCATTCTTAATTTAAATCTAAAATATTTATGTAAATAAGCCAAGTTATGAAGGACGAGTTTATTTAATTAAACTGAATGTAAGATTATACACTGTGAGAGAATAAAAAGCCCATAGCTCCCTTTCTTAATTGAATTCAAAATGAGCCCATAGACTCTTTGTAATATAATAAAGAGGAAAAAAACAGCAGCTTTCATACTGTTGTGACTTGGTTGGCGGTTTCATCATTTCTGCTAGTAAAGTAGTAAAGTCATGTATTTTCTGGCAACAATATCACCATACAGGACAAAGACAGCCTTGAATACACACATACACATGGCACCGCTCAGTTTTTATTGTCTTTGTTGTTGTTTTTTTCACGCACACAAGGACAAACAGTGTCTTCTATCTCCATCACTGACACAATGCAGACAATCACTCCATACCACTTGACTCTGATGGGCTGCCTGTGACTAGACAGCGCCCCACACATCAAACAGAAGTGGAATGATTACTAGTTACTCAGCCCGCCAAGTGTAGGCTGTGGAGCTATGATTTGACAAAAAAAAAAAAAGCTCAATTTAGGGGGACATTAAAGACATGACTGCAGTTGACGCAATAATCAGAAGTTGTCTGCCGATGAGACAACAGACATGGGCGTAAGCAGATTGCACGTGCACACACGTGCACACGTTTAAATATTCACATGTATGATCAACGAGAAAGAGACGGTAAAACATACCCAGAGACTTTAGAAAAAGATTTGTGAACCACCATATGTTCTCAAAGGAGTGAGGTGTTGTCACATGTGTACAAACTGGAAAGTGGTTCAGAATAAATTTTGATTTTTTTTTTTTTTTTTTTGGTTGTTTGTTTCTGTTAGCACTTAGTCGTTGCCTCTTCGCATGTGAAGGGTGAGCATCAACCACTTGTAATGCTGTTGCTAGGAGCCATCAACGGAAATGTCAGTCGACTCAGCAAGTGATGAGATTTGACATATGGCATCAAAGCATCATTAGACCCGCACCTGCTGCAGATGGAGTCTGCTCTTTCACAAGGGGTTCAGCACCAGGGGGAGGCTTATTGAGGGACAGGGAAGGATAAGATGACCGGTAACACACGCCCATTGTGTCAGAATTACTATCTACTTCAGTGTATTTAAAGAGCTCAAGAAGGCCACTTCACCATATAGACAGCTATTGTATGTGTGTTTCATATTTTCAGAATTATTATGGTGGTCTAAGAAATGCTGGGGCACTTCAAGATAACAGCTGATGTTTAGACAATTTATTTGAGTCTTTATTTAAGCCTAAAGTATTGTTGAGCGGGTATTTCAAATGGTAATGTACCCTGATTACAGCAATTTCACTTTCACAAAAATAAGCCAAAAGACACATTTTTTAAAGATATAATTATCATAGAGTTTGTTTTGTTTGCAGTCATAAAAATTCTCACAGAATGCCAAATACAGATAAACTGCTGCAAAAAAAGAGCAAGTTGCGGATCAGTGACACAAATAAACATTTAACAGGACTGTGGTTAAATGCTATAACAGTGAAAGCTTAGAGAAATGTCACAGGATTTAATTAGCGCCTCTGTCACCTGGTCACAGCCTAAATTGTGGGTTGTGAGCTCCACAAAGTGGGAATTCATGGCAAATTTGTCGCTGCAAATAAAAAAAACTCCTTTTATGCAAAGCACATAAAGCTGCTTAAACTGGTTTAGGAGCAAAACTTGCAACAAAGTCAATTCTCTATTCACTATTCTCCATGCTGACCAGTTTACTTCAGACAGTTTAGAGAGCTTCAGTCCACAATGAGTGCTGCCAGCTGTTAAACATAGAGGGGGGATCCATAATGGTATTCACCTTGTGGTGGTCATTAGGTTTGATGACACGTCTGCAAGGTCGCACAGCAGCCAAGGAATATGAGGCTATTCAAAAGGACCAGGAGCACCTGGTGCAAATGCTGTTTGCTTGTGTACCCATACGTACCAGAAAGCATACTGTGAGCATTTCACCATGTGTAAGAGCGAATCAGTGTAAAAAAACAATGTGCTGACGTATGGGTTGGCAAAAACTGTCCTCTCTTATTAGCGTACATAAACACAGTTAGAAGCCTCTCATTTTTGTGTAGTTTACATGCTCTCTGCAAACTCTGTACAACCACGAGTAACACCTCCAACAGAGCAAATTGCTTCTTGTCAGTTTAAAGACTCACATTCCTCTGGTTAACTCAGTGATGTAACGAACATAGTTTTGATTAAGGACCTTCAATATTTGGGACAAGAAGGTTGTGTGCCAAATTTAAAACTAAACCTTTTATTTCAATGTGTCAACATTCAGGCACATAGAAGTATCAGACCGGTGTCTGCAGATATGAAATCAGATCAGGATCAAAAAACTATGTGAGAAATGCAAAACGTCATAGAAACGTAGCAATTCAACATGGAGAGGACCCACAGTGTCTGTAAATACAAAAGTCTCATTCTAAGCTGACAAAAACATAATGATTGTTATTTTTAGGTGATTATACAAATTACATTTAATGTCTGACCATTAAAACATTTCTGGGCATGTACTGTTTGGTTGAGGCCAATGTTAGACCGTAAAGTTGAGTTGAGCAGCTGAAAGATGGCAGAGAACAATGATCGCAGTTACATTTTCTATTGCAAACTAGCTGCATCTCGCATCTGCTTGATAAATGTTTGTTGTGAGCTTCACGGGCGCCTCATCGTAGATGTCTGTGCAGCTCATCAAGACAAGTGTCAAGTTTTGGGGGTTGGAAAACTTACCAACTGTGAAGGAGGAGGGGGCTAAAACTAGAAATATACTTTCTTTTTTAGAGCAAAATGTTTCATGTTGCTGCTTCAATGAAGATGCATTGATTTTGACTGGAGACTTTCTATCTAAATCTGGTCTGATTTTCTTTAGTTGCCAGATGGCACCAGAACTTTCCAAATGAACATGAAAATAAAGATTTAAAGATAGGATCTTTTAATTAACACATTTACAAAAAAAAAAAAAAGCCCGATTCTAAACAAGCCAAAGGTATTAAAATCAAAGTAACAGCTCTACATCATGGATGCAATCTCTTTTTAAACATGAGCACCACATGCAGGACTTCAGTTTGTGTATTTCTGCATGAAGAGCCTGCAGTCGGTGACAGTAATAGCTTCACAAAGCAGAGTCTATCTCAGTGTGTACGGACAGAGTGATTTACCCAAACCATGATCATTTTATCACCAGGCCAATTATGTGGTAATGAGGAACTACATCATAGATAACCACACACCAGTGACTCAGATAGCACACATAGTCTATGTGCATGCACACACAACCCCTCTCACATATACACACCAACACAAGCAATAGCTGTGAATTTGTGGATACTGAAGCATGGACATTACCATGGCATGATGAATGACTATTTTCCCCTTTCTCAGCATTGCAATATGTTTTAATACAGTGTTGCACTGCACCTTTTCCTGCCCCTGCTGCCTTATGAGGAATCTCTTTTTCTTTATTAAAAACCATTAATTATACTTGACAGATCTAATGGGTATGAATGATTTGTGAGGAAAATATTACAATCACAGCCTTATTAATAATTATTGAAAAAGAGAAATAAGGAGTAAAGTAAACCATTATGGTACCAACAAATTAGTTTCAAAATATGCTTTAGAGGTTTATTTTACACAAGCAAACACAGGTCCGAGCGTTATATCTGGTCTGCAAAGTGCTGCTCAGAGTGACAGCTCAGCTTAGAGTGCAATTTTAGCTTTGAATAAAGTGATAATCAAAATGTTACTCGCTTCTTCAGTCACCGGGTTACAATAGTGCTCTCAGTAAACACAGTTTACTTTCCTTCTGATTGCATAAAGTTGTGAAAATATGTGCAAAAAGGGACGAAAAGGAAAGAGTCATATATCACCAGACAGAAGAAATGAAATGAGAATTGAATAATGATCCCCATGGATTTTGAGATATGCAATAAGCCTAAAGTCTGTCAATATGGAGGTAAAACCTCATTCAGATACACACAGTCTGAAGTGATTAATTGTGTTTTGGTTTTATTAGATTTACAATGTAGTTCTTGTCTGATTACTGTAGACTCGAAGTGATAGTCATCAGTTTGAAATATGGGCAAGAGCTACATATCACAAAGTGTACTTCCAACTTTTCTGGAGTCGAAAATTGTTTTCGTGTGCAGTGATTCTTTGTGTTGATGTTGTGCCTGAGAAAAAAAGGCAAGTAGAGAACCAAATGTATTTCTAAAGTATAGAATCTAAACTAAGGCACATTTTTCCTGTGGGATAATGGTGTATAGTCTTCATCAAATCAATGCAGATGGCAAAGGCAATTAAGTTTTTTTTGTGTGGGTTTCTTCTAATTTGTGATTGGCCGATGGCAAGACACTTTCATTGCAGCACAGTGACATAACTTCAGCACGGTGAAAGCTGTGCGAGGGAATGAAAAAGTAGAAGTGAGAAAAAGAAAAAGAAAATAATAGTCTGTGCTGTTAGGCTGTATTTATGCACAGTGGTGCTTTGAGCTAAATGCTAACGTCAGCCTGCCGAGAAAAAAAAATCACTGAACACAAAGAGACTCAGTATTACAGCTATTTAGTCATAAACTGAAATTTCGACTCAATATGACACAAGAGGAAAAGTTAGTATATAACCTTTTCTTCATCTATTTGCAATGTCTGCCCCTAGATGAAAAGAATAAAGAAAATACATACAACAAAGAACAAAACACATACAATACATAAACAATAATACAATTTAAACACCATAAATTCTCCATGAATGATCCCCCTTTAAGGAATGTCTGTGCCAAACTATCAAGATATTTAAAAATGAAAGTGAGTTCCTATTGATAGGACTGCTAAAAATGAAATGGTCAGGAATTCATCCTTCAGGGACCATGAATGTCTGCACCAAATGTTGTATCCATCCAGCCAGTTGATGTTGAGACATTTCACTAAAAGCCACAGGATAAATGAAAAGCTGCTAGTGGAACTAGGTGAAAAGTCAAGGAATCTAGATTAGTCATTAGTCAAGGATCATCCTCTGGTGACCATGAATATCAGTCCCAAATTTCACGGCAATCCCTATGGTAGTTGTTGAGATGTTTCACTAGAAATCACACAGGGCAACAATGAGACGAAAAATTAAGAGATACTAAAGCCAAATAGGTTTTATCCTCTGGGGACCATGACCACACCAAATCTGTAAATCTATTCAAATTCAGTTGTTGAGATATTTCTGTCTGGGCCAAAGTGGTGGACAGATAATTACAAATTAAGAAAGAAGTTGAAGTTAGAAAGTAAAAGGTATTAGTAACATTATTTTCATTATTTCCTGCTGGCATCACCAACACACATATGAGTTCATCCACTGACCAGACCCTCAGTGCACACACACACACAACACATGCACACACAGTCCTTATCAATGCACTCCAGAGGATTTGATGGCTTTCAGATCCCGCCCCTCCTATTATGGTCATCCTCAGAGCACATTCACAGTGGGACGATTGGAGGGAGTGAATCTGCTTCCAGCATCATTCAGAAAATTCATAGAGGCCCTCAACAGGGAAATGAGATGGATGATTTTTTCCCTCCCTTTTATGTATCCATGGAACACTTCACAGTAATATGCTCTCACTCTATTTTACCTTCTCTCTGTATTTGGCTTTAACTTGGAGACTAAGGCCCCTTTTTTTCATTTGGAAACCTGGCGTCTAGAGATAAAGACACTGAAAACAAAAAAAGAGAGAGGAAGCTGAGAATGATTCTGGCTGACTAGAGTGGCTCTAGATTTACTGTGTGACCTTAGTCTCTATTTGTAAGTCTTTTTTTTTTTTTTTACTCGGGATTACATGATCTCCTAAATGCACTTAAGTAAGAATATGACAAAAACAAAAAGAACCAAGACGTTACAAATAGCACACAAGCTCCACAACAATCCCATTCTTTATACCAGCCTTTTCTGCAGCTCAGTTTTACAGTATGTCGCCCTTTGTGCCCGGTGTGTTTCAATTGCAGGGAAAAAGACTTGATTACAGGAATCTTTGCACTCTTGCTATTGCCCCGACAGAATTGAGTTTCGGTTAGCAGGACCAAGCTGTGAACAGTTGTTTACACACAGACGAGAGAGGAGGAGGTTGATGCCATCTGGCCTCGCTGAGAAACAAACCCTGAGAAGGGCTATCATGGAGACACTCCTTCTGCCCTCCTTCCCATCGTGTATGATGTGGCGATCTAACAGTTCAGTGAAAACATGGAGGTTATTTTTCTCTCCTTTGATTATAGCCTGGGAAAGCCAGGTTTTCTTTTTTCTTTTTTCCTTTACAGTCCTTTCAGTCATTGTTAGAGAAAGTCATTATTACCTTTGGCAACTGCATTCAATTCATTCCCTGTGGCAAGGACAGCGACAGATGAAGTGCTCTGATTACCTGGGATTTATCCTTCAATATCTTTAAAATTTGGTTGTAAAAATGTTAAACCAACCAATAAAAGTACCTTTCGTGAATTTTCTTTTGTGTATGCGTCACCTTTTATCAAATCTCAGGTGGACTGAAAACTTTGTCGCTGTAAGAAAAGTGCTTTTATTGTGACGGAGGCCACATTTTGGAGCTGACCTTCTGTCTGAACATGAATGTCACCAAATGTTATTAAAAAAATCTTGTTAAGCAGTTATTTGTGTGGGCAAAAAGCTAAGAACGGAATGATGGCCATAACCGTGTCAATAAAAAAGGCCGATACTGTACACAAACGCACACGAGTGAAAAGATGTGACTGACACATTGACATTACCGTCAATATCTTCACGCACGGACAAGCCCCATATGTAAAGAAACACACACATATACTCACACTCACACATAACGTGTAGACTGTGATGAAGATGAAGGAGAGGGAAAGAACTAGAAGCCAAATCTGCCCTTGGGGCACAATAACTCACCGGTAAGCTGCCACAGCAAGTCGCAAGATTAGGTCTGAATCATATTTTTTTTCCCCCTACCATCATTTTTCCCCTGCCATGATTAGCATGATGTTGGAGCACTGAAACCAACTGCAGCCTTGCACTTATCCCCTTTTTCGCTTCCAATCTGAAGGCAGTGTGAGAGAAAGAGAAAAGTAGCGAGTGAGTGCAGAAGACAGGAAAAAAAAGGCAGCGAGAGGGAGAAAGTATAAAGCAAATGAATGAAGCAGTGACTTCCTAATGATAGGACCACTTTATGTGATTGAAAGAAGGAAAGAAAAAATTCATAGCAACATTTTCGAGAATTGAGCTACTGTAATATATGAGAACTTTGTATCTGCACTTTGGGTCCTACCAATGTGCCAATCAAAGTCATGCCTTTGTGTTTTATGTGAACGGCTGCGCTTATCTAAGACCTGATATCAGAGAGAACAGTGGAGTCAAATATATCTACAATTTTAAACACAAAGCCAGCGTCTGTACAGAAAATAAGATCTAAATTGATGTTTCATTTTGCAATGACACTGTCATAGCAAAGTATTTTATTCCCAGAGTTGAAGACTAATCCATATATTTTAAGTAACTGTAAAGTCTCTAACATATGGCATTTTAAATCTGTCAAAAATTGCTTTCATACACAAAAACGTTTTTGAAGTTTTATAGGGTTAGAGTTAGATTTTCTTTGATTTCTTCCAATAAACTTTGTTTTAAGCATTCAAATCTGAATTTTCAATGTTTGTTATACCAGCTGTGAGTTTGTGTCTTCACACTCCCAAAATTTTGACATCACTGGGGAGAAATAATCATGAGAGTGATGGAGCGAGAAATTGCTTATAACTTTCATGAACTGTACTCTGATAAAATGTATATATATATTACATATATATATGTAGTTGAGTTGGATTTAGAGTTACCTTTAAGTTCTTGTTAAGGTTTCAGGAATTTAGCGCTCCCTCTACTCCTTGAATTATGTACATAATCATGGCAATTCAAGTTCCCTCTACTCCTTGAATTATGTACATAATCATGGCAATTCAAGTTAAAGTTGGGCACAAAATGAAGTTGAAAAATACATACTCTTGAAGAGACAGGGAGTTATTTTTTATCGACTGAATGTTCAGCAAATATCAGCAAGATATCATCAAACCAAAGCATATACAATCTTTCATATTTTATAGCAGAAGCTGAACAGCTTGCCCGTCACTTTCATTATGTGGCATCATTCAAATTCACCCGATCACTTGTCAGCTTTGTAAGTTTATGTTATATTTCAACTGGAATTTATTGACTCAAGTATTAAGAATCTGATGGAAGATTCTTTATTAAGCTCATATTCAGCAAAAAACACACAAAAGAGCTAACTCAGGATTTTCTATAAATCTATTTAGCTTTGCTGCTGCGTGATATGAGGTATATCATTTGGAGATGAAGCTTCCTCCTATGAGAATGTAATATTTTGCCGTGTCGTCTCTTCTGCTGATGGTTTTTAAAGTTTAATTTCAGTGTAAAATTTGCAGTGTTTCATGATCATGATATCCAAATTGGTTTGGCTGGAACGGAAAAAGTGAACTGCATTGCTGAAGATTGACTTAAATGATTGTAATGTGCTCCTCTCAACCCTAATGAGTGCACTCTAAACAACACTACAACAGAGTGTTGTCAGACTGGTGGGAGGCTGGCAACCAGTGCCAGTGTCTTTTGAGAGCAGATGGACCACAGTGCCCCAGTAACTCGTCAGACCAAATGCAACTCGTGACTTCTGCCTTTTAACTTGTGGCATCTGCTTCAAAGTCTGAACTATTCAAAGTCTGGCAGGCTGTAAACACAAATGTCTCACCACAATGTCTGACCGAGGAAGTTCAACATTTGCAAGATGGAACTTTCATAAAAGCTGAATCTGAGTGAGTTACACATTATGTCAGACCAAATGGCTGCTAGTCAAGGCAGAAGGTTTTATTCTGATTCACATTTTTCATATGTCCACATATTTATTAACTGTTTCAATTTGCTTTTCAATAAAACAAAATATATTTGAGTGCTTTGCGATAATTATTGATCAGAAGTTCATAGAGAAAGTAAATTAGTTCAAATGTGTGGTCTTGGATTCAAGCCACATATTAGGAAAGACCACCAAAATAAACCTTAACTTACAAGATATTATTTATTTATTTTATTATTTACCCAATTATATATTCACATTCTTCTTATTGTGTCTTTCTGCGTCTCAGTCAGCAGTTGAACCTGATAATATCATATCACAAAACAAGCTTCATTAGCCAATAAAAATGGCACCATTGTAGAATACAGAAAAAGTATAATTTATTAGGGTTTGAGAATTTTGGAAACCTCTCATTTATTAAATTGATTTTTACGTGTATGAATGGCCTTGCCCAGAGCTAGGCTGTCAAATGATTTCAAGATATAATAACAAATTACGAGGGGAGCAGTTTAGTGGAGACTGCAAATTAGCAAAACAACATTCGGTTAATCCTCCTTTTCAGTTAAAGGCCCACAGGTCTGAAATACTGCGCCGTCAGAAATAAAAAATATGAAGTCATTTTAAAGCTTTCAATACGAGGGCAAAGGCTTAAACAAAGGTTAATCTGTGAACACTGAGATGATGGGTTTATATAGCAAACACTTTCTCTTTCTTCTCAATTATACTTTTTAGTCATAGTTGCCTCATTTACTGTTTATAGTGGTTGTTTGTCTATGTCTCTTTTATTATTAGTCTCTATATATGTATTAGGGTTAGTTAGTTGTATTTTGTCTTTTATTCCTGTATTAGAGCATTCTGTGTGTTCATATTTTATGTTTTACTCAGACTGGTACTGGGACTGGGACTGGTAAAGGACTGCAACTTAACCACAGCGTTTAGTCCTGTTTACTCGGTATTGGTTGAATTATACTTGAATGCAACAATGCCTACATATATTGTACTTGTCAAATAAATTAATGAAAACATAATTTTAAAAAAACACATTTGCTTTTTTGCTTAAAGTTAGATTCTGTCACAACTCTGAAGCTAAAAATGAAGCTACCACTGTTAAACACTGTAAGCAGGAATGTGCCTATGGCTCTCTGGACTGAGTTGATGAGAGGAACCGACCAATCATCAGCCAGACAATAATGCAAATGAGCTGTGAATGTGTGTACCTAATGAGCGATCACTTATCCCCATTGTTAATCCCAGTAGCGCCTTCTTTGGTTTCGTTCTAAATGATTTAACATTATGTAACACTAAGTTTGATTTAAGAGTGAGTGTATCCCAGTGTCTCTCTATTCATGATACTTCACTTGCACAGTCTGTACTACAGCCTACATAAAACATTTTTTTTTTAATTAGAGATGACTGACATGAATATTCATGACATGATATCAGCTTGAAAAATAATAATAGCTAATTATAAAGTTTACTTAGTTTGAGTTTTCTCTTTTGTAAACACAATATGTATTCGTTTCAAGCAAGCCTTTGCTAATTTCTATTAAAAAATTTTAATTCATACAAAAAACAAAATGTAAAAGATTTTTATTTTCAGTCCAGCGAGCTTCCCCAGGTTCCCGTTGTTTGTTGCTGTTTGTTTTGCAAAGCTAAGCGTATCTACATCCTGGCAGTAGCTTTGAACTGACTCACACAGCTTTAAGAGCGACATCAATCTTCTTGTCTAACGCTCAGCAAGAACCGAAATTTCTACTCATGTTTCATAATTATAATAATAATTACACACAAGGTGTTTATGACACATATTGTCAAACATTTGACAATACAGTCTGGGTCCACAAAATTGCTCTGCTAAAAATGTATAACCCAACGCCTTAGGACGTGTCACAGTAATGGCTACACCTGCTAGTGTGTGTGTTATACTCTTTTGCTTTTGTTTATGGTCTTTTTTCCTCTCATATTCAAGTATATATACACATGGCAACGGAGCCGCACAGAACTCTGGCAAGCATAAACGCTCTCCGGAGTGCGATGTAATGGTTGTACCATGTCTACCTTCATCAAGGGGGACGTTACATAGCTTTACCAACTGAACTACTTTAATTAATGCAGTGGGAACTTCTGTGGATGGAGAAGATTTTTAAAATGTTTAATAATTCAAGGAGCACACGCTGTAGCATGTTCTGCTTTGCTTCAGATAGTCTGTCTGGCCTTGGATTAAATATTCACTCAGATATCACACAGGCTGTAGAGGATGGCTTTTTTCTTTCTTTTTAAAATTTTTTTTTTACCTCCGCTGATTGTATTGTTTGACCGATGTGAGTATTTGTGTGTCAGTCATGGCTGATGCCCCCCCTTCCTCTCTGGGGTAGGTTCTATACGGACTAGAAAAAGTGTGCTCTGTAATGAGATCATTATCTTCTGTTATCCAGTCTGAGTTGCTCTCTGGTTCTCTGCCAAGAGAAATTAGAAGGGAAAAGGCCTGGTGAATATCTAGCACATTTAATCTAATTGGTGTCACTTTTCTCCCTCCATTATGGTACTTTAATAGCCTTATCTGTCTCTATGTGGCTTGGTGGTGTCTAGGGTCAGTGGTCAGGGCCTAATCTTTCTGCTCAGATCACATTAACACACCACAGATCCTCAACATTGAGATAAACAAAAGGTCTTTTAAACAACGGCAACAACAACACTGGATCACTTTAATTTGCATCATTAAAAAATAACAGTAGGTCTTTTATCTATGACTTTACTTTTAGTTTGGATACAAGCTCAGAACAGATGGGCGTCTTTTTTTTCTTTTTTCTTTTTTTTTTTTAAAGGCTGCAGAGAAACAATAATTTCTCGTCCTCTTGCAGACGTCTTCGAGAGGGGGACTCTCGGAGATCTGAAAAACGAGATGGTGGCGAGGCCACGATGGTCGAGGAGAGCCCTTTGAACGTTTCAGTGCGCCTTTGCCACTGAAACGAACCTCGGCTGCCTGACACCAGTCTGGGATTTTCTTAAGAGGCTATTAGTGCCTCCCCACTCGCAAAAAAACAACGTACCATTATTTCTCCTGAAATCTTTGGTGAGAAAAGCTTACAGGCCCCAGGCAGTGTTTGAATTGGGGCTGCATCACTGCTCCCTCGCACTGAAATCTATTATGCACTCTAATCCCTCCAACCTCTAGCCCAACACATGTCTTTGAGTCATGAGTAGACTAGGCGTCTGTCCCAAGCCAGCATTTAGACTCTCTCTCTCTCTCTCTCTCTCTCTCACTCTCGCTCTCCCAGGATGGAGGATTTCCACCAAGTGCCTATTCTCTGTGTCAGTTCAACGTGTAATACAGGATCATCAGTCAGCTGTGAGAGAGCCAGAAGGCTTCACTGTAAAAGGATTTAGATACTCCGAGGTGTCAAAGGAAGTATCCCCGTAGATTTGGTAGGAGGTGGTGTGCGGTATTGATTGGCTGACAGGCAGGGGACGGAAAGGAGATTTTGCGTGTGTGATGCCACACAGGAAGTCATCCGTGGGTCACATTCGTCAACATCGCACAACCTAAACAGCGTCAGGCGCAGTTACGACTAAGGAAGATAGGGCGCTTTAATTTTCTTTGTAAATCATTGGGAGGAGAAAAAGGAATATCAGTGTACTCCAATCGAATAAACAAAGGCACAGATATACATATTTAATGGCATGCATAATTGATCGTTTTTGCTCGCAGGGAGTCCTCTGCAGTATACGCTGAGCACTGAAGACATAAAAATAAAACATGAAGTGGGAAAGTCATTAAAACAGTTTTAGAGAAGTAGTGAGCAGAGTGGTACTGACTCTCGCTTGAGTTGCCCGCACTCCAGGCCTCGTCCAGTGTTGGCACAGGTGCCAGTAGCTAATTGGTCAGTGATTAATCACATCCACTGTGAACTGCATGACCAATTAAGGGAGCCAGGGCCACTCTGCTCCCTAACTGTGAGTGTGGTTCACTTCCCGGGTCCATCAATGAAATGTCTCAGACCACAAAAAAAACATCAGGTGGAGTTACATAAGACTGGAAAATAGATTAGACAACACTAGGTTTACTCAGATGGAACATTGCTGCTGGAGCCACGCTGCAGTACGTCAAAGAGGATTTTAAACAACAACTTTAACATAAAATATTCACAGGCATGCAAACCAGTGGGCAACCATTTGAGGTCTAATTAGTTATTAGGGTTAAACGACTTGCAATGGAACTTGATATGAATAATAAACATTTCCTAAAGGTCATTAAAGTTTCATTTTTTGTATCTCTCAACTCGGATTTCATTTTTGTAGTTTTGCCCGTAAATATAGTCTATGATAGCGTAGTGTTTTGGGGTAAGCATGCCATGAGACACTTATTGTTATTGCTGTTGTGAAAGGATGGATTTTGCACCATGAGTGAAGTTACATGATTAATAAACCCCTTTGAGGTGCAGCATCCGTGTGTGTATTCAGATGTTAATAAAGGGCATACAGCACAGAAACTTTCATCTCTCTGCTTGACTTCTAGTCACTGTGAACCTCCAGCCTGCTACAATAGTAACATTGTAAACGCCAGTTTAAAATTAAGTCTAAACCAACCTCTGAGTTAATCAAAGATTTAAGTTGTCATGGGAAACCAATTCTTATTTACACATCCAGCAGTTACGTGGTGACATTATTATTCATCTGAAGTCGTGCTTCTGGCCACCTGATGAATATAAGTTCAGTATTGACTCACTTTCAGCTGTTTTTAGGCTCCACCAAGTCCTGAGGGAAATACTCCAACATGTTTACGTGCATCTGTCTGCCATTTGGTCCCAAGGTAATAGGGAAAAATACTGCCATGAGAGGGGCGGAAATCCAAATGTAACTTTTTTACATTTCTATTTGTGCATTTGTGATTAAACAAAATACGCGCATATTAGGAGTGCACTCCTAGGAGTGCAGATAGATGGATTTTTTTAACTTTTCACTAAGCCGGGCTTGTTGTTTCTGCATGCTTCAAGTCCTCATGGTAAATTATTAGCCTCTTGGCTCTAGCTTACTTAGCAGACAAATATTAGATTGATATTGATCTCCTCATGTAATTCTTGGCAGGAAACCAAATAAGTATATTTTCCTAAAATGTCAAGCTAATAATTTAAGATAAAAGCAGACATAGACTGGGCGAGGGCCGCAGTAGTAGATTTAGGTGGTAGAATAAGTGACAGGTAGTTGCAGATTGAGCGGCTGTGTCGTCGCCTTTGCGGCCAGTTAAAGCAAGGTGGAGGTGATTCATCAAGGGCTCCGTGGGGCCATCTGTGGAACAGACTGACAAATGTCTCCCTCCTTTGTCATAAGGACACACGTCTCACAAAACTGGCGATTAATGCCCCTTTTACAACACATTTATTTGTCACCCAGGTATTTATCCCTGCAGTGTCTTGCACTGTATTACCATGGCTGACAAGACCAGAAGCCATTTCCAGACCGTCCTCCAAGGAGGGTAGTCCACAAGGGACAGTCCTGGATGATTCCTGCTGAATTTTGATGGGCTCTCCTTGCTGCTGCTGCTGCTGCTGCTGCTGCTGCCATGCCGCTCCCGTCTGTGGCGTGGGAGGGGGAGACATCAGAGATGGAGATGAAAATGTTGCCCAAAGACTTCATTCACATTCAGGCATTCATGCATTTAACAAAAGCAAGGTAAGGGAGGGAGGTAGGAAAGAGGGAAAAAGGTGGAGAGGGTGCAACCTGTTGTTTAAATATTCACTCTCCGACTTGATCACGTGTGGTGAAATCAGAGTGTAGAACAAAGCTCTGACGGTGCCCTTGCCCTGACAAAGGAGAGGGGGAGCTCGGCATGTCAGTGATGAAATCCTTCTTGTTTGCCCTGCATTATGAACAGGTTGTAGTCGGGATAAGCCGCTGTGGGAGCACACACCCTCACGGATCTGATTGCTTTCTTGTCAATCTATCCATCTCATTGCAACAGTGGTGATTGCTTCAAATACCATTTGGTAAATATGACGAAGGTGCCATTAGACAAGGTCAGGGCCGCTAAGCTTGTTATCTCATCGCATCGGTGTAGTGTTTTCAGTGTCGAGCGCGCCAGTCCCTGGCCCCTTAACCCGCTAAAGGAATGATGACAATTTATTTTCAAGATAGACTACTCCCGAGGAGATGTTGTGTCTTAATCATTACATAAGCAAAGAGACCAAATTACACAGGAAACATTGTTCATGGTGCCACTACTCCCTTTTTTTGTCGGTTTATTTGTTGTATCTGTTTTAGGTTGGGTTTTTTGTTGTTGTTTTTTTTTGTAAAAGAGTGCAAATACTTTGCCTCTGTAAATGTCACCCTGGCAGTTTTGATATCATTACCGTTTTGCCTCCATCTGCAAAACAGACCAACCCGCTGCTTCTGTTTTGTGTGAGATGCAGAAAAAAAGAACAGAATAGAAGACAGGTGCCTGCGTGTGTGTGTGTGTGTGTGTGTTTATCGCCGCATGTGTGGACATGTGTGCAACAAAGGAAATGAGACAGGAGCAGATGATAGAAAGAAATACACACTCCAAAGGATGTCAAGCCTTCTTCACTTCCACAAACTCTTTTTTCCTAGTGTGTGTGTGTGTGTATGCAGTGTGGCAGACATGCACAGACACATGAGCGTGAAAGTGAAGCTAAAACTCACACTCCAAAGGACGTGCCCTCTGGAGCTGAATGTGCACACACCAATACAGAGTCACTTGTTGGTAATGAGGGATTCAAATCAGAATCAATTATGAATGTTCCATCAGGAGGCTGTGGGGCCATACCAAGGGAACCAGGTATTAGACAGTAATGAGAAATGGAACACAGAGAAGTATGGCCCTGCAGGCTCGAAAGTCTCCAGGCAGCATGTGATTCAGTGGTTTAAATACATTTGCATTCATTCAGTTCGTAAGAAGTCCATATTTTATTAAAGTGAAACACCTTCCTTCATGTGCCTCTAACAATCACGCGGGTAGACAAAGTCTTTGATTCTCAGTTAGATGAAAACCTGTCTTTTATGACCGATATGGACAAAGAAGAAAGAAAGGAGAGAAAGGCAGAGAAGAGAGTGAGCGAATTCTTGCTGTACTGATCCCAGCCAGTCAACTTGTTCACTCACCGACCAGAGCCTCGTTTGCTCCAGCCTGATGATTGATTCTTGTTTGGGGCCATGCCTATGGGCCTTATTAAATCAAAATGTAAACTCACTCTTATAACAAATTGCAGGGAAAATGCCAGTAGCCAGCTCACCCTTAGGGGTGGACCTGGATTACTCTGACAAGTTAAGAACCCAACAAGCTTTCCAGAGCTCTCTTTGCCTGCTCGCACAGCGGGGGCATTTCTTCCTCTCTTTCTTCTTGTCTGTTTTTATAAGGCCTTATATCGTGCGTTCCCCCCGAAAACTGATCATTCCATTATATCTAAGTTAAATTAATTAAATTAATTGACCCTTCTATTAAGTATTTTCTCTGTAGCCAAAGTTCATACACTGTACTTTATTCCTCTGTCTCTGCTGTAATCGATTAAAAACACATTAATGAGCCACACTTTCATCACAATGAATGCTAAAGTTTATTGTGTCACTTCTACATAAACAGTCCGCATTAGCGCGGCAAAAGTGTATTAATGGAATAGACCCTTGTTGCATCGGTGTGGGGATTGTTGTTTCAAGTCCCAGTGAGACATGAGTTACAATCCAGTTGGAGTAACAGATCAATTCAAATGCCAGATGCTAAAAAACCTGCACACAGGTTTATCACCATGAGACATTTACACCTTTGGAAAGTCATCACAGTGACTTAATTTATTTTTTTCTTACTGCAATGTATTTGATTGGCCAAGAAAGTGCCTTGCCAAAAGTCTGCTAGGTTCTGAAGTGTTGTGTGAAAACACTGTGTTTCTTTGATGGAGCATGAAGTAACACTGCCTGAATAAAATCCTAATATGCTATATGAACAGTCAGTCCAACAGTGAATCCAATCATGTTGTGATATAAGTGAACACAGCTTAACAATTTGTTAGTTTTGGTCTTTTTATAGGATTTATTGACAAAAGTAAAATACAGAATTAAATTACTGTTAAATAGTAATGTGATTTGGTATTACATTACGCTACTGTAGATACGAAATATCCAGATACATTAGTAGTAGTGTACACTCATACATATGCATTTCCACATGCAAATACACGCACAGACCCACATACACACACACACAGGCTGTCACCATCCCTCACTGAGCATAGCAGGGTTCTGAAAGGGCAACTTGGCTGGCCATCTGGCCTGCATATCAGCAGAGGTTATTGTGTCGACATCATCATTACTGAACACATTGCTGTTTAGCAAAGGTTATCCGAAATCTGCACAATTATCTGTTGCAACACATGTAGAAAAAAACAGAGACTGTTAAACTGAGACATCACTGAAGGACCCAGTGATATTTTCACAATACAGAACTGAAAACAAATCCTGTGTTAATATGTACTAATACCATATTAATACAAGCATTTCTGCTCCATATTCCACAAGAAACGTGGAGGAAAAAAACTCAATTCAAAGTGACTTTGTTAGCGTCCATACTCTAATGTGGACACTGACACAAATACACATTTATAAATTGGTTGTGTCGAGATCCATAGTTAATGATTATTAATGGAAGAAGCCAGATATACTGTACTTGCTGAGGGGGAAAAACCCTTTTTAACACCAATCTAATTTCATATTTCCAACACAAGCATGGAATAATCGTTTGCTTGCTACTCTCATTTTCAGTCTGTCAAAACAACCGCAAACAGCTAATGGGAGCATTTACATGATGAGCGAAGATGTGTCTGAAGCTGTTATATATACACACACACAGTACACACAAATCTTAGCCAGACTCCATCCATGTCTGTCTTCTCACGGCACCTTAATCTGAAATGATAACCTCAAGGCTTAAATGAAGAAGAAGAAGAAGAAGAAGAAGAAGAAGAAGAAGAAGAAGAAGAAGAAGAAGAAGAAGAAGAAGAAGAAGAAGAAGAAGAAGAAGAAGAAGAAGATATTTTTTGAGTTATGTTTGATATTCACACTTGGAGGCAGAGCTAAATATGATTCCTCATTAGACAGCAGCCAAGGCTTTTTCCAGGTACAGGCATGCATTGCTGAGCTGTAGCCACTTAGCACCTGATTAAAACATGGAAACACTCCCCATGGTGTTATGGGATCTGTGATAAAGCTACTCCTCCATAATAACATTAACCACGTAGAAGTGCAGAGTAAAATGTCTCTTGTCTTTGCTATGTTGTTTAATTATTTTACATGAACCAGTTGGGCCTCCTTTGCCATATATTTAATTTCACACTGGTGTAATTACAACTCCTCCAAAGAGCTTTTTGCTTTCTTTTGGAAGTCTAGGTTTGATTAAGTTCAATAACGTGTTCAAGGTCTCACTGCCTAATACCTAAATACCTGTGAATACCTAGAATAGATATATATATGTGTATATATATGTGTGTATATATATATACACATACACATACACGTGTCCATACTTTTTGAAACATGTCCCGCTTCCTCATTTCTAATTTGGACACAGACACAAATACAAATGTTTCAGTTGATTGTGTTGAGATCCATGATGTTTAATAGAAGAAGCCAAATATACTGAACTTACTAAGGGGAGAAAAAATTGTGCCTTTGCCATCCTAGGAAAAAAATTAGCTTGCAGAACACAACTGAATGATTTGCATCAGAGGAGATTCAGAAGTGGGTCGACTGATAAATAAATAGGTATACTCCCTATGCCTGCGTATACGCTGCACTACGCCACAAATCTGGTTCCTGGTCTACTATAGCAGAGAGATTTGTGGATGAGACAGAAGACGGTGCATCAGTGCCGCTCCACCATTGTAGGGTTGTCAGTGAAACATGCTAAAGCACACTGATAAGCATAACCCAGACATAAATAAACATATGCTTATGCATTTGGGTTTTTTCCAGTTTACTGGACATCCACTAAACCATGACTCCTAAACCAGAATATGGACTTCTGTGACACCATTACTGTAGATTCAAAGTCTTGTTTATATAACTAGAACGTTACATGCAGTCACACAAATCCAAACAGAGTTTTCCTGGGGCAACTGCATAATAACTTCTTCTTATGTTGTTGCCCTCCCATCAAATCGTTTTCACAGCACCACAGATGTGTAGATTTGACAGCATTTGCTGCTCAGAAACAGGCAAAGTGACTGAAAATGAATTGTGTTTACCTCACCTCTTTGGAATAAAATGGTTATGGTCTAGGTTAGTGCCCATTTGTTTGAGCTCAGTTTATGAAACTATTCACTAAACCTGCAGGAACATCTTCACAACAGAATGGGGGACCCAAGAGTCCAGGACAGAGGATAAAATTTGGTCAGTTTTGATCGTTCTCAGTGTTGACTGAAAAATGAGCTGCTTTTGAAAATCAGCATCAAACATGGCAGTGGTGTCTTGGAAATCATTTCCAATATGCCTGCCAAATTTTGTGCAATTTGGACTGAGTGAAGAACTGAGTGGTGACATTTCCAAAAAATTCAAAGGCCATATTTGAGATGGTTTTAAGTCCAATTAACACTGTTCTTTTTTTTATTTTTTTCAATAGTCAATATGAACCACACTTGCCACATGATACCAGGCCAACAAAACTGTCAGCCAAGTATTTCTATATTTGCAATCGTTTATAATGCTTCTAAAACAGTGGCTGTCAGTCAATTATATTTTTTAATTATTTATCATTATTTTTCATAATTTATCTACAAATGGCCCATCACAGCCATAAAAATCTTTTTTTGCCGCTTGCTGTTAAATTCAATAAATGCTAAATATTCCCAGTGGATATAGGGATTCTACCATCTTTTCTCATAATAGGCCTCTTTTAGTGATCACTGCCCCACTTCTTCCACCCAAAAAATACCATTACATTGTTAGATATCACTCTGTCTGACAGTCGGTGCACCTCCTCATTTACTTCTCTTTGATTTTGAGAAATCGTAATTCTACCAAAATTCCTTTTGACACTTAACCCCAGGCTTTCAGTGTAGAAACTGATCTCTGACTCTCCTACAATAGATTTCTCCCCATGTGGCTGTTAAACATTGGCGTCGACAGAGAGTGAGGGAAATGTTGTTTCCTCAGTTAATAATATGTGATATTGAGGACACCAGTGATGACTTGGTTAGAAAGTGTTTGGCCAGGTACATGCAGTGATAACACAATTATGACATAGTAAGATTATTTTCCATCAAGTAACAGCAAATGTAAGTGCAGATGTCCCTTTCTTGTTCATATCTTTTTCATGTTTCCTGCTTTTACTTTTTAATTAGATAGACCTGAATGCAGACCTCAACCCTGATCTCATCCATTTGTTTATGTTTGTTGATCTGATCAGTGACCCATTCTACTCCATCAGTGCGTTAAGAGCGAAATAACCACAGAATGGTGATTGCATATTCTGACTAAACAATCTCAAACCCTGTTGTAGGAGACAGCTCCACCTACAGCCACTTTAGTCACAGTAAGTGGATGGATCGTTTTATTTCAACTGGACAGAAGTAAAGTTATTTGAGATATAGGGAACACACCATCACCACCAGGGACTGATACCCCTACACTCCGAATTTTAAAGGTGCAGTATGTAAGATTTGTGGCTTTTATTTTCAGAATAAGGCAACATGGAACAAATTATTCATAACTATATTTTTATGAAAATAGAATCTTTTTATTTTTGTTACTTAAAAATTATCTTTTTATATCTATATATAGAGGGTCCTATTCCATTGAGGCTGCCTTGTTGAAACACCATGTTTCTACGGTAGCCCAGAACAGACAAACTAAATACTGACTCTAGAGAAAGCGTCTCAAGTGTTGTTTCTCCTCTACACTAGGAAGGTGAAGCTGATGTGAGGAGATTGCAATGCAGCGATTACACCACTAGATGCAACTAAATTCTACACACTGGACCTTTAACAGGTCCCACTGCTGCCCTTTTCCTAGTTAACTAAAACAGTTGGATCCTATTCTAACACAAAGGTTTTTGCCAAAGATATATTTTTTTTTATTTCATGTTGTGGGGTTTTTGTGCTTTTCACTGGTCTGAGTTTGATGGGTGGGGTTCATTTTGTTAAAGGGTGATGTACTGCACCAATCAGACTTTCACGACATTTCTGTCAATGTGTGATGACATTGTTGGATAGTGGGAACCAGAGATCTGTTTCATTCAATGCATTTTTCTGCCTTGTCAAAACCTGGAGCCTACATTATCCACAATGCAACTCAACAGCCAATGGTTCAGTCTGTGATCCAGGTGTACTATGCTAGTAGCAGCTAATGTAGCTTTGAGCTGTTATCCTCAAAAAGAGATGATGAGTGGGCTTCAGAGGTCTGTTAACACACAGCTGGTTTTGTTTCATTTTCAATTTGTAGTCTTTATCCTTAACCAATATTACCTCAAGTGACATCACTTGAGGCTGTTTACACAGCTCTCTGGAGTCACTAAAGGCTTTGTACAACCTTTTTCACGCATGCAATTGTATCCCCAAGATCTATAAATAGACTTTGATGTGTAGAATTCATACAGAAGGTGAGTTCACATCAGCTACTGGTTTCTCCGACTGTTAGCATTGCCGTCATCCTATCCTGAATGTCCTATCCTATCCTCAGGCTCATAGTCATTCCCCAGTAGACCTCACACATTTGTCTGCCAATATGTTTGAGCACCTGTGAGGACAAATGAAACTGGGGCACAAACAGTGAAGTTGTAAAAGCAACAAATTACAAAACAGGTGACGGATAAAATCAAATAAAATTAAAAAAACATTGAAGAAAATATCAAATTCATGTTGGGTCTTTTTTTTTTATTCACACCTGTAGCGTGGTCAGTCTGTACAGTATGTTCATTTTTTTCATGTTCTCATCTTGCATGATTTACGTCAGTCAGTCAAGTTGTGAAAAAGTTATTTTCTTATAGCCGCCTTTATCCTTTAATTAGAGACCGGTGTGGTGATAAAAAATTTGATTTAAATTCAACTTCCTGTCTTTTATTAGGAACACAAAGAAACTTGGAACACGAGGCAGATGGAAGTGGCTTATGTCTCCTTGGTAGCACACTGAGATGAAACCAGGATGGCAGCCAAAACCAAACACACAGAGACACACACGCAGACACCCACACACAGAATACAGTTCCACACACACACACACATGCACACACGAGCAGGCGCACACAAACACAGTCAATATTTCACCCCTTGCATCTGCCAATTACGAACTAGATTCGTTTGTGGAGAAAACACACACAAGTCTAAACTTAGCAGCATTCCATACACATACTGTGAGTCAGTAGTGCAAAACACAACGGCAGAGGACCCCCCAGGTGAAATCCCAGAATATCGACTGGATGATTCAACTCTTTAGAGTCGTTAGGCTTTCTCTTTTTTTCCATATCTTTTGTAAACACCCAGCGAAAAGCCTTCACTCAGATATCCTCCCTTTCTCAGTTGAAATAATCCTCTCTATGACAGCACATATTCATTGTGCATGGATGATAACGGTGCAGAGTCCATTGAGAAAACCTTAGTATCCGATTCCCATCTAGCAAACAGCTTGAGGGTGGCATGGCCTCAAGGCTTCCCTCTGTCCCTCTGTCCAGGTTTGGAGACAGTCTTTTGATCTGTAGAGGAAGGCTACCACATGCTAAGAATAACCCACACTACGCTATGAGGTGTACATTCCTTTCATGCTGGACCAGAGGGAATTTTTTTTGATAAGCACTGAATTGTGCGTCTCTGTGCGACCCTGATGTGCTCACCATCCATGTCAGACACTTCCCCGAGCCTTGTTTTTTTTTTACACCTTTAAGGATGCAGTACATTAGATGAAAAACTTTGTGCAGAAAAGACAATGTTTGAGCTGTCATGCCCTCTCCACTGGCTCAAAGCTGTTTGCTACCTTTGTTCTTTGCCATCTGCAGTGAAACACCCAGGAGTTCAAACTTTGCTGAATTCTTGTTTATAATAAAGGCTGCAATATCTTACCCCACTCTGAGAACACATTTGCAGGAAATAAATCCAATCATGTCCCATTTCTGTGGTGCGTTTTATTGTTATCTTTTGTTTCCTTGTATACAAAACCCATTAATTTCATTTTTTTTCCCCTTCCGAGATGATGTCTGACTTTATTAAAATGATTTTATGAAACTAAGCTGGGAAAGAGGGACAGAGACACTGCTGAAACAGCTTATAAATATGGCAATGTGCTCGCAGTGATCTTAAAGTTGCACAGTTAGATGATCTGGTGAAGAGAGTCGATGACAGCGAATGTGATGTGTCACGAAGACGGAGGGGGAGAAAGAATAATAAGGGGCTAAAGGAGCGCAGCATAGAGGAGGGGAGTGGGAGAGTCAAGGGGTTTTCCAGACAAACTGCTTTCATTAATTCCATTTGTTTCTGTAAAAGGGTGTGATTGTGTGACCTTTGCAGAATCCAACCCAGCTCCATCATTTTTACTCATTATGCAAGAGCTGATAAGATCCAGGGTGACACCTGTCTCCTCAGGGAGCGATTAAACAATGAATGAATCCTCTGAAACTTTGTAAACTTACTATCTGTGTCTTGGTAAGTGAAAAGTAAAAATAAACCACAGGATAGGAGGGAGAAAGACTAAAAAGCTAATAAGACTTGAGGGTATTTCAAGAACCCATAAAAGCTGCCATAAGCCTCAATAGTCTGAGCTTCAATTAAGGTAAAAGCTGTCATGTTTGGCAAAAAAAAAACCCCGATTTTGTTCAGTATTAAACTGGGCTACAATCCTGCTGTTTTTAGTAAGGAAGCATCGTTACTACAGCATTTATTTGTGGAAAAGTCCAATTTAAACTTTAATTAAGCCGCTAAGGTTTGCTTCTGTGATTGACAGGTCTCAGGACCGATAGATCGTGGTAAATATGAGCAAAAGCATGTCGGAGAAAACGTTATCAAACATGTAATATATGCCTTTCATGTTTGAATGGTGCAATGCCTCTTTAAATATATTGTTCAGCTCACTTCATTAATTCAAGCACGGCAGTTAATTAGGCAATAGATTTTTATATTAGAGACTTTCATGCTGCTGCAGCACGATGCACAAATATTCTGCTATCACTGGTGAATTTTACTCAGCTACAGTGCAGCTGTAGAGACAGTGTATACTGTAGTATATGCAATGTTTTCAGAGGCGTTACATTAAACCTCATGGCACCCCTACATACCGACTTGCTTCCCAAAGGGAATATAATGTAAGATGCAGCCAATGGGATGGAAGACATCGGTATAGCTGCTTCTGCTGGCTGGTACCACATGATGTGTCTATGGAGCCAATGTATTCCCTCTACTTCCAATTAGTTGTGGGTGATTATGTGATATGAGAACATTTTCAGTAAAGTAAGTCAGCTGGGCGCCTCCAAAACGCCTACCATGAACCACAAGTTCTGAGTCTGGCTGGGGACCTATGTTGCCCTTCCATCATTCAGGTCATCTCACCTCTCGCTCCGCCTAATAAAGGCATGAACTGTCTAAAAGAAGTCAGTCTTAGCTGAGATCTTTGACTTAATTCACTAATCACATGTTTTAGAAAGCCAATGACGTAACTTCCATCCATCCATTATCTGTAACTATCCTGATCATCATCAGCCTATCCCTGCTGACTTTAGGTGAGAGGCTCTGGGCAACTTTTTGATTTTACATTTTTTGTCTTTGTACAGATTTTTAAAATATGATAAAAATAATTATTATGATTAAAAATATGACATATATATCTGTTTCTTCTGCTTATTTGTGTTAAGGCTACCCACTTGCCAGCTCTAGCTTAATGTTTAGCATCTGAGAGAGTGGTATCATACTTCATCATATCAAGTTTGCACTTGACTTTAGAGAAGAAAGTAGATAAGCATACTTCCCAAAATATTGAGTTTTTCCAGCTCTCCTGCAGAATGCCTTACATCGATCGATTTCCTGTGAACTTGGTCTTTGTCTCTCTGAGCTGTTGCACCAAATTAAAACTAAAGAGAGGAAGCGATGTTCGTAACACTTACAAACAGCCCTGTGGGGCTCCCACCCTGTGAGGGGCATCACAGGCCACGCCACATCCCTCCTCCAGGCGTCTGGGCACCAGCTTGAAATACATTAACTTTCACATTAGAGTCTAATAAGGGAGAGCAGTGCCGGCTCCTGCACCCCGCCAGTATCTTTCATGTGCCCAATTACTGACAGATCCCCAAAATCATATTCACCTTTTACCGCCTTTAATTAGTTCTTTATCACTGCTGTTTTTCCAGGATGTCAACTCCAAGCTCAATATACTCCTGTCAGCATGCTGTGAGACGACTGCATTAATCAGAAGTTGATATTCCCCAAAGATGCATTTACAATGTGTCTCACACACTGGATTCCAGGGGTTTCTGTCACTGTGGGTTATCTACACTCAGCATTGTCATCACGGGCAAAGTGCAGTAGATACTGTGGAGCTGATACTGTGTTGAATGGAATAAAGAAACAGGCAACAACAGTGAGAGGACAAGCAGTGAATAGCAGAAGAAATGAACATCAAAGCAAAGTCTGTGAAGGTTTTTGTGGCGTGCAAAAGATGACCATCAGGAGGCAATGTGTTTGCCTTTAAATAAATTCTTTGTTGTGATCCCAACATTTGGCCTCCTGTGGCTTCTTTCTTCATTTGACATTTGTATGATTTTAATTATATTAATAGCAAGATATTTACAAGGAAGATCGTATAAAAATCCCATTTGAATTGTTTACAGCACATCACTTAACACCTCTGCACAGCTTGTGTTTATTAGCGTGAAACCTGACAGCCTATATGGATTTATACCAAGATGGAACCAGAACATGTGATAGGTCTGACATGTTTTTAATTCCACATTAACATCTTCCTGGCGGAGCCAAACAGGCTTGCCATTAGACATTCATTACATTGATCTTGCAGCATCGTCGAGTCTCGTAGGAAAATGAGGTTTTCTCTCCTTTTTGTCTGTCAGCTAATTATTGAAAACAAGATTTGCTTCTGATTAAGGGAACAGATCGTTGTCGCCGCAGACACATTGACATGCACAAAACACCTGAGGTTAGTGGAGGGAGGTGGGTGGATATGGTTTGGGGCAAGGTCTTTCCTCTTTAAGCCTATTAAAGAAACAGATGCCAGATTTTACAAGGTTTGCTATAACAAGATGGATTAAATAGCACCATATGTCTGGATTACTCCCCCCTCCTCTCCATTTTAGATGCTGAATTTGTGCAAACATTAGGGCTTTGTTTGGATTTCTAGTTCTAACCCACTGACAAAGCGGTTATCTTGGGGAACTGAGTGAGAACTGCTGACACTTTTTTCCCATTATTATCATTTTATTCACCGTATATAACCCACAACACCAACACTTATTATTTTAAAATGATCTACAGAAAACCTTAAAATGTGTGTTAACGGTTGGATGAAGGTGTCGGTGATTTAAAATCAGCCTCGCCTCCATTCCTTTGACCTGTCCAAATGTAAATGTCATTCCTCTCCATCAATTCTGCTCACCACAGACAAACAAGTGACCTTTCCCCAGCTCCTACCTGTAATCAGTTGTGTTCGGTGTCAAAATAAGAGAGGAGGGGGAAATAAGAGAGGAGAACAAATGTGGCCACACATTGGTCAACACGCTGTTGACCAGTCAGTCCCCCTTTAAAAGAGTGAGTGCTTTCAAAACATGAAAAATTCAAGATTATTCGACATCAAGGGTCAGTGATGTTCATAACCAGAGAACAATTTTTGGTTATATAATGAAGCCCATTAGCTCTCAATGGACTTGTCCACATAGTGTTATAATGGATGCCCATGGCTATGTGTAATAACATCACACTATCCATACAAAGGTTTCCCCATCTTGTATCATCCTACGCTGTATGATAAATCAGTAATGGAGAGATTTGATGCTAGTTTGCCTCGTGGAGCTCGTCTTCCCCTTTGACCTAACGCCATAAACGGCCCCCCGTCCCAGGAGGAAGAAAGTAATTGCTCATTTTGTAGATACAGCACCTTGTGACCAAGTCACTACTTAATTATTTATATGTCTTCCTGGTGGGCCTTGCCTATGAATCGCACAGTGATATTGAAATATGACAGTGAGGTTGATAAACTCCCTTCTTTTCCCCTCTGAGATGTATTTGAAAATGCACATGAATTGATTTTTTTCTCTTTTTTTTAAGTTAATAAAAGTGAGTAAAGTGTATCTGACTAGAATGCATATTTTCATTGCATGTCGTAGTGAGTGATTTCGCCGTGATGTAGTGAGGGGAAAAGACCGTAGCCGCAGGTAGAATGCCAGAATGCACAATGTGGAGCTGTGGAGTAATTGATCTGCATTGCTGTCTATTCTCGGTTTCACTGCAATATTTCTGGATCGCGTACCCTTGTACAAACCCTTGATCAACATGCTGAATCATTACATGTAATTCTCCAGCTGAATCATAAATCATATTGGGATGGAAGGAGGAGGTAATGCTCTTTTTTTTCTCTCTCTCTTTCTCTCTTTTGTTTCTCACTACATTTTTAAATTTGACTCTTCGCTGCCGTCATTTTTTTCTCATTGTTATTCAAGTGCATCCTTTTAAAAAAGAAAAGGTGGAAAAACATTGGCTGCCTAAGTCGGGCTTTTGACTTGCTACACATAACTTATTTTGGAAGCGGAAAAAATAGATTTTGGGTACAATATAGTTGCAGACATCCTCACCAAGCCCCCAAAAAAGAGAAAAAATCAATAAAACTGATAATAAATTGTGTAGGCGTGCTTTGTCTTTCTTTGCCTTTCTGTCTGCGGGTGAGGCATCCTGGCACAACAACCACACTCTTAGATGGCTTTGTGGGAATATGAATAATGTATTTTTCATTAACATTCACCCTCATCCAACAGTATGTTAGGGGCATTAAGAGATGGCGGGATGCACAAACACAGAGGTAAGAAATTAGATGATTCCAGGAGGACTGTGTGAAAATGCAGTGCATCTGTTGTTTCTATCAGGCTATTTTCTTCTTCTGGCACTAATTCAATCTGTGTGAAGGTGGGGATGATTTCAAATTTAAGCAAATGTTCTCATGCAGTGCCATTCAGGCAGATAACGAGCGAGGTAATGCAAGGTAGAGAGAGGAGGTGAGTACGCGAGACAATCCTCTCAGTGTTTATCAAAGTGGTCTAATCAGGTCAGTTACTCATCTCTGACGTCACCTAATCTCACACTTGTGCGTCCCTACCGCAGACTGATGATACTTTATGAGCCATCCCTCACTGATAATATTTACCCGGGTGCATTGTTAAATGCATTTTGTCATCCGGTAATATTAAATCACATACTGCTGCATCATAAACTAAGTTTGTACCCAAATGTCAAGGGAGATTGAATTTGAAAACAAAGTCCAAATTGTGGGGTGAACGTCTGTGTGCATGAATACAATGGGACAGATAAGGAAACCGAGGCTAAGCCAGATGTTGTATTCCTGGTTGCGTCTTTGGAGTCTCGCCTCGGTTTCTCCTGGTTGCTGAGCTAAGCTGTTTGAGCAAAAGCGTCGTGGGAACTGTCATCTCCGCTGAGCAGCAGATGAAATCAGGTGGTCATCATGCAGAGGGAGGAAAAAAAACAACCCGAAATTGGCCCCTAAACACTTCAAAACTTTTGTTCTTGTGAGCAAGAAAAATGCCTTGAATAATCTTGTGCGATAAATGCATCATTTTCTCGCAAAATTAAGACGATATTATGTTTTTTTTTTCCGCCTCACCTTATTTTGTGCAGCCTTAGCAGAATCGTTCTAAACTGAATTATGTAGCAATTTACCGTGGCTTTGATGTGATAAATTTGAAGCCCTACTGAAATGTACACAGACTAGAGGGTCTGTGAGCAACCATCAATGCTGTTGTGCTATAGGAATATAACCCCCCCCCCTTCCACCTCCCCTTCCATCCTGAAAACAGAAAGATGAGACTGTAGCTGTTGGGCTTTTCTGCATAAAAGTGCTTCGTTCAGAGACCGGGGGCTTCCTGATCGGGGCCGATTATACCGCTGTGGCTACAAAAAATGATGACTATTCAGGAGTAGAGAAGGATGCTGACTGGTAGTAACCTCAGGAAAAGGACAGTGAAATGAAGCCTGGGAATCTGTGCGTGTGTGCTGTGAAGAAGGAGGTGCAGTAGGGGCTGGTGGGTCATATTCATTATAATGAGAGGCTAAAATTAAGAACATTCATCTAGGATGTTCCCTTCGTGAAATCGTGAAAGGCAAGTTACACGTGTGCCAGTTCCCCACTCGGACGTAACACTGTACTTTCCAACGCCTTTCTGTTTTTTAGCTTTGTGTAAAGATTGCAAGGATGGCAGTCTGTTGTTTTTTTTCATTCGGTCGGAAAAAAATGCACAAGGTTCTGTGGTGTTTGTGGATCAATAGTGTTGCTCCATTGGTGAGTTCCTTGGTATGGGTGACACAGCTTCGCAGTTATTTGGAATTGAATTAGGGGGGTTGGGGAGGGAGGCAGAGATGATGAAGAGTATCAATCATTCTGTCTCTTGTGTGAAGTTATTTGTGGGTCGACAGAATCGGCAATAATGAAAGTTCACTTGTTCACCACTGAGGGTTTGTGGGTAAATTTACTTCCCCCATGACACTAGACCTGGAAGAAAAGGGAACGCAGCCCTCAGCAGAGGCAGCAGTGTCAGTACAATCTGAGTGACTCTTTACAAGAGTTTGTCCTCACAGTGTTTGTTATGACGTGAGCCTCAGGGGTTTCGCAATGCCACATCGCTTGCCCCAAACACAGATTGCTATGTCTGTTTAGTTTTATCACCACCATTAAGAGCATCATAGCTGCTGTTATGAGCTTTTCCGTACACCTAACTGATGTCTAACACTGTACCTACTGTATCTTTTTCATGACTTGTCCATTATTGCCTTCACTGTCCAAACACAAAAATAAAAAGCTCAATTACCTTTGTCTTCTCTCTCCCCCTCACATACAGATCACTCTTTCCCCTCCACTTTCCTTTTATTCTGCGGGAGAGTGATCGCCCCATCCCTGCAGAAAAGATTTGATAATATTACTGTGGAACTGCCCTCTCTGCTGTCTCAGTATTAAAGCATGTGGTCGCGATGGAGAATAGTTTAAGTGAGATTGATTGAACCCAGCTGGTCTAGCTTCCTAGTGTGTCAGAGTCATTTATGCTGGGATTGGCTCATAACCTGTCAATCAGATGGATGGATGGACAAGGCGGTGCAGCAGAGGGTGGGACTGAGAATGTGGAAGACGTCGACTGAGATGACTGAGGGTGTCGGGGTGGTGCTGCAGAACACAATAAGTCTGTGATAGGTTCAGGTTCCTCCTGTTTCCTGTTCGTGTCACCAAACAGAGCGGCTGGATGCCACAGCAGTGACACCAGACATTAATGTGTGAGTGGAACCAAACATAAAACACAAATGTAACTGCGTTATAACACTTACATACATACTGATAACACCAATTTGAAAAATTTCTCCCATAAAGATTTTCATCAAATCAAATTTTCTATACTCTTTGTTGTAGCCATTGAATGTATTTACATTTACTAATTACCTTTCTAGTAGCTTCCTTCATTAGGGAGTTCATCTTTGTCATTAAGCAAAAGTAGATGTTTTGAATACATATTTGTCACTGGTTAGCTGTAATATACATATTAAAAAGTGATACTCACACAGCTAGAGAGCAGAGGTAGTCCAGGATGGATTTCATCTTAAAGGATCAGCTCACTAACACTGACTGTAAGTGTAACTTTTATTTGTTTACAAGAAAACTCCACAGGGCACCCTTAAATTATAAAATAGTAGCTCATAGTATGAAGAAGATTTGTTTTTGTGCCTGCTATAATTACCAGCATAGATAAAGATAATAAATGTATGACATAAACAAACGCTTTTGTTCCGGTTAATAAAGAATTGTGAGTCCAATATGTACGAACACATTTTTACACATGAAAAAGGAACTTTAGTTCCTATGTCGCAACAAATGAATCTTTAAAGTTTCTGCGCCGCAATTTGTTGTTATTTATTGGGTGACATGTACTGATACCGACGTGTTTATTATCTGTGATAAGCTAAAAAAGATATATAAGATTTGAAATACCCTAAATTTTGTAGTGTATTCCAGTGGGGGTGAATAAATTGTCTTTTCAGAAATAAGATCCCTGTTACTCTCAGATCCTGCAGGGAACCATTTTAATTGGCGCTACCTTCTCCCAAAGATATAGTCAAGTCACCTCTCTGGTTTCAGAGATACCTCCAAACCTCAGCAAACAGAATCAAAATGATCAGCTTGGCCAGAAACGACCAGGGGAATGTGAACAAATCACACTTGTTATTTGGATAAACTGGCCTTTTTAACGTGGACTATATAGGATACTACATTTCATGTCATCATGTGAGGAATATCCAGGAGATGAAACGAATCGAGACACATTAATGTGAAGTATGAAAGAGGTGATCCGGTGAGAGAACTACAGCAGGTCATATGAGATAATAATAAGGTATGATTATTCAAGTAATCTTTTACTTATGAAAGATTATGAGACACGAATTCAGCTCATCAAAAGAGATGAATGCTTTTTTTATTTCCCCTCCGGCGAAATAAAAAGCATTTTTTGAGACAGCGAGCACAGAAAACATTTCAGTGGAGACCAATGTTGTGTGAATCTGAACCTGTGCCAATTTAGCCACAAATTAGAGAGGTTGATTTGCACAACACAGCATACATTATCCCCACACATATTATCACCAGTAATTGCACATCCTACCAGCTGCATTACTTCATAGAGAGGAATATCAGATACAAGCGGCTGTTCTTCACACAGGTAACACTTTTTACATAAGAGGTTACAGTAATGACACTATGGGTCCTCTGAACTGCAAGATTTGCATACTGATAGAATGCAGTGCGTGCACCTCTAATGAGGACGAGATGGTAAAATCTCCCTTGTAACAGGCTTTATTTGAATATCAAGAGAATATTGTGAGGGAGGGAGGGAAGAGAAATGAGATTTGATTTTCCAGCATCCTTTGTTTTCCAACCAGCTTAGCTTTCAAATCAGTATATCAAAAGTGAAACAATGCGTTAACATTTCTTCACTTTTTAACTTCACTGGTGAATCATGTTACTGACATAGATATGAGAAGAGCACTGCAGCGTATTTGTCTTTTCCCCTAAAAACATACAGTACGTCTCTCACCTGAGTCATACTTGCTCGGAAATATTTTTTGTTATTTAAATGCCAATTTTTGTTGTGATGACTTCCCAGCAGATTTCATATCCTAATTTTGTGTGAGCTGATCAAGTAACACGTCGCCAAAAAGAGTGTTTGCAGGATTTTTTTTGTGGCTTTTACACCGAGTAACTATGAGCTGATAAATGAGGTGTCTTGACTGTCCGGGGCCGCTGTGTTATCTTGGTGCTGCTATGTACAGCCGACTTGCTGTGTAGGCGGTGAAGGCAGGTGACAAGAAGAGAGGGAGGAAAAGGAAGCAAGAAGGGGGCTTGGAGAGGAGAAAAGGACGTGACAGAGTGACAGACACAGAGACATACAGAGGGTGGAGAAGACAAGAAAAACGGGGGTAGGGGTGGAAGCCTGGTCTGTCAGGCATGTGATGTGGCTCATTTTTTTTTTTTTTTTTGCCATCCCAGAATATAGTGAGGATGATGTTGTGTCTGTGATGGTGCCACACCCCTGTCAGAGGGGAGCTCAGCTGGGTTTGAAGCTAATTAGGTGAACTTTGCTCCTCATTAGGATGGAGCAAAACTATGTGCGTGCATACAGCGTCAGACTGGTTTTATCATGGATGCATAGACAGGTATGCATGGATGCATAGCAAAAACAAGGCATGAGGAATCATTTAGATAAATATACCATAGTCTGTTGATGAATAATAGATAAAGAAGAAACTGTGTATTGAAATATAGCTTAACTTCTTACCTTGCAAGATGCATTTTTTTAACCACCATTTTGTAGGATTTTAATAAAGCATGGGCCTCTAACTGCCACCTAACGCTTCAGTAATACAATTTCATTTGGTAGCAAAATATGCTGAGAACCCGGCAGATTCACACCATCTTCGGTGTTAGTGTGTAGCTGTCAAATAGATTATAATTCATGAGAAAGGAGACGTGCTACACTTTGCCTACCCCCTACTTATCAGAGACTAGCAAGGCAAGAAGAATGTAATTCGCAGGATTCTTGTGAATGAATTCAATTTTCAATTATATTTATATATTTCCATCATTTCTTATGCGTGCAACATGTGCACACGGTGTTGTTGTTTTTTTTTTACTGCATTGTCTTTCGGTGATTACAATTGTATTATATCCTTTAAAGTGTGTTTTGGAAATAGAAGGGTAAGTTAGAACCAATGTGTAATAAAAAAAGAGACGTCTCTCTTTGTAATGTCACCTTTGAATTAATAAAAACAAAATAAAAATAAAAGCAGCCTCCCAGTCCAGATTTGAAGTTTATTTAAGTCACAAAATCAGGCCAGGATTTACAGGCTATTAGACACTGGCAGCTGGTAAAGCATTAACAGCTTTCATAAAGATATAGCACCATAGTGTTTTCCAAACTGTAAATTTTTACCCCGGTGTTTTATTCCCCTTTCACTATTTATTCTTGGTCTGACACCTACAAATCAGTCAACCATGGAACCCCTGGGTAAACTCCTGAGAACAGTGCTTAGCTGTGGACTAAGCAGTGCTCAGCCTGCTCATTATGAAATGTTAACTCGGAGATGAAAACCCTAATACTAAAAGGTTCTTCAGTGCATTCAGTCCTTTGGATGAGTGTGGTTTAAGAAGGGCTTACTTATTCTATACAATATGGTGTTATATTAATAACTACAATGTGTCACTTTACTATACACTGACAAAGAAATATATGTGGGTAAGTGCAGGGAATATTTCAGAGACTGCTTACGTCTTATCTATGATGTATTTTCTTTTCCTATTTCTACATAAAACTCGCTCCTTGAGTGTGCGCCAGATTATGTGCCAGATATTAGAGGTGGCAAGGGAGGGAGAAAAATAGAAAGAAGCGGATGAAAAGAAGTAAAGCTAGAGAGAAGGGGAGGAAACGGATGACTGTTGCTAGGTAATAATGACACGCTAAAAGATGAAAAAGAGGAAAAGATGAGAAACCCAGACTGATATGAAATAATATGGATGGTGGCAAAGACAAAACACAAGGAAGGAGAACGGGTGATTCGGAAGAAAGAGTCTGTGGGTACAGTGTCTTAACAGTACTTCCACAAACCAATCGTCTCGAGAAGCCAATAATCAAATACAGGTAATTGACTGCAGTGTAAACTAGTCAGTGCTCCTCAAGAGGTTCTTTGTGTTTGAGGAGACCCACTGACCTCTTTCCTCTCTCTTGTCTCCCCGTGAGTGTGAGTGTGGACGCGGCAGCCTGGATCTGTGTGTCTGAAGTGTGATGCAGGGGGTTGGCAGAGCTCTAAGATACACTCAAGGAGAGAGTGAGTGGGGCGATTCAGGGGCACGCCTGACGCAAGTGGAGGGGCCGGTGAGAGGTGGGGACGGGGGTGGGGTGGGATGCGTGTGTGTGGAGGGGAGGGGGGTGGTGGGGGTGCTGTTGGCTTGCAGATGGGCTCGACAGGGGAGTGTGTGTGTGTGTGTGTGTGTGTGTGAGCAGTGGGAGAGCTGAGTACTCTGAAGCACGGCTCCAGTGTGCCTCAAAGGTAGGAGGCCCACTCAGCAGCAGATATCTCAGCGCTCAATGTGCAAATGAGCTCTAGTGAGCTGGCGGTGTGAGGTATCGGGCCACAGTCATGCAAAAGCGTAGGTGAATATTGTCGTCGGTGATTCACAGCGATAGTGCGACGTTTTAGGTATCGGGTTTATTAGCTTTTTTTTTCTAAAGCCAGCAGCTGATTAGCTTAGCTTAGCATTAAAAAGAAAAAAATATATGGAAGCAGATGTGCAAATATTCCAAAAATGTCAAAAAAGTATCGCTTTAAGGTGAGATGTAGATTAGCCCGTTTAGTAATGATTAATGCGATTTCTTAATATTAATACACATTAATATTTTGCACAGCATGCTTCAAAGACGTTTAATGATGTACATGTTTTCTGATACATCATTAGTTATTGATTCAATCATAGTAGAATAATATAATAATATAATCCACACATATTTTGTCATTAGCATTCACTTCCACTGGTAACACACACACACCAATGCATTAATACCCAAACACAAACATTCATTTCAGCTTATTTGTATTTATATGGCACCAAATCATAACAGGTAGTTATCTCAGGACACTTTTCATGCGTAGCAGGGGAAGACTCTGTAGCCTATAACATTATTTATTCTCCAAATCTTCTATTAATTCCAATATGATTTTTTAAAAACCATTTTGTTAGAGTACATGAATGTGAAGATTTGCATGCATGTGTGCTTGACAATGACCCCTCAAGGAAGTATGTAGACATAGCAACACCTCCTACCCAGTGAGAAACTGATAAGTAAATAATAAGAAGAAAACAGCACAGGCATGTTTGTTTGTGTGTATTACTGTGTTTTCTACCACTTTGCTTACAGTACACATGGGGCTAACATCAATGTGGAAAAGTGGAAAATGTATGCTTTCACATGGTTAGCCTTTTCCCATGTTCAACCATCATTTTTACATCCAGATCGTATTTGCTCTTAATGTAAATGGAATCTGTCTGTTTCATTTTGTTGGAGATACAAATAGAGTGCTCAGGGCCAGGTCCCCATCTTTTTTACTTGTAATAATAAGAGACAGCAAAAGTAGGCTTGGCACGATGCCTCATATCTGCAGTGACTCAAGCAAATAAATGACACAGGGGGAAAGAGAGGAGCACTTAAATGGGGAAAAAATGCAGTCAGTTAAGTTCAAAGGTTTTTGCACTGAACATAAATGGTCTCCAAAAGCAAAGAGTCAACTTTGCAATACCCAACACAGGTTGTTAGTGCATTATTAAAAGAAAGACAATGACCCTGACCTCTTATGTTGACATAGCACACCCTCTTCCTTTGCTCTACCATGCATTATTTAGCAACTACATGTTTGCATGCAGACTAACAGTGTCACCAGTTTGCCATCCTCCACAGATGATCACAGGCAGAGCTAGCCAAGTTCGCCTCGCCACGTTTGCCACAATCAAACAGAGGCAAATGGTAGAGCCAGAAGTGGGAGGGCAAAGCTAATTGAAAGCCAAACACTCCACGGTCCTCTGGGATCGTCTTTTTGGTACATGGGACGTGCTGAGTGCTCTGTATTTATAGGGAAATATCAGATTCTACAAATGATATGGAGTCCCCTCCAATGGCGCTGGAGCCTCCTCATGCAGCATGGTGCGTGGTGCTGAATGCAGGAAGAACAGCTTGGCGGGTCTCTCAGGAGCAGACCTGCCGACTATCTGCAGCTGTGCTGAGAATTGTCATTTTTAAATATTCACATATTTAATCAGCTCAAAGGGCTCTCACAACACATAGACACACTGCTGAAAAAACTCTCATGCACACACTCTTGCATGGACACACATTGCTCTGGTAAGTCAGCTTCACGGGAAGGCTGTGCTGCAGGGTGTGCTTGCAAGAAAAATATTTATATTGTGATTAAGGTTTATGGTTGCGCAATTTATGAGATTTTGTTAACCATTAGAGTTTTGTGGATCTTTGTCTGAGCAACTTTTCATTACTTCATGTCAACATATCCTGCAATATGCACCACACTGAAAGTATATTTGACAGGAGTGTGAATTTCTGTTTTATTCTGTAACACGTTCGGCTTTACATTGGCCCGGCAACTGCAGATCTCTTATTTACATTAGGAGTGTTACCTGAGCAGTGAATGATCCTGCCATTTTCATGAATCATTAGAAAGACAATTTGAATCACAACTACCAATACCTTTTTTTCTCTCTCGAGTTATTAAGCAGTGGGTTTAAAAATGTGTTTCCCTTAATTTATTCCTCAAGATTTGCAAATGTGGTTGACACAACTGAAAATAGGAGCCGATTTAGACGTCATGAAGCAACCTCTTTTCTGAATTGAAAGCTAAGACATGACAATATCACCCGGAAATTAACACATTGTCATTGTTTTAAGGCACACGGTAAATGGAAGTGATTGCTTGACTAAAAGTGTTATAAGAGAAATGATGTTACGCCCAGCAGAATAAATATACACGCTAACGGTGTGAAACTGCCAAATGTTTTCTGATACTGCGCTGAGATTCTGAGGCAGCATCAATTAGCTGTGTGCGTTACTTTGACCTGTCACCAGGATATCTGAGCACCTTTTATCACTGAGCACAGTGTGGAGTGTGAGAGGCATCATCTTTAATCATGTGTTGTTGTTTTGTTTTGTTTTCTCCTTCTTTTCTTTTTTTTTTTGGCAGGGTAAAAATATGTCCCTACGCCATGCAGAGTCCCCAGACAGTCATGTTGTTTACTGCCGATTAACAAAGGGAAGGGAAGTCAAGACTGTGACACAGGTAACGTGTATGAGGTGCCACAATACCACAGCAGGAACACAGGAATAATTCCAATGCAGTCTGAGAGTGAAAGAGCGGGGAACAGAGGAGGAAAAAAATGGAAAGAAATATCGAGATGGAGGGAGAGAAAGAGAAAGCCAGAGACGGTGACATACCTCGCTATCAATCTTCATCGCCAAGTCCGTTCTAACGCAATACGACACTGATGTTGATGCTGTGCATTCTTCAATACTGTACAACATTATACAGTAGATAGAAAAAGATCGCCCTGTGTTCTTGCAGAATCCAAATCTGAGCATTTGTATTGAGGATTTCAAAAACCAAATCTCTAACTAAAAACTATATTCCGTCTCCATTTGATACATCACGGTTGCATTTGGTGGCTCAAGTTTGCCAAAGTTTGCAGCATGTTACCTGACACACCTGGGGTGTGCCGCCAAGGGAAGCCACAGTCATAGTCAGCCATCTTTGTTGGTCACTGCCTTAAACTCTGACAACCTCAGAGTTTTGCTATAGAAGAAGGGCATCAACAAAGTCGGTAGACTTCATTGTCTGGGTGTCATGATCGACCAATCAACCATTGCTAACACGGATGAGAACATTTCTTTCATTTTGTGCTCAAGTAAATCACAAAACCTAATCTCATGTCAGGGGTGTGAAAATTCTTGCATATTTTGAGGACGAACTACCTCAGCTTGTAGCTTCTTATTATTGGCTACCCACTAAGGTGTAACCAGGAACATGCCGCACACAAATAAACAACACAGCTTGACCAGGCAAATCCTTTCCTTGACCCCCCTAAGCATGTGTTTGACTCTGCAAACATTTGGTGAGAAACAAATGAGGAGTGACATGACAACTTGCAGAAGCAAAATGACACATCCACACAGCATTACTGTGGGCAACATCGCTTCTACGTTTTTCTAATATCCCAAAAATATACTTTAAACAGGATGGGGAGCCTGCCAAGGGATCAAACAGGCACAAGTGGTGCACCAGCTGGTACCGTGGAGAATACCTCGGATTCCCGCGGCACCGCGACTGACGTAGCTCTGTACAGGTCAAAGGATTAGCAGGTTTGTTAGCGACAAAGATGAGTAACAGGAAGGAACAGGCAGGTAGAAAGTGGTTGTTTTTGTTTGAGGTGCTTTTAGCAGCTTTTTTTTTTTTACTTCGTGTCACAGCTTTATGGAAACTGAAATGAAATGAATTAACATATTTTACTGCTTTCTTTAAGGGAGATCTTTTCCAACAAAACGGATAGTATTCAAGCAGATGCCATTATATAAATGAATATATCTCTGCACTACTTGCACCTGTACTTGGAAGAGCTCTGTCCTAAATATAGCTTTCTATTTAAATGAGCATCCCTGTACCTGAATCATGATTCAGTAAGCTTACATATAATAACAGCATGACATGTTACATCTTCTCCTATATTTAGGCTACTATTTCCTGTCTCCAAGAAGCCCAGTGTGAGTTGGATGAATATGGCTTATTATTTCCCTTTTCTGCTCTCTTCGCACTGGATGTCTATCACCACACCTGTACAAATAAGAGCACAGCTCTGGGCACATCACTCCTGCCAGGAAACGTATGCTGGCACAAAGACACAGTCAGTCAGTTGGCTGGGATTCTCCTTAAGCCCCAGTTTGAAATTGAATTATCTACGGAAAATCCATTGAAATTGTACATTCATACTGAGTCATCAGGGCTGGTCCAAAAAGGAGCTGTGGGTGAACCAAAAAATCCTGGTTTATTAAGATTTTGTCATCACGATATGACCTTGAAAGTGTGAGGTTTCATCTGTGATCTGGGTACTTTTGCGATATTGAGGATCAAAGTCACATTCTTAATACATAGGAAGGTTGTAAAACAGACATAGAATAAAGTTAATTTAGTTTTAATGTAACTCTCTAACTCATTTTTAGGAATTATAGGTTGTATCTGCTGAGAAATATCAATAGGTAAGACAGTTTAGTCTATAGGGCACTCATTGAAATAATTAATGGTGTGTTACTGGTGGATATGAGAAGACATTTTTGTAAAAGTTACAAAAATATTTGGATAAAATATTGTAAAACAAATACACAAAGTTGAAGGAACATTTATTTCCAAATTAACAATCAGACATATGTCTGATGACACCTAGTTAGGGTCAGTGTGGGATCTAGTAGAGCCACAAAACGGCATTTCTTGACTTCTGGCTAAACAAGAAAGTTTGGAGCACTCTGGCTCGTAGCCTGACCTTCGCTGATTGGCTGGAAAAGGTCTTGTGATTCTGCTCCTTCATTGGTTCCTCACCTGATAAAGGGTTAATACACAAAATCAATGAATGGAGTTAAGTTTTAACTAGGTTTTAAGCTCCAGGGGGGAAATAAAATGTTCACTCAACATATAATTAATAATGTTTTATAAAAAATTCAATGCAATGCAAATAATAATTTTAAAAAACTGTCTTCTCTCTTGGTTCTACTTCTTTTCCTACTTCTCTTTTCTGCTTCCCAAATTAGCATCTTATTTTTTACCTGGACAAGCTGGTCACTGCATTGTTAGTGACTGAGCTCTGTCACTGTCACTAGTGACTGCCATCACTGTTCTGTATGTCTGCAACAGACAAACAGACTGAAGAACAGTTTTTACCACCAAGCCAAGACGTCTTTACTCATAATTTAATATGACTGCCTTCTACAAAATATATCAACCATGACTGCTGCTCTCTCTACCAGGACTGATATGTGCACCTATCACTTTACTCTTACTGTCAATCCTCAATTTGTATCAGGTACAATTGTATAATTTTGTATGTATTTATATAGCACATTCATTTTTATTCATACAGTGATACTTTGTATACACTGTGTCACTTCTATACATAATAACGCCTCTCATTTATACACTTATACACACTTAAATGGTACGCTTATACATATTTTATTTTATTTTGCTATATTTTATTTATTTCACTCCAGTTATTACTTACTATTTTTATTTTATTGTTTTTTTATTCCTCTAGCTTGTTTTTATAGTCTCCGTCTAGTGCTGTTACTGCAGCTAGTGCTCTTAAAGTTGACCTGCTTTTCTCATCCAGTACATTTTATTGTACTGTTGAGCCTGCGTTAATCTACATGACAAATGAAAACTGAATCTAGAAGCACCACAACACTGTAAAGAGGAGGCATTTTGGGCTTTGCAGGTCAATAACTAAATTTCTAACTTAAAGAAATCAAATGGAACCTTGTGATCATAATTTAGCAGTTCTCCATTATCATATTAAAGCACGCTCTCTTTGTTATGGGATCTAGCAGTGTCCACACCGACAGAAAATGTTAAGCCACTAGCAGCTAGAAACCTGATTTTATCTCAAATTGCTACATATAGAAATGTTGGTCTTTCTCTCTCTAAAGTAGTCACTAGCAATGTTTCCTCCAGCAAGTGTATTTTGAGAAAAGTGGCAGAAGATACTTCAAATGGATATTTGTTTCCATCCATTACCTTCATCAAGATAAGCAGTAGATTGTGCCAAATTGGCAAAAGAGGGCGCAACAACATGACGGCCTTAAAGTCGAACTACAAACGGTGAAAAGCAATGTAGAAAACATGACCTATGACATACGTGTTTGTTTCATGTATTAATGTGATAAAGGTCACATCTGATCAGGGTGGAGTGGACGTATTACAGAGCCCTGGAAGCAATGAGAAGCAATGACTGAACTTTGCAATTATAATGTTTCTAACGTGTAAGTATGCTTTCTTCTGCAGTAAGTAAAAGAATTGCTAACACCTTTTGTGCTTGCCCTACTGTAGCAGGGTGACAGTGAATAGAGAAATGTCCAAGTGATGTTGAAATGTCCCTGAGCAAGACTTTGAATCTCTGCCAGCTCCATGGGCACTGCTGTGTTGCTGACCCTGCATTCTGCCCTGCTGTGAGGAAGTGGGCAACCAAAAAGAGAAGCTCCCGACGGGAGATATAGAGGAGATGGAGGATGGTTGTAGCGCTGTCAGCTTGACCAGTCAGGAATGAACGATGGTGGTGTGATCAATATTTTACACACCTGCTTTCTTCTGAAACTCAAAGTTCCACATCTGTGTGCCACACAGAGACATAAAAAAAAGTGAAGAGAGAAAAAAAGATAAACAAGCACATATTTTGAGTTAAGAAAGTAACATTTCTGAGGAGTGTAATATTTGAGCTGAGAATGAGTTGACTTATATATGGACTCTCTGTCTCAGTCCCCATCTACTTTTACTCTTCTCTCCAGTAGCAGATTAAGCTTTGACTTTCAATGATATATTTGGAAGTAGCTCACTTAATTATGATTATGTATTAGACTTTACACCTTTAATAACTAATTGTCCACTTAGTGGCAGCAGAAACATGCAGTAAACACAATATTATTATCACTTTTTGAGCTCTATGGCACAACATTAGCATTCCTTTGCGTTTCTGCCCACTGATAAACTTACATTAAGTCCAGTATTCGCTTTTCTTTTAGTACTTTTTATTCTCTGTCAACTCCTGAGGGAGTTTAGCTGTTAAACGCTACCTTATGTTCACCAGCTAGTCACTAATTTTGTCTGTCTGCTGTTTGGTGATAAGTAGGTAATGTACAGCCAGGGTTTGCTGAGAGAGTTTGCTGAAAACAGCTGCCACACTGATGAGAGTTGCGAGAGTGAACTAAAATAGTCATGTTTAGGCCCGGAGAATCAAAACAATGAGCTGAAAGACAATAAAACGCAGCAGAGCTAATGAAGACTGCGGCGTTTGGCAATCATTTTCTGTGGGATCATCACTACAAGCAACACCTTTAAGATACATGTGATCATGTGATCCTTTCTTTATAAAGACAGCTGCCTTAAAAGACAATTCATTTCAGCAGACAAATAAAAATATCTTATCAAAATGGACAATTTCTGCACAAAAAAACCCAACAGAATTAATGACGTTAAAGTCAAACATGATACTGCCCTCTCTGTTTTCTACCATATGTGCTTCTCCATGAGACCACAACTCATCCAATAGGGTGAACGATTTATTGGTGACTCAGTGAAGGATGTGGGTGAAACTGAGAGGCACGATGGTCCACTGAGTGGATTGGTTAAAGGAGAAAGGGAAGGGTGGAGGTCGATGGTGCATGAAAGGAGATCTGTAAGAACCCAGGGCTGGACAAGACCCTGGATGGATGCGATGTCTGTGGAGCGGGCCTTCCCTGGTCCTCCCTGCCCATCATGGCTTCATAGGGAAGATGGAGGAAGGAGGTGAGGCAGACACAAAAAAAAAACAGTGGATGAAAGGTAGACAGAGAGCTTGAACGTTTACGTCTCCCACTTCTTACATATTTTAGCCATTACCCTGATATTTTATATATACACTGGAGCACATGGATTTTATACCTCAGATGAGTTGAGGGAGTATTAAAGTTATTAAATGATCCTTATTGTTGCTGCCTTGTCTCATATATAACCTTCTTTTAACTCTCAATGATGGGGAAGATGTTATTCTTTCACCAGCTTCTGTAACTACTGTCTCTCAGGAGTGCACATTCACTTGAACTGTGCAGGTGAATACTAGGGTAGCCACTTCTCAGAAGGAAAGTCTTTGTAACTGCTGGAAAAATGAACAATGAAAAAGCTCTTTCCTGTCCTCGTAGGAGTGGCAATGCAATAGCAGTTTCACAAATCCAAACTTTTGGAGTTCTTTTATATTTTTGAAAGCTCAATTTGAATAATAAGCTGAAAAGTGCCTCTTTTATGGCTGACATCTGTAGTATCCATTCTCTCTTAAAGTGACGACAGAAAGGAGACTTAAACGTCTAAGAAGGTGTTACCACTTAAAACCACTCTTCTTCTTTGACTCAGACACACTGTACAAAAACACACTCATGCATGAGTCATAGGCGCAATCGCGCTCAATGCAGCGACAATTCTACCAGGTTAAGAACACATGTAAACATGTGTGGAATAACAAGCCATCAGCGCGGAGTAGAGTCAAGGCTAGACCAAGGAAAAATTAAGCAGCTCGTCCTCCATTTTCTCTATTTGGATTCATCTCGCAAGAGATAGCTATCAGCTCAGTGATGTAGGTAGGATTTATTTATTTATTTTCACCTTTTATTTATTTATATGTAGTTTTAAATACCACCCACGTCTGCTCCACATTCCTCTTGTCTCCTGACTCGTTAAGATCTAGGCACTGCAGCACCGGAGCTGACAGTCTTTTACCTTTGTGATTCATAGATCCAAAAGCCTTACATACTGCATATTTACTCCTCTAAATGTGGGTTTGGAGACATTTTAGCCCTGACAGAGGGTTCATATATATAAATGTGAAGATTTCTTGATTTCTGAAATGAACAACAAACAACAAATTGTGCCACAGGTTGTTATATTGTGATCAGCGTCAAATGGGGACTTCAAAACTCCATTTGGTCATTTATATTTTGTCATTAGCAACCAGCTTTTGAGTCTTTTCATAATGACTTTGGGAGATTCAGAAAGCTGTTAGAGGCTTTAAGAGCTGAGTGAGATATTTCAAATTTTTCACACGCACTAACACAAAGTTTTAAACTGTTAAGTTCTATTAAAAAAAGACCTTACCGGCACTCTGCTGAGCTGCAGTGAAAACGATGAATAATCATGATAGGATAATCATACCTGCAAGATAAGTCTGTTACAGACAGTCTGGTTTGATTCATCTAAAAATAGGAAAGCATGGATTATATTTCTGATTAAACATGTTTTGTTTATATAATGTGTGAATTCGAGTCAGACAGTTGCCTGCGCTTTCTTGGTTAAACTTGTGTCTCAGTTGCTGAACCATAGAAACCTCTATAGAGGCTACAAAGGAGATGAGTCTGCATTGCAGCTTCCAAAAAGGCTTCCTTTTGCAACTCAGCCTTATTTAGAAATAACACAGCAGAGAAGCTGTACTATTTAAGTTAGACCTAACCACGGATCATCTTCATGTATATTCAAATATATATAAAACCTTTAGTTTTGAGGAAGGAAACAAAGAGATGTAAACAGAAGGAAAAGGAAAAACAACCTTAAAGTATTTATTTCAGATATGGATGTAATATTATGCCTGTATATTGTCTCATTAAAGAAAATGTATACATTACTTTCATCTTATTCTTTGAAACAGAGGTAACTTATTTATGGAGCAGAACAGGATCGGAGCAGAATGACTTGCTGAACAAGGACATCTATGGGTCATATAGGATAATGCAAAAATCATGATATGAGGCTGATTGTACCTCCCTGTGTTTAAAATATTGCAGTAATATAGAAATGCAATTTTACCGATATAAATTTATAATAATATTAATTTCTTTTAAATAATAAACACAAAATCAGTCACATTTGCAGAGCCTTTTTAATGCTATTCATGTATCACATTAATGATCTGGCTGTGATCGTCTAATAATGCAAATGCATGTTAATGACATGTATAACAAATTGTACCTGTCAGAATAAAAGCTTGCATGCATATAGGTCAGGTACGGCTGTCCCTTCCGCTCATGTCCTTATGGCTCACAGCTTGTTTGATCGAAACGATTCACATCCCCCGGTATAATCTTGCACAGTGGAGAGTGGAGGAAGCAAGGATAGTGAACATTAACCTTACTTAAGCTGCTGTTTTTCTCGAGGGGATTTGGAAGGATTTTATTACTTAAAATTGAATGGCACACTTCAGTAGGAGGAGCAGGACATGCATGGGATAAAGCTACTTAGTCAAACTGACACACTGAGAAATGTTTTTTTGATGCAGTTAAGTCTCATAAGGATCCAAAGGATGCTTTTTTCTTTAACTCCAACAGGAAACATTAAGGCACCCTTTTCAGAAACACTCATTTTCCTCATCATGCTCAATCAGTACAACGTCTAGTGCTTTTGATTTTGATTCGAGAGGTCACTTCGACCTTTGAGACCCGAGCTAAGAAAGATGAAGGGCTTCTAAAGACAATAATATCAAATGTTGGATAAAATGGTCCAACTGTATCTCTGGCTTTATGTGCATTAAATGAAAGAATTTGATCCTGAGGTTTGTAAGTGCTGACTCATAGATGTCAGTTTTCCCCTTTTTTGCACAATTGTGTACTGTATATCAAAAAAATCTTTGAACTGTCTTTTAGCAAATTATGTTCCTGATCAAACCTCACTCAAAGCATTTTCTCTTAATTTGCACGCTGACGTTAAACAAACTGCAAAGTCTTTAGAGCACTCGACAGTTTGTGAGATGAATAAATAAAGGAACACACTCTTTTATCCGAGCACATCCCCGTAGATGCGTCTAATGACAGCTGTGGATATTTAACTGTCCTCCTCAAACAGAATTATCTCAGTTCTGCTTGAGTCCGCTCCCAGTGTTCATTACTATTGCATGGCCCATGGCCACTTTTACTCATCAAGACTGCATTACATTATTTACAAACTGGAAACAATTGAAGGAGCACTGTATTACAGGCCAGGGAGTCACCCATTAAAGACTTAATCCTGAATTATGAATGACTATTTTATCTAGTATGCCATGTTACTTCACATGGTGAAGGTGTATTTAAGGGACTCACCCTTCTTTCAGACTGTTGTTTGGTTTTGGGAGATGAGAAAAGGACAGATTCAGGACAAGAATTCTCTATTTGACTTGTTCTGGGAAGACGTTGGGCAAAGAAATACTTACAAAGCCTAATGGGATTGAAGGATTTCAAGCAGAGTCTACATGGCTGCAGGGAGCTAAAAAAAAAAACTAAAAAAAACAGGGATGCGCTGACAGACAGACAGTCTCAATAAATGGCCGGCTGGAGACAACGTCAGTAAGATTAGCTGATATAACCAGTGTGGGGGCCAAGTTAACTCAAACGACCTGAGTCCACATTCAAGTAATAAAGGGGGTCTTCCTTCACAATGTGATCCTGTACAATAAATGAAAATCACATCATTACCTGTGATGAACTTTTGTTTGACTCTGCATCATGCTGGTATCTGGCATTAAAGCGCTAATTAATAACCAAACAGGAGATGGGAATAACAAGAAACCAGCTGGTGAAGAGATGTGCTCATGCTGTATCTATCTACAAGTGGTAGGCACTGGCCAATATTCCTCACAATTCCTCCAGTTTAGATCTAATTCTAAAAGACTTCCCTCCAGGCCTACTTTCAAGCCGGCTGCCTGTGTGTGCTGGTTCAGATTTACATCAGTGTTAGAGATGGGCCGCTTCTCTGATCTTCTCCATCAGAGGGGAGAAAACTGTGTATACAGAGGATAAACACTATATTTTAAAGGTCTGGTGCACCCAAATAACACAAAAATACTGTTTTTTCTCTGTTACCTCGACCTCTAGGGATTTTCAAAGTCTCAGAATGTGGGCCTCCAGAAAGCATGGACAAAGACCCTTGTTTTCTTTAATTCAGTATCATGTTATTTGATCCCAGAGACATCAACATATGAGCCAAGATAGCCTACTATTGCTGTTTGACATGACCCCTTTAAGTGTCTTTAACCATATCACCCTGTTTTGATAACTAATGTAATAATTAATATGTTTTCACTTCCATTCACTGAGCCTTCTCTGAAACTGTTTGAAGCCCCCCTGGGAAGGCTCGCCTCCGACTTTGAAAACCTCTGATCTAGTGGTATCTAGTTGATAGACCTTACTATGAACTATTTCTTTGTATCTATATAGTTACTGTAACAAGGCTGAGCTACAGCCATGCTAGTGAAAATGTAGGCATCACATGACATTAGCATGCTGATGTTAGGCATATATATGTATATATAGTTTCATTCCATATATTCAAAGATTTAATTTCCTGAACGGCATGCCATAATATACATACATGGGAATCTTATTAGTTTTGCAGATATTTGGTAATTTATTAGAGAAACTTTTGACCTGAAAATAGATAGAAAAGTACAAAATGTATCTTCTGGGGACCATGAATACTTGCACAGTAATTCATCAATATTTGCACAATAATTCAATTCTTAGTTAGATTAGTTAAATTAAGTTAAATTTCACAAATGGAAAAGTCGGGGGATTAACCCAAGTCATTAGTATGGAAAAACAGTTAAAGCAATGAAAGAGAGGTAGGGTAGGCATCATGCATGTTTTCAATATCGTCTTATAAAAGCAATGCCAGAACATCCTGTAGCAGCCTGACTTGCACTGAAATCACAGACATTTCAGGAACTGTTCAGATCATTCTACTTTAATATACTGTAGAACTCAAGTGGAAGGCAAGGCTACAGCAGTAGTATTATTTCTAGAGATGCTAAGGTGCTTTTAATGTACTGCTATGTTTCTATGCACGGCACTCATGTCTTGAGTATGTGTAAATGAGACAAGTCAGGAGGGGATAAAGTTATAAAGATCAATACTAAAACATGATATATATATAAATATAAACATTTACATTAACAGCTACAGACAGTATGCAATAAATGGAGGACTCTTGATATTTCTCTTAAGAATTTATTTTGCTTTTGATATTTTGATGAATATTAACCACTGATGTAAAGCAGCACTATTAGCATACATCTCAGTGATTAGACTTAATGCAGCTGTCCTGAAGCTGTGACTAAGGAGCCTAAAAACGAGGAGTAAAAATGATGAATATCCACTTTACTTGAGAAAATATCATATCTAGGAAGAGGCATTACAACTCAGGCTTAATTGTCTGGTAAATGTTACCAAATAAAGAACGGATGGCAGCACGCAAAGGGAATTAGGATGCCTTTCTTACCGCTACAATAGACTGAGGCTCAATTTGAAAGTCACAAAGCGCATCCACCATGCTTGCTGTGCGGCAGACAGGTGCCATGTACCAGAGGTGTGTTGGACTGAGAGATGAAGCTCATCATTGCACCAGAGGCTCAAAAGGCCCTGAGCTTCTGTAGAGCCAACGTATTAGGTCTGCAGGAGAGACGGTGGAGGGTTGGGGTTTGAGAATATTAGCACGATATGACTGCAGAGGAGGGGGTGCGGCCCTGCTGAGTAATGCACGCTCTGAGGTGAGGGGAGCTGTTAATTGCCGTGCAACATCTCAGCTGAGGGAGCACTTGTGGGACGCTGGCAGTTCAAAGAAAGGGGAGTGCGGCTGCAGTTCAATCAAAGTACAAAATGATGGCAGTTTGGCCCTTGACCAAAAACAGATTGGAGGCAGGTATGTCATTAATTAGACATTCTTCTTCTGCCAGTGCACTTTTTGTTCATAGGTAATGTTCCAGGATGATGAGGGAGCACTGTACAGTGTGAGCTTTAAGTGTAAAGCTCTCTTGTTTTGGATACAGTGTGAAGCCCATTGAGAACTGCGAGCGGTAGGGTGTGGATCCTGTTGTGAAGGCGTAGTCCATACTGCTCTATTGGCTGTGCTTTCACAGATCTACAGGGGAACTCCATTCCTCGTTAAATGACAAACCACCACCTGTTCTCATTTCATCTCTCCCGTCCTCGCTGTGCCTCTTGGACCACTGGTGAAGGGCAGACACCCAGGTACTCCGTGAGGAATGAAGGCATGTTTCCCATTCAAAACATTCCCCATCCATTTCCTGATGGCTGCCACCTGTTCATCCCCCTCCCTTTACCACCACCACCACGACCGCATCCACTCACACACACACACACCACACCTCGCTCCCGCATGAGGGATGGGCAGATTGTTGGGGCATAAGAGTGGATTGTCACTGTCACAGGGGGCAAAGGAGGAAAGGAGGTGGGTACTCTATGTTACTCGATGGCCCCCAAGTTCCAGATGTCACTCTTTTTAATGACATAATTATGAGCGTCTCACGACTCCCCTTGGCCTTCAGTCTGTACTGGAAGCTATGCAAGCCGCACACACACACATGAACACACATAAGCATGTTATTATTATTCAAAGCCTGTGTGCACATGCTACTTGAGATTATAAAGATGTATTTCTGAGAGATAGTTTATCACTACCTCAGGAAGCTCAATGTGCTGCTCGAATAATATCACAAAGAACAGCATGATAGTTGAAAGAAAATTATATATCATATAAAAAAAGACTGTCATAAAAAAAGACTGATTTTCTTGACAGATTATCAATCAAATATCAAATTGGCCAGCTTCTTCTTTGCTGATACCCCGGAGCTGAGGCCATCTGGATCGAGCCGTTCTCTGGTCATTAACCATGCTCGCTTCTTAAGAATCTTGAAGTGCTTGCTCTCTCCTAAAAGAGCAACAGAGGCTTGACAACTCCGTGTACACAGTTTGAGCCACTATGTTTGCTAAATTCTGTCTTTGCTTGGCGTGGCAGAGATATCGCTTTTGGAAGAGGGCCGTGATGAAAGGCGTTTTGATCTAGAGGCATACAGCACAACAGTGTGAGGCACACAAAGTGGTAGCTACCAAGCTGAACTTCAACAAACATACACTCCACGGATACATAGGAAACTGTGAAGAATGATCACAATGAATACCACGATGAGCTGTTGTTTCAGTGGGGACCTGATAATGATGAAGGCAGTCCCTTCTCTAACAGGGCTAATTGGGGTTCAGAGGCATCTAATGCATGATAGATGGAAAAGGAGAGGGTCTCAGTGGTATATGGCACTGCTGGCACGAGATCACAAGCATTAATAGAGCTGAACCTTTCACTCTGGGCTGAAAGACATCTGTTGCCAGCAGGTAACCTCGGCTTTATCATTACCAGCTAGACCCACCGATGTTTTCCTGGCATGACAATTTAAAGCGATGTATATGTTTGCTGGCTAATTCAGGCTGTCAACATCATCCCTGTTTGTAGGTGAAAAATGGGTGCACCACGCAGCGCACCAGATGGCAGAAATGGTTCATCAATCAGAGACAGCAGACATGTGATGGATGGATTCTCCAGAGTAAACAGTTTCAAACTAAGAACCACACTGAGAAGAAATTTGCTCACAAATGAGCACTTTTGTGTCGACATTGTGCACTGAAGGAAATGCAAAGTACCGTCTGGGACTATTCATATTTGTGACTTATAATTTACAGGCACTAATTCAAAATAAAAGGAAGTCCCAAAGGCAAAAAAGTTTTAGAAGGTAAAAATCTGCCAGTCAGTCAACAAGCAGGTCAAGCAGGCTTGAAGTAGCTCTAATCAGTATTTTTATAACAGCAATCTACAAAACGACAATGTGAAAATAATTTTGAAAGGGGTCACTAATGCTGAACCCGTAATGATGAGTGGTTTTCTGGTGCAGCGGGCAGCTGTTTGTCAGTGAGAAAGCTCTAAAACGAAGCCCGTAAACATGAGGCGGAAGTTAGCAGCCGGTAAGCTTAGCTTCGAGGGTTACGTAGACCTATCAGACTGTTTCTTATCTGCTGTCACCCAGTAACACCACGACGAATGGATTAAGCAAACAAGATATATATTTTTTTATATAATTAGTGAGTTTTAGAAAAGCTGGTTGTTAGCTTTGGATAGCTCTCGCTGTGCTAAGCTAAGCTAAGCTAAGCGGCAACTTGCTGCAGCTTCATATTTACCAGAATCTCTTTCACAACTAACTGCAAGAAAGTCTGTAAGCATATTTGCCCAAAGGTTAACCTATTCATTCAAATTTAAATGCAGTCTTCTATATAGCCCATTCTACCTTGGTGCACTTTTCTATTCAAATTCCACTGTTTCCAAAACAAACTGACACATGAACCCAAGACCTTGTCATATTCTTCTGTATATTAATAAAAAAATGAGCGTCACAATTAGCAAAGAGCTCCACTAAAAGTTAAACTGAGGGCACAAAATATGTTGAATCTTATGACTTTGTCAAAAGTTTTTGTTTAGCTTATATCATTTTAATGTTTGCTGAAACAGCAACAGATTTGACATTTTGTCAACAGACAGCTCCCCTTCAAAGACAAGAAAAGCACTCTGGGTAAGTAGGAAACGTCCTGGGTATGAGGTGGCAAAGTGAGCAGATTGAATATCACAATGTTTGCAGACAAATCCAAACCCACTGAGATGGTGTGTCACATTGTGACAAGTCGCACTCTGAGCAAAGCAAAAGAAAAAAACTCTCCCGCTAAATTCTGAATATAAAAACACTGCAAATTAAAAAAAATAAATAAAAAAAAGTAACAGTGGAAGGCAGAGATGAGTCCTTTTATGATGGAGGCATCTCCATATGACATGTGACCACCAGTGTGTGCAATGAATAAATCATCCTGAACCGGGCAGAGAGAGTAAACAGTTGTGTATCTTCACCTCAGATGCCTGGAGAGGCCTGTCAGACACAGCAGTTAACAAAGCCTACCTCCTCATCATCATGCGGACCATGCTTCAGCAGATCCAAGTCCAAACCTGACACCATTACCCTAGTCCCGTCTCCAATCTCCCCCTCCTTTACAACGCAAGAACTCACTCTCTAGAGCAGACTTAAAGTGAAGTTAAAGTAAGGATGGTAGCAATCCTGATAATCTTTCCCAAGAGTCTAAGCTTCACTTGGTCGTATTTAAAGACCGCCTGGATCGTCCTTGTATATCAGACAACCAGAGCTCTGGGATTAGCTGCCAATTTGTATCCACTGTGGAAAGAAACTCCTTGAGAGCTCCATGAGTTTATCTATTAGCACAACTTCAAGCACAATCAGCCTCTCGTCGAGTGTATCACCGGCTCAAAGCTATGTTGATATTCATCGAACTGTGTGTGTGTGTGGTGCTTAATCAAGCCATGATGTCACATAAAGAACAGATTTGTTGTTTTTTTAGAATATAGTTTTTTATTTATAATTTATAATTGGCAGATACAAAAAACTCTTGAACTGTATCCAAAGTGTGCAATAAAATCACTGTTGATTTTTTTTTTCCAAAAGAAAAATACAAAAAGACCATCTACTTTGGAAAGTTGACAGTTGACAACCAAATGTAAACTGGAGTGAACTGGAATTCTACGGAGGGTTTACTAATCGCTACTGATGCTCTTTTAACTGACTACAGTTTGTTAACAAATCGCAAAATCTGCTTTGCTCTCCCAAGATGATAACCAAAGTCATTTATGTGTACATACATTTACATTGGTGACATTCTATTTCCCCATTGTTAAATACAAGAAAGGCAATCATATCCATAAGCAGCACAAATGTGTATAAACACATTAAAATGAAATTCAAAATTGTACCAAGATGTTCGTGTGAGACGGGGTAAACAAATAAAAAGGGAGGAAAGGATGGAGGGAGGGGGCAGGGGGGGCTATTCCAAACATAATGCTGTAAACAATCACCTTCACTCACCGAGATGCACGAAAAAACAAAAAAAAAAAAAACACGTTGGCGCTTGTTAAGTGCTAAACAGCTGTTATTAATTCAAAATGCTTCAGCAGTCTGAACAAGCATCAACCTCTGGAATCAAACATTGAAGGCAATAATGCTTCATAATAAACTAAAATAAGTATTTAGAACACTCACAGCAGCGACGCCGTATGAAACTAGCTCCCGCTCGTCTAAGTTTGATGACAAGTCACAAATTAAAAATGGAAATACAATTAAAAGAACGTATATAAAAAAAAAAAAGACTAACATTTTACTTTCACATTTCAACTGAGACACACACGCAAACACACACACACCCAAAAGTAAAATCTAATTTACATCCACATTCTTGCCGTGATCCCATTCCTTTGACAGCCTGCGAGCATAAGCGGAGGCTTTGATATGATGCTGGTGCCTTACCCTTTGTATCCCGCAGATATGACATCAACAAAAAAAAACAATCGAGATTTTTTAAATCTAAACAGTTATATGAACACAGAAGGACAAAATGTGTGACTGTATTTCTTTTTAACAACTGCCATCTGAAGGAGAACTCGAGGCAGGAGAGGATCCAAGCATGTCAATGGAGAATATTCAAGTGCAAAAATGTTTCTATGTAGTTGTTCCTTTTTTTTTTTTATGATTCTCATGCTTTCTGAAACTGGTCTTGCAGGCAGATAAAATGGATACCTCAAACAAGCGTACATTCCTTTTGTACAGCCCCATCCCCCAGATGGCAAATGTCACAAATAAAATAAAATAAAAACTCACATAACGATTCTAAAAAGAAAAATACATTTCTTGTACGCAGAATGTCCAGCCAATGTTTGTGACAGATAAAACATCCCTCTACACAGCCAAACGCACGACCTAGATCCTTCATTCCTATACAACTCAAAGCTTTAAAATGCTAAAGTCTTTTAAACATGCAACACCATTCAAAGTTCCTATCTAATTTCTGCTGTGCTAGACTCACGGTAACTTCCTCAGACACCAACATCTCCAGCTAACTAAAACTAGAACTACGCGCTAACGACCTACCAAAGTTGTCCGAGAGACCGCTTTCCAAATACTTTTAAGGACACTGATGTCAAAAAAACAAACATAAAAAAAGATGCTCATTCATAATGTGAAAACACAATTCCCTGTCAAAGTATCCATATATAAAGCACTTGCGTAGCATACTGTGTGCTCTTTCCCTTTACTCTGGCACGGACAGCCAAGTAGAGACAATCTGTGGGGGGGTAGTGCAGCTCCGTGGGGACAACGTGAAGAAGAAGCGATGGCAAAAAACGCTATGCTTTCTTTTGTTTACATGTCCTTGAAGACACATGTGACATTTAATGCTGCCGCTGTGCATCTGATGGAACTTTTGTCATATGCCGAGACCCTGGCGTCGCTCCAAGATGGCGGGGAGGACTTCACCCTGGCTTTCCCCAAGTCCTTTTACCTAAGCTCACACCGTTTTTGGGATTCCTTTGATCTGGGTCCAGCTCAATGCTGGCGTTAAGAGGCTAAGAAACAGCCATCCCTACATACAGATTCAGGTCAATCGACTAGAGGTCTGTTTTTCACTTGTAGGTTAATAGAGGGCAATTTTCCTTACTTCTAAACTGCCTAAAGGTAAATGCAATTGTGCATTAAACAGCTTTTTTACTCAGCTGCACTTAAACAACACAGCCGAAATCTTTGACCCTTTTACCGTGACATCTTGTCTCGTTTAGAGTAACTCTACAGTGCCATTAATTGACAGTCTTAAAGCCTTTACTACATGCAGATACAAGCATTACAGATAGTGACAAAGTTGTTAGGCCTGAGCTGCGGTGCAGTTTTTGTAACATTCCAAATGCAGAAAGAGTTCACTTTTTTTTTTTAAGATTAACATATTTCTAAAAGATCTATACATCGACTTGATGCTGTTTCTACAAACAGCACGTTTAAAATCCAGCATTGTCGGTACCTTTCAGGCTCGCATATATAATGATTACATGCAGCCACACAATTTAAGGCTACTTCTCTGACCAAACTGTTTAAACCCCTCGCACAGACCGGCAAGTTTTGGACATCTTTTGCAACAAAATGTTATTAAATCCAGTGATTCTGAAAACGTATTTTCCTGTTTGTACACCATTTGTACGAGTGAACGTTAGATAAACCTGATAAGCTCGAGAATAAAGCCCTAGCCCTTGGCTAGTACCACGTCATGACAGTCATAATATTTGAGGAAGAAACATCCACTGGATAAGTCGTTAAACCTGCAGTGCGGGACTTCAACAAAGAACGTCTGTTACACTCGAGCTTGCCAAACGAGTTCACACAATGCTGATTGAGCCCATCACCGCCAGGTACATCTCTCTGTATTTCACTGTATGCTGGAGTTTTTTTTAAAACCTGCTGACTGTGACGTGTCCTGTGCAGGAGTGTTTTATGTTAACCGGCAAACATGAAGTAGTGAGGTAAAAACACGGATAACCACTGGTGTAACTTTTACTAGTCTGGGAGCACCATGAAAAAAGAAGGGGCCGAGGTCAGACGCAGATGTTACTGCTCTCTGACAGGTTGTATTTTTGCAGCTAATTCTGAACATGAACCTGCGACTTTGCAGAGCTGTTAGTGTTACGTAACTTTAGGTTAGACGTAGATCATAAGCAAGCATCAAGCTTTTGTGGGAGACGGACGTTTTGCGCTGCAGGTTTAAGTTTGTAAATGAGCAAAAGGTTTGGTTAACGTGAAACTACAGGCTGTTTAACAATAGATCCTCGCTATTTGACTCGTTGCATAGTATAAATGTGAAACGTTCTCATTTGCGGTCGCGATTGTGCTGAAAAAAGAAAAACAACAACACGGTGACGCTGCACAATCTGACGAGTAATAAGATGCAAAAGATGATCAAAACTGGTCAGTCTGCGGAAAGCCTAAAATTTGACTTACAAACTTCGCTGTAGTAACACTGTTCCGTCTCTTAAATGTACAATTTAGTGGACAACGTATTAATGAATCTTCATATTCATACTGCACTTTTAGCTTTCTTAGAACGTGGATAGCAAGTTTATGAAAATCTGCTTGACTTGCACAGCTGGATGTTACATTTTACCATACATCACAATGCATTTCTAATGTATACGACTAAGATAACTTGGCTGTATACCTCTGCCGTTTTGCTTTTTTTTGCAGTAGATTATATGCTGGCCTATGTTTCTGGACGTGGAGCCTCCCAAAACCAGTGAGGGTGGGGAAGGGGGGGGACCCAGACCAGTGGAATGGAGGACTTAACTGTGACAGAGTCACCTGGACACGAATCAAGAGCCACCAGAACCAATCATCTCAAAACTGTGGTTGTCTGTAAACCTTGTTTAAATCTCTTAACTGAACACAAAAGTGCAAATTGCTACCACTGTCTTATCTCTTTGTCCTCAGTAGTGCTTCTCCTGCAGATAATCTTTCATTTTGTTAGGTAAGGGCAGTTTCTGGATCAGGTCTATCCTTGTGTATTGTCTAATGACAAAGCGACAAAGGTACTGCAGGGAGCGCACTTGCATAAACCGAGATACTGGGTTGGTTAGTCTGACAGGGTAGGTTGCAGACCCTGGTAAGCGAGACCTGGAATAGCAAAAAGCTCCATTCTCTGAGTCTTTGATAGAGTGTTCGATTAAGTCGACGATGGACGTGTGTCCCTCCACGTCGGGCTGCTCGTAGAAGCTGAAGCGTCCGTTGGAGTGTTCGATGCGGGTGTGGAGGGTTTTGCCCTGTGACCTGAAACTCAGGCTGAGCAGGTACCTGTCGTCTGAGCTGTCTCGGACCAGGAAGGAGCCGTCAGCCAAGTTGACCAGCTTCTCCTCCGCCTCCCAGCGTGTGATGGGGCCCCAGTACCAGCCCTGCCTCGCCAGCTTCTTCAGCTCCTCCGTCAGGCTGGTGACGACCATGGGGCCGCTGCTCTGGACCGAGTCGTACACCCGACTCACCCCGGGAGCTGAATTTGGGTCGAAGTTGAGGTGGTGTCTTACCCTCTCAGCTACCTGGCTGTCTGAAGAGCTGAACCCTGAAAAAGTCCTGGGAATATGTCCATTACTTGTTATGGGCGGCAGGAGTGGAGAGAGGGGAGGTGGGACCTCTACTCTAGAGCTTTGGAGCATCACACCAGCAGAACTGATGAGAAGACTATTAACTGAGGTTTCCATGAAGAGATCCGGAGGCAGCCCACTAACCAGTTCATGTTCCTCCTGTCCCTGGTCTGCATGGAGGGACCCATTGTCCGCTTCAGTCACCACCTCCATAGGAGAGGAGCTGTCCAGGCAGAAGGAGTGGGACCCTTCTGGGTACATTCCCTCATCTAAAGGCATTGTATACTGGATGTAGTCCTGGGGAGTCAACCCCAGCACCACAGGCACGTCATTTTCATCAATATTTAGATGCAGCTCACCGTTTTGTGGCTGCTGGAGATTCTTTAAGGATTCTGCTTGGTCCTGAAAGAGCCCTTCCATCTGGAAATCATGAAACTCTTTCCGGACGCCGTTTAAGTTAGGACTCGGGCTGGGAGAGTGAACCATGGCTTTAACTTTTACCTCCATCTTGATACACGCCTCATCAGAGTTGACTGACCGCAGAGGCCATGGTGAAGGGCTATAATGGTGACTCCGTAGTGATGCAGATCTAAGGGGTCTCTGGGCTTTCACCTCATTGAAGCTGATAGGCACAGACGAGGACGAGAAGGTGTCGTCGTCATCCATCGAGCCTATGGCAGAGGAGCTGCCTTTCCCCTTCACCTTCTGCTTTGTGGACAGCCTCCTCTTTAGCGATCCCATCAGGCCCTCGCTCTTTGAACGGCCCTTATTCTGGCCGCCTTTGTCCTCTTCGCCACCAAGGTCGCAGCCAGAAAGCTCTTTGGTGTAGCAGCCCCCAAAAAGTGACTCTTCCTTCGAAAACTCTGTCGTCACCGAGGGCTGCTGGAGCATGACAAAGTCACCCTCCTCTTTGCCCTTTATGCTGAGGGACTTGCGGATGGTCTTAAGGCTTATCTTCTTCATTCTGACAGGCCCTCCAAAGTGGGGGCATGGGATGGCTCTCCGGGTATCCTGATGAAAGTACTATCCACGGCGTCCTCCCATCAGGCCACACGAAACAAGTCATGCATACAGTGGAGCCATCAAACCCTGCAGGAAGAAAATCAGACAACATTATCAGAGAGTAATGCACATATCACAGCACACTGAAGAGATGTTGTATTTGTCGTATTCATTCTTTCAAGGCTGCAACTAATGATTTCTTTGGTTGTGGATTTAAAAAAATACTGATCTATAAAATGTCAGAAATAACAACGGCCAATAAAAATCAGTCAAAAAGTCAGTTTATAATCACATAAGACGAAGCAAAGTGGCAAATCCTCACAGCTGAGATGCTGCAACCTGAAAATGTTGTGGCATTTTAGCTTGAAAAATACAATAATTACATTATTAAAATAGATTTTTAAGCTGACTAATAGATTCAGCTGTGAACTCCCAGCGCCAACCGATCTGAAATAAAACTAAGCGATCAAAGTCTGCGAAATCGGACAAACAACGCCGTAATTATGTTGAATATCTGACTGCAAACGCTTTGTTTCATTGACTGCTTTAAGTCCACGCTCCACAGACATGAACAGATGCTCGGTCACGCTCTGCCGAGCCTGTGCTACTTCTACTTTTTATTTTTTATACCTTTAAAACTCCTCGGTCTGTTTTGATGTGTGTGGTCGGTATCACTTCCCTGCTGCATTGTTTAACCTAACCTAACCCCCACCCCACAAACACAGAGGTGAACGAGTGAACTCACGGTGCACGGTCGTGATTTCATTTTAAATGCAAAGTGCCAAACAATAGAAAATGTGTCACCCGTACAGATGGTCACTGGCCAATACTGTAAAGTCACGATGCTTGTTTTTTTTTTATGTTGCTGCTACAACAGCTCTGACAAAGCAAGACTCAAGACAGTATCTACAGACACTTTAAAAAGAAAAGCACGTAAAGCTGCTTGATAATCAGGACAGCTGCAATCTGATTACTCACCATTATGTGCAGGAAAATGGTGACTCAGTTGGATGGGTCAAGTTCCACTTCCACCACCTTTCATTTGATGCTGTGTAAAAAAAAACAAAGCTCATATGAGAACTTCCACATACGTGACCAATACATGGTTTTAAATATATATTAAAAAAGGGGAACACGGAGCCACATGAAACAAACAGTGGTAGCTTTGGTCTGTCCTGACCCAAAGGCCTGCGGACACCACAGCATGCCTTTAGCTTAGCTACGACTGTTAGTGTTTGTGACCTTAATGCATTAATGTTATGAAACCGCTCCAACTACGATTTAATAATACATTTTATACACTAGAAAAAAATTAAAAATAAAGAAATTACGTGACATGAGCTGTCATTTTTAAAACAGCTTGTGTGCTAACATCAAACAGCTAACACCCAGTTAGCACGTCTTTCAAAGTGAAGCTGTTATTTACATACATCTATACATACATATACACATGAATATGCACATTATATTGAGTCTTACCCGGTCCCTCCTGCTCGTCTTACAAGGTGAAATGACCCAGAGGTGTTGCCATCTGTCAGTGAAAGCTTCGCCTCCTTTGCGATTGTTGGCTAACGTTAGCTCGGCTAGTGTTAGCTCCGCTTACCAAAGCAAATCTTAGCTTTGTTAACGTTTGCAGACGACAACATCCCCGTCAGCTCCTCTTTTTAGTAAAGCGTCTGCGGTCCAAACCCCCTCAAAAAGGTGTAAAAACAAACCCGAGAACAATAGCCGGGGTTGGCTTCTTCTCTAAATGTGCAGGGTTTACACACAGCCGACAGGACTGACACAATAAGGTGACATCTTTCTGTCTGAGGTTGGCTAACACTTTGTAGCTTAGCGGCCTCCTTCCTTTCTTCCTTTGTTGCCTGTTGAATTGTGGGAGCAGAGATTGAGATGGAGCGAATCAAAAAAAGGCTTCACTCACACACACACACACACACACATATACACACATATATACACAGCAAGTTTGCACATCCCAAGAGAGGCAGAGGCGACCCCAAACACTCAGAAAGCATGAATGAATGGAGAAAAAAATTAGACTTAATCTGTCTTATCATGTTTTAAAATTTGATGGAAATATGTTTTGCTTTTTTTTTTTTTAAATGAAATAAAATAAGATTAGGAAACATGATGTGATCATCTGATCACCCAAAACACAAAAATTAAGGCCACCTTAATGCTTTTTAAGCATTTTACCCTAACCGCTCTCATGGGGATGCTGTGTTGACAAAAGTAGGAGGATGTGGTTAAGATGGGCAGGTGTCAGTGTGTGAAGTGAAGCAAGATGTTGCAGAGAGCATTATTGCTCTGTGAACTTCTAAAAGAAACACGCTGAGTTTGAAAACTAAAGAAATAACTCAATATCAATCAATATTACAGAGCCTTTCTTGAATGTAAGCAAAGACTAAATCCAATCATGTAAGAAGGAGTGCTGCTGCAGGTCCTTCATTCAAACTGCTGTCAAACGTTTTAACACCAGCATGACTTTTACAATATATTTCTTATTTAGGAGCAATTTCTTGTGAACCTTTTGTATCTTATCTTATCTTATCTTATCTTATCTTATCTTATCTTATCTTAATATGTAGTCCAGTTTTTCATCCAACATGTCACGTCTAGAGTGTTTTTATGTTGAGGGACATGACACATGACACATGACACAGCTGTCATATATTCTGTCTGTTTTGTATATTAGTCTATTATTGCAGCGACACTATATACAGAAGCGTGCTTATTTGCTTTAGGTTACAGCAAATATATATATATATAGAATATATTATATAATATATATATATATATATATATATATATATATGATTGTTGTTTTCTGTTTGTCTGTTTGTGATTCACACCATACAGTCGAAATAGAATATATAACTTTCCCCCGGTGTAATATTCCATTTATACAGATATCAGATAACTGTCGAAATATCAACCACTACATTTATTCCCCCTAAAGCCGGCTGCGCTTAGCCTTTATGCAGGAAGGTCTCTCTAATTTGTATTCCAGAAACATCAAGTTGGCTCTCCAAAGTATTTTTCATGTATTTGATACAGCAACTAAAACCTGAACTCTGAAATGATACATTGGTTGCCTAATTAGTGTCAGTATTGTTTTAAAGTAGATTGTGTTTACCACTGCCAGGCTAATTTGGTCCATATACTGAACATTACATTGTTTTTTCCACACTGTCAAGTGTATGGCAGTCCTTCGCCAACCTGCTTAGGGCAGCTGTGTGCAGACAGGCTCTATGCAAAGACTCTAATTACCAGGCCCTATTAGGGTTGATCAGGCTGCCTTCACTTGATGTGTTGGCACAGGAGGGGAGGGCTGGCGGAGGGGGAGGGAAGGTGGGGTGGCAGCTCTTAGATATAGCACCAAGGACACTGCGAAGCAAGGATGCAGTGTTTCTACAAGCTAAATTAGACCTGACAAACAAACTTTAGTCTGGTTGATATTTGTTGCCAGACAGTAAAAACAAGAAAATATTCAGCTGTGGGCATAACCCAGTCTGTTTTGTCATGCAAGGATAAACAGATCATAAAGTTGCTAATAGCAGGCTGTTTAGTTTTTAGATGAATTAAATCTTGCTCTAACAGTTTGATAGGAATGGAGTAGCCAAACACCACAGAGCACAACATTTGAGGGCCTCTGGAGCGTCTCTCCCTCAAGATCAATACTTCCAAAAGAACTTGAGTTTATGTTTAAGCATGACTCAAATCACTGAGCCTCAAGTCAGGATGGAACATTGTACACACGGAGTATGCCAGACTGTTTAGTGAAAGACCTCCACATGTGGGGAAGCGCCTCGTCTTTCATCTTAATTTCAAATGAACGCTGCATCAGCCATAAATTATTTGCACAATGTGTCTTGCGCTTGCTTCAGTTTGACTCAGTACTTTGACTCGACTCCTTTGCCGATGGGGGATTGTCGGAGGGGGCCCCCTCTGCGCCCACCCCTCATATCCTCAACACTTGCAGTGGAGCGGAAGACGGGTACAGCAGGCATGTCAAACAGTGACAGGGCCAGTGGGACCACTTGGATTGTGTTTCAGGAATGACTGTGGAAGAACATCGCCTCAAAATACAACCTGAGCATTTATTGTTAGGATGATATCCTCCACGTCTTTACCTCATTGTTTTTGTGCCTCACTGTGATTTCAGCAGATTTGTGTTCCTTCCCCCCATTTTTTTTTTTTTACGGAAATATTAAAAAATCCACGAGTCACTTTTTCCTTTTTCAGAAATACACTCATTGATTACTGTTACACCAGCTGCATCACCCTTGATTTCACATTATTGATTATTGGTATGATTAATTAGCTAATATGACCTGAAAGGGGGACAGCCGACTTGACTTGACACTACATGACATCGTCACATTTAAGGTCTTGAACGTGCTAAAAGGTACTGTATGAAAATTATCAGGTGGAGAGAGTGGTAAAGTTTTTATTTATTTATTTATTTTAGCTGAAGGGTAGTTTGACTCCTGCACACAGGAGAGTGTTTTAAGTTTTATTGACGGCAAATTTATATTTTGGCCTTCGTTTGTGAGCAAGCTAAACTTCTCTGACTGTTTTAATTTGTTACACTTCACAGTCAGCTAGCTAATAGGGAAAATATGTCAGTTATGAGAAACCAAAAAATAAATAAAATAAATGAACAATGCTGCAGAGGGGCTTAAAAAAGAGAAATATAAGATTCAAACACCTCTCCAACCAAATAATTTTCATACAGTCCTTTATTTATTGTGATTTTCTTTGACATTTAGACATTTATACTTCTCAGATGTATACAGTATGTAGTCTCTACCAGTTATCTTCACAATGAAATAAATATCAGCGGTGTGGTACCCCATGACTTCTGTTCAGGCTGGACCATATGGTCAGGTACATGATGACTCATGATCAGCTTTAACTGTGATCAGCGTCCAGAGACTGCAATGCTTTCGAGAGTAAACCTGAAGCCAGGTTTACTCTCGAAGCATTGCAGTATTCAATTGGCATGATTTCCACTCAGAGATCAAGCTTACATTCAACAGCCAGAGGTGGTGAATGTAATTTAGCCTGATGTAAACAATATGCTTTTGGAAACAGGGGCAATTAAAGGTTAATGAACACAAAATATATCTTCAACCTAAACATACGTACTAGAATGCTTACAGGGAATGTGAATGAAGGAGTAAGTGAAGACAATTGACGAAAATCTGAAAAGACATCTGGGAGATAAACATACCTTATGTCTGGTCAAAAATACGATGTTGAACGACATACGCCTTACCCCATGTTTTCATTTATTTAAAGTGAAGTTTTGCTTCCTGTCTGCAGCCTGTACTAACAAATGATCCAAGACACACTGTGGTTGTCAAACAGAAATGATGTGTTGTACTATCTGGAGCAGACTTTAACAGCTACTGAGAGCTTCTGGTGTGACCTAGGGCGATATATTTTTTCCACTAGGTAAAGAATACTTCCTCAGCTGTTTGGATGTGTCTCACTCTGTATTCTGATTGTACATCTTTTGAATGCCAAACTCAGTCCTATATATTGTATCAGGGGCTGGGGGAAACTGGAATACATTTTTTATCCTCCTCAGGTCAATGGACCCTTTGGCAGGTCCATCAATATAAGTCATGTTGTGCAGACAAGTTCCGTTACAGACCAGAAAATTTTGTTTCAAATTCTGGTCAGGATGTAATGCAAAGGTTTCCAGATATTTAAAGAAATATGTTACCAAAATGAATGTGATTTGTACATAAAATAAATTTCCATTTACTGTGACAACATCTTGAATTAGTTCAGTGTGCAAATCTCTGGAACAAGTATTGATATGTGTGATGTTTGCCTAGAAATACTGTGGACAAAAATGCTGTATTTATTATTTTTTATAATATTTAAAGTAGAATGTACGTGCATGTGCTTAAGTAAACCAGTCCTTCTACCCACTTAAACTATTCAAAGGTGACAGTAGAAAATATGGCACTCAGCCTAATTAATTACGGGCTTAAATCCTTCTGGAATTCTCAAAAGCTGTGTGATTATATTATTATCATATCAAATTATCATTTGCTAAGTTTGTTAATTATCACCCTGTCTGCTGATCACATCCACATCACATCCAGAGTGTGAGATCTCGTGCAACTGGATTAACGTATGCACAGAAAAGAATTCATGCCTGCAGTTGTGTTAAGAGGCGACGCGCATCAACTTTGATTTTGGAGAACGTCAGTGTTTGAGGAGATTAATTTAATGACGGGATAATGTGGCTGCTGTCAAAACTTCATTCAATTCAACAATGCAAAAGCCTTCAATGATTTTGGGGGACATGCCTTGAAACAGTGATGATCCTGGCAAGACAAAAAAAATAAATAAAAAATGCTTAAACGTGTTTGCATAACATTTCAAAAGACCACATGGGAAAGATACTCGATGAATTGTGTCATGTCACAAGCAGTGGTGACAGAAAGGCACATCCATGGAACATCATCTGAATATTTGTGATCTACAGTGACTGAGCAAAGGTGGTAGACAAAATAATACACATCTTACTGCTACGAATGTGTATTGTATATATCTTGTGATGATCAGGTTTGTAAATTACTTTCGACTATTGTATCCTTTTGGCTGGTTTTGAACCAAAACTGCTGTTCTGCTTTTGTCAGTATTTTTTTTTTGTCAGTTTGTTTTTATTATATACAGTATATAATTTATGGTCTCTTTGGATCTTTATTACTTTACAACTTTAAAGTGCTGATTAGCAGATCTCTGTAAAAAATGCTGCACCATTTATAAATATGATTAAGTTACATAAGAATAGTTTCCCTTTAGGTGCTTTACCTTATCTACACTATGTACATTGTGTGTGTGTGTGTGTGTGTGTGTGTGTGTGTGTGTGTGTAAGTACACTATCTAACCTCCAGCGTGTGGATTTAGTTTGTCCCACACGCTTGTACCCCCCGTGAACGCACCCTGGTCCTCCGCAGGAAGTGGAGTGACGCTGGCGCGGTCGTTGAAAACAGACGTTGTTGACATGACACTGACAGACAACCAGTGACTGTAAACAGACCAAACATCCACTGTTAAAGACGCGAAGAGACACGACACACTAAACATGGAGTTATCCCCACTTATAAAGAAAATAGGTGAGTTAGGCTAACTAGTTAGCCGAGCTTTAAGAGACTTTACTGAACTGTTGTTGTTGCGTGCTAACGCGAGCTAACAATAGAAACACTCTTCATATGAAGTCGTTAAAGTCGTTAAGTTGTTAGAAACAGAGTCAGTAAAACTTTCTGAACGTTAGCCAGCCCAGTCAGCTCAGCTGACTTTGAATGTTTTATTTTTTTTTCTGCAAAACTTCAGGCCACTCTCTGGTGGAGATAAGAGTCCGAGCTTTGAAGAGCATCATATCCAAACTGGACCATTCCCTGATTTCCGTCTCTGACATCGTCCAAGAGAAGATGCTGTTTGTGTTTCTTCTTGAATGGTTCAACTTTCCAGAGGTGCCAATGCAGGAAGAGGTGCTTGAGCTGCTCTCTACGTTATCAAAGGTATGTATAGTACGTGGCCTGTACTAGATAGATAGATAGATAGATAGATAGATAGATAGATAGATAGATAGATAGATAGATATACTTTATTTATCCAAAGCTGGGAAATTATAGTGCAGCAGCAGCATTACACAAAGTGACAAGTGACAACAAAGAATAAAAATATACTATAAAGCAAAATATACATAATAAAACACAATAAAATATCAAAAAAGCAATAGTAAATACGATAAAATAAAATATATTGTACAGAGGTTTATACAGCAAGTTGGCAGTGTTGATATGTACAAAGTAGGGAGAAATGTGAAGTGACTGTAGATTGTAGATTATGACTAACTTTATTTGACTTTTATTTCACCTTATTAACCTATTTATATACTGGGTTATTAGCCTGTATGTGTTTATGATTGATAAAAGGTTTGTGCATAATAATTGTTATTGGTTATTAAATGCCAAGAGCTGTGTGTCTTTGGACATGTCCACTGCTTGATTATCCGCACCCTCACATTCGCCATTATTTTGGTTGGAAAATTGTCAGTTATTATGACAAAAATTGGCAGACCCCTGCTCTAGAGGACAGTAGCTCAGACTGTAAAAATATAGTGCTAAACTTTTGATGCTTTTTTTTTTTTAAGGTTCAGTGTGTAACTTTGAGAGTGATCTATTATCAGGAATGGAATATAACACACATAACGATGTTTCCGTAATATATAATCACCTTAACAATGAACAGTTTAAAAAAAAAATACATTTAGAATTGGCGCGTGGCAGAAAAATCAAATCAAATCAGATTTTATTTGTATAGCCCAAAGTCACAAAGTACATTTGCCAGCCGGAGGGCTTTACAATCTGTACAGGGAGTGACACCCTCTGTCCTTAGACCCTCGGTTCGAGTGAGGAAAAACTTGCCCACAAAAAACCCTTTAACAAGAAAAAAAAGAAGAAGAAACCTCAGGAAGAGCCACAGAGGAGGGATCCCTCTCCCAGGACGGACAGACGTGCAATGGATGTCACGTGTACAGGACAAGAAGACATAGAAGAAGTGTTTGCTGGTTACTTACTGTTTTGTGTTTCGTTACGAGTTTGAGATGCAGACAAATGGAGGGTCACACTTATTATTTAGCACGAGAAAAGTCAAGGGAGAAGCAAAAACATGAAGAAGCAAACCTATTGTTACGCTAAACAAGTAAACAAATACACCAATGCAATGCAGAACAAGTAACAGTTACATCTGCTGTGACCTCACAAATAATACTGAATACATAAACCCACATGAAGGCCCTCTCCTACACACTATGGAGGAGTAAGCAGGTTGAGTTGATGCAATCTGCAATCGCACCATTAGATGCCATTAAATATTACACACTGTACCTTTTAATAAGGGTAACCAGACTTTAAACAGTTAATTGAAGTAGAAGCAACATTAGCCTTCGTCACTATGTATCTTGATTTCATGGCAGCCTCCGCCTCATATACAAAATCTATTTTCTGTGTGCTTCCACAGTCCTATTCTCATTTCATGACTATTTATCTTGTCTTTTAAGCATCCTAGTGCAGCCCAGATGCTAAGAGACGTTGGGGCGGTGGACTTCCTCACCCAACTGTCTCCCAATGTGGAACCCAGACTGCGAGCTGTCATCGACAGTACCTTGGACCAGCTGTTCCAGCTACCTGAGCTACTCCCTAGTCATGCAATGGTCTACTCGCATGGACAGCGTACTATAGCTCCAACAGGTGTTGCAAGTTAAAGCCAAATAATTGTTTGTTTTGATTCTGTCTTCTGCAAACTGCTAAATGTTCATAATCCTATGTAGGAGAGAGGTGGGGGAAAACGGTGTGAGTTGTCTTTTTACTTTGCACAGGCCTCGTAACAGTTCGATCAAATGCCGCCAGATGCAAAATTATATTCTAACAAGTCTGGTGTCTCTGCTGTAGCACCTGCAGTTGTTCCTCCTGAAGAGCATTTTCCTAAAAAGGGCTATTTCCACAAGAGCATGCCAACCCATACAGATGTACCTCCTCAGAGGATAGCAGGTACCAGTATTTTCATCATGCGAAGAACGTGATTTATTCTCTAAATGACTTCATTTACACGTTTTTCATCCCTCTTGTGTTGTGCAGTGCACGAGTCTGTGAGATGTCTGAAGTTTTCCGTGTTTCCATGGCTGACTCTGACAAACACGGACAGACACATACTTTCATCCAATGAGAGGTGCGAGACGACACATTTATGTAACAAGTAATATGTGCCTCATTAAAATGCTGTGTGGGATGAACAAATTATGATTTAATTGCAGGAATCGCATTAATGGGAGAAAAGTTGACCAGACTCAAGAATCTATATTGACTGAGTATTAAATATATCTGCTTGAATTTTAAACAGTTCTCTAAGGAGCAGCAACCCCAACTTGGTGCAGACCACATGCGAACTTTTGCGTGATGTTATTATGCAAGACTTTCCCGCTGAGATCTTCCTACAAAGGCCCAGTATTGTAAAGGTATTGGTACATTAATATGATCCCTTATCTTATACTTATAATTTTATAATATAGTTATAGTAATAGTTAACTTAATCAATTTTTTCCTCACCTTGAAGCAGGGCATTAGAGCATCTGTCGATGCCATCGCTTCTACTTTCAAGGATGCATTATGTTTGTCAGTCTCAATGTTCAAAACAAAAGCTTGTATTTGATAGAGAATTTACTCTCATAAGTGAAAAACGGTGGCCTGGTGCTGACCGTAAAAATCTCTCCATGCTTCATTCAATATCGGTGTCCAAAGAGCCAAAATGAAAGATGTTACTGAAGAATTACATTTGCTTATTCATTTTCCGCTTCATAATATTTAGTTTTAGTAGTCAGTCAGATGACATGTAGTTTTGAGTGGCTAGTGTGACCAACTCATAATGAAATTTATAGTGTGGTCACTCCAGCTACTGTCAAAATAATAACCTGTCAAGTGGTGTCCTTGAACAAAACAGCAATTTATAATTCAGTGTCCCTGATCTTGTAGGAGGTTGTGGAGGCCTCTGGAGGCTTACTTTGCTTGAGCAGGCACTAGATTGCTGTGAGGATGTAGTTTGGTCATGATGTACCTCTTGCAGCAGTTGAAAGTCCTTGGTGGAATATTTTGCCTCTTTTTTTCCTTAAAGCCTCCTGGAATATCTGACTGATCCTAGTCTTTGGAAGTATCTCACCTGTGCTATGTCGTAAATGAGAATGTGCTTAGTTAGTGTGTACTGTAACTGAATTATTCCGATGGGGGGCCAGCTGATGCATGGTGTGAGTCATAACCCTGAAATCTACAGTGGACCCTATCTGTTTGTTCTGGATTCAAGAGATATGCTCTCTCGCCATCTCTGTAAGAAAAAAAAAAAAGAGCAAACAAACAAACAAAACCTCCACTTGACGTATGTTCCAGTGTTACGTCAGCAACAAAGTGCATCTGTTATCTGAGCGCTTCATTTTATTGTCATAGACAAAGTGTTGGAGGAAGCATCATTTTGCCCTGATGAGCCACTGTGAGTGAACATTACTATTTTGTTAATAAAGTGGTGTATTACATTACATCGGTCTCAAGGCAGTATTAGCATACTGTCACCCAGAAGTCTCATCATCAAGAAGAAATCATTATAGGGGAGTACTTTTCTTCATGTGGCTTTACTTGTCCTCCTTTGAGTTACTAGAGCTATTAAGCTAAATTAAAAGACTTGGATTTAGAAACATGACATCATTAGCTACAGAGGGCAGGCAATGTGAACTTGGAACAAATTGCCGTTTCAATAATTCAATTCTGCTTGGCCTTTTTATTTAGCAAACTTTATTATGACTTTTCTGTCGCTGTCTGGGTTCAGGTCCTGTTTTTACACACTCTTTGCACATTGTTTGTCTCAGCTTGTGCTCTGTTTTCTCTGTTAACACGATCATAAACCAATATATTTGCTCAATTACAATAATATCCTTATTGAGGTTGCAAAGGGGTTGAACATTTCTGGTAAATATTCAAAAACTTTCCATGGGAAGTTAAGATGGGAGACTTTGCACTCAGAACTATGGAAATTTGTGGCACTTTATGGGAATTAACTGGAAATTGGGGGTAATTTAGTAATTGGGGGTAAGCTAGCATCATGATAAGATCATAAATGGTCAATTAAATGATTCTAGCCATAGCTTTTTTAACATCTAACTTATCAGCTAGCTTTCTACTGCATGAATACATTTTCATGTGCTATTTGCAAATTAAACATTAATACCTTGCATGAAATATATTTACCCCATAATATTATCCAAATGTTTTCACTTATAGAATAGCAGATATTCATGGGCCAACCTTCAATTTTTGTAACTTCCTTGTTTATTCCTGTTAATTCCCATAAATTCCTATTAAGTCCCATGGAAAGTTTCCAAAAAAAATGTGCAACCCTAATCCTTATCCTGGGTTGTTAATTTCAATAACTCTGCTTCACAGTGACAACACTGCACTGACATCCCCCTTCTGTTTTCAGAACCTTCTGTCGCTGTTGAGGTTGGGTTCAGGTAAAGGTGAAGCGAGCTACCTCCACTTGCAGGGTGTATCCTGCCTGCGGCAGCTTTGTGTGGGTCTGAGGAGGAGGCTTCGATTTCATCAACATCCAAGCTTCTACTCTACAAAGCAAGGTGGCACAGCTTATGAGTTCAGATCTTTTTACAGATGTTTTCAATCAATTTTAATCATATACTTCACAAGCATACCATGTTGTTTTACATTTTTCAAGTACAGACTGTAAACTGAACTATCTAAGTGATAAACAGTCTTCAAATTCTAATCCTGCTATATAATATCCTCCACCACTACCTTAATCTTCATTTATCATACTCGTTGAGGGTCTGTGTGCAACTAATACTCAGTTATGTCCTTTTTTTGTTCTTTGGTCTGACAGATCCAGTGTCCCAGAACTCGTCCTTTTCCTACTCCCATGAGGTGCGCACCCAGCGTTCCCAGGCTTCGTCCCCGGGGGCAGAGTGCTCTCCACGGCCCTCCGTGGTGGGACGCACAGGCCAGAGAGCTAGGGGAGATGGCCAAGACGGAGATGCAGCGTCCAACAGGTATGTGTGTGCATGCAGGCTGTTCTACATTCATGTGTCACTGTGCATTTTAAATCAAGTCTAAAGGGAGTTTAATTAACGCTGCATCACTTTCTGTACATCAGTTCTCGCTCTCTGAGGTACCGTTTAGCACTCATGTAGGCAGCGAGAGCAGAGATCTACTCATTTTGTCTTCAGTCACACGTCTAAGGCATAAATGGTGTTTTATTAATCTGTCTGCTTTGCTTGGAGAAATAACTTTTTGATATGATTCAGCACTCTTGTCAGTTCTGTTCATCAGACCTTACACGTAACATGAGAGCTACTTTTTAGAAATTTGTGCACAGTGGGATCTTTTTAGTGGCTTTGATAATAACAAAATTGGTAGTGACACAGGCAACCCGCCCATGAAAATAAAATGACGTGAGAAAGACTGTGGGATTTTCTTCTTCTTCTTAAATATAAATAACACCAGGAGCCCTCTAGCGGCTGTTAAAAAAATCAGTTTCTCTGATAGCATATTCAGTTTATCCCTATACAGCTGATACGTCACTCCTCATATTTGAGCGGCCCGAGTACAGATCATGCGTTTACAGTTGTCTCCCTCTCCTTGTCTGTGATTCATGCAGTGGCAGCTCGCACAGAGGTGGAGCAGCGGCCCAGGCACCCAGGCAGACGCCCCAGTCACCCGCAGATGTAACCCATTTGGCACTTCCTGACATCGGGGTAGAAGATGTCCTGGAGCTGCAGTTACAGCAGCTCACTTTGGCTCAGTTCACTGTTGCCACCATGGAACATGCCATACCGCTGCTCAAGACGGGTAGGAGTCATTAGGCAAACAGGAATGGGAGAATATAGTAATTATTAGAATATATATTAATCAAGCATCACCATCTGTTTTTTGCTTGAGTAAAGATCAGATATTGCAAATATCCCCTCACCTGTTTCACTACATTGACTGTATTCTATCATCATTTCATCTTGTCAAGAAAAAAAAAAAAAAAAATCTCTCCTTGCTCTCGCTCTGTTTCTCTCTCCCTCTCATCTTTCTCAGAGGGTCTGCATGTGTTCCACCGTGTTCTGGAGCTGCTGTGCGACGCCGTCCTCCTGCTCGGGGACAGCGTTTGTGAGCTGGTCTGGGACGATCGCAGCCTGGTGGGGATGGAGCTGGCAAGTCAAAACACGACTCATGACAGCCTCTTATGTAGATGAATGGATACACTTCAGTGAGAAAGGGGGGAACTGGGTTGGCCACCAGACAATTTGCCACAGACACACGAGCATACGGTACTCAACTGTCAAGGAGAACTGTAGGCATGTGATTGAGCTGAATGAATTATATAAGGTTACAAAGGGTTTCTGCTGGTTACAAAGAGCCTTCGTCTCTGTACCCCTGGGTTCAGCCATGCACTCAATTGTTGGGTTAGTAAATGTCTTCATTTATTATGTGTATTAAGTCTATACAATGCATTGTGTTAAAGTGTTTTTTTTTTTTTTGTTTTTTTTTTTGACCATGCAGATTCATTTGTTTTCCTTGTGACTGTTTAAAGGGTATGTTCCCTATACACTTGTCAAGCCCAGGCCCCTCTGGCCCTCTGCTGTTTAATACATGCCCAGAGCCTCGCAGCCTGAGAACTGTTTTGTCATCTTTATGTGGAAAGCAGCTTTTGTGTGCCAGACCTCTAGGTTTTTCCTATGGGAATGGGCCGAACTGTTCATGCCAGCCACGGCAAATGCACAGGGCATCTACTGCCCTCTGCTGGTGCGTAGCTTCTACTGTTTCATTTCCACTCCCAGAACAAAGTGGCTGAGAATAGATTGGTCCAATTTATTCATACTGAGATAGGGCGGATCTGTATCTCGTCCCAAAATAACCCTGAAATCTGATTACATTCAATTCCTAACCCCTGGAACGAACAATTTTTCTTTTGGCTCACAGCCAGTGGTTGTGCGTCGGCGTGTGCGTGCGTCTGTGAACGTGCGTGTTGCTGTGTTTGTGTCGCTTGTGTGCTTTTGTCTACATTTCTGTGTGTGTGTGTATTTCAGAAGGAGAAGCTACAAGCCTGTATGGAACTACTGGGGGATATCCTGAGCTACCATGAGAGCTATTTAGCAGACATTCCCCACAGCTCTCAGGTTCATCACAGAATGGCTTACACAGGCACCGCTATATTCACCATTAAACTTCTACAGACCATCGTCCCTCCCGAGAAGGTGCGTTACCTGCTCGTGTGACGAAATCCACAGTGCTTTCTTCATGGGTTTTCTGTAATCACATTACCAGAAGTGGTAGAAAATGAAGGTTTCTTTAACCTCGCACAGGCTTGTGAGAATCTCCCAGAAAGCACAGCAACAGCCATTTTCCACCTATGCTTGGACACGTCATTGGGAGGTTTATTACCCAGCATGCAAGAGACAGCAGTGGCCTATTTGGAGCAGGTGAACTCAGACAGCCATGATCTCTACAGGAGGGTGATCCGTGCTGCCCTTTGGATGGAATCCACTTGCAACTTTCTCAAGGAAGCACACGCTGAGGTATGAGCTGCTTGTCACATAAACACAGCCAATAGTAGCTCTGCAGTATAGTTTTTTTTACACATATACAACCTATATATTTAGCCTGTTACTCATATCTGCATGTTTCTGTTCATTCACTGATATATTTCATTCTTTAAGGGAGAAAAGAACTGGTTGGAGTTACTGGAGCTGGCAGATCAAGCCATAGACGGCCTCCCGTTTCACCAGCATTTACCCATTGTCAAGGAATGTGTTCACATCTGCTCCTATCTGTATGTATCTGTGTGATAAAGACCATTCTTTCTTGCCATGTGAAGTCAGTCGCTTATACTGCTGCAAGTTTTTTTTTTTTATGCTAACTTGAACTGTTTTTGGTTGCTTGTCCATCAGGTGGAAGTTTGATCAGCCCAGTCCATTCCTCCAGACAGAAAGCCAGAAACTCCTCCTCAAGCTGCTGTCCCATCCCTTATTAGCTGTCAGGACGGAAACATACGAACATTCTTTAAACCTGGTCAAGGTCAGAGCAAGCCATCTCCTACAGACAGTCAGTGTTTAAATGAGAGCGTGCGGGTTCATGGCTAAAATTATGGCTACTAAATCATAATGTGGGTCTGTTTGGTGGGGCACCCATATGTAAATAAGTCGAATGAAGATGGATGAAGTGCAGATCTTTGACAGTACGCTATTAAAGACCCACTTGACATTTGAAATCAGTCTTCCTTTTCAGTTTTACTAACCGCTGTCTAGAGTACATGCCTACATTTAAAGTGAATTGGAGCTCTTGTATGCGGGCACAAGCGAGAGGATAGCGGTAATTTATGACGTGCTTTGGTGTGATTACACACACCCCTAGGACTGCCTTGGCATCCAGAATGTGTCACGACAGGAACCAGGAGCGTGCGATGGAGTCAACTTCCTTCTCCACCACAGAGTGCTCTATGAAATAAGCGCTTTTGGACTCCAGGATTCTGCAGTGAAGGTAAGCAAACACATGTGTGTACTTATGTTAGAATCAATTTAAACCTTCTGAGTGAGGTCATTCTGGCACTTTTTTTAATATGTTAGTTCATGTCAGGGTTACATGGATTAAATATCATCAACACCGGTACCAATTACAGGGATTTCTGTGTGTTGTATGCGTTTTTACTTTAAGCCTGTGTTAAACTGTCATGGTCCACCGGTGTCGTGTCATTTATCCGTTTAAAAGTCTGCCACTTACAGTGCTTGCTTGTAAATGTTTTATCAGTGGTGCCTTTGTGAACTCAGCAGTTTACCTGTGATCTATAGGTGAATGTTGCTGCCAAGGATATGCTGCTATTCCTGCTCAAGGGACGATTGATGATGACAGCATCAACCTGGGACAGATTCAATGAGGCACTTTACCCGGTCATGCCCATATTACAGGTGCTGTGCTCTCTGTGGAGGCTGTGTTGTATTTGTACCGCAGAGCTCCTAAAGCGGCATCATGTTTGGAACTTATTATGTAATATTTATGGAACGGGAGGGGGAAGTGGTGTACGTTCTCTACAATCAAAACAGCTATGATCAAAAGTGCAATTTTAGCACTCTTGGACCACAAAACACTGCATATTGAGCTGCCAGTGAGAGAAATTTAGTTATTCTCTCATTTACATATTCTGTGCGATATTGTTTCCTTTTCAGGCGGAAAAAAACCCACAAGCTTTTATTAATTGTTCAGTTTCAGGCAACAGAAAGCCGGGAAATTCTTCATGAATATACATGAGATTTTGACTAGGCTGTCAAGTGTGATTTAATTCAAGGAGGCCATTCAGAGATGGGCCCACCATGTCAACAAGAGATGAAATGAAACCAGCCGTAATCAAAGCGATGCATATTTTATTTACTGTTTGTTGCTTAGCTGGAATTCCCCCTTGTTCACTCCATTGTCTGCCAAGGCAGTCTAAGAATTGTGTGTGCGTGTGTGTGTGTGTGTGTGTGGCAGGGTTACGCCAGCACTGAAGAGTCACTGGGAAACTGTGTCCTGCTGATAAGTGACATGTCGGACGTGGCAAGAGACGTCGTGTTTACATCCACAGCCAAGCTAAAAGCAGCGCTCCGACTCCTTTTCACTAAACAGCCCACGTGAGTCTGAGCTCTGGGTCTTTCTTTTGTCAGTGTTTGTATTTGTGTCTCGCTGCCCAGATGTGTGTGCATATATCAGAGTGCGTGTTTGTGTATACGTCTATGATGGTGTGCAGGGTGAAGTTGCTTGACGCTGGGTCTCAGGTTTTTTTTTTTTGTTTTTTTTTGTCAAACCAGACAAACTCCAGAGAGTTTTTAAATATTCTGCTCTACAACATGTAATGTGATGGAAATATTACCTCTGTCTGTTGCTGTCAGCTGATGTGCTCATCAAGTCATCTAAATGCTCTGTGAGGCCCATGTAAAACAGCTATCCAGTCCCAGTCTATGAATATTGATGGAGATGGAAATTAACACTGGCCAGGAGACGGGCCCTGGTAAATTTTGGCAACACCTAATAGATTTGTCTGCCATGCTTGCCATTTTCTGACAACCAATCACCATTTGGAAAAATAAAAAAACAAACAAACACAAGCAACACTTATTTAACCCTGTATTATTACTCCAGGGCACCAAGGAATCTTTCTTAGAGCTGTTTCATGTAGCGTTTAATCTGCGTAAAACTGTGTGATTTTTGAATAAAATATTTCATTCCAAGTTTTGCATAAATTCTGCTCATGATTAACAGTGTGAGAATAGCAGCAGTGCAACAAATCCTGCCCCACATAACCAGCGATAATGATGCGAACACAGCCAGACCAGACCTGGATCAAGCAGTGAGCTCCTCATTCCCCAATCTCTACTGCCTCAGAAACCCATTAGACATCACTCTGGACACCAGCAACAAGTCTGTCCTTAAGGTATAAATCCGCACACACAGAAAGAATAACACACTTAGATAGCAGCATATACGCGCTTACTGAATTAAATGGTGGCTAGGTGGAGTCGGTGGAGAAGCTGTTTTGTATCCTGTCCTCAGACGCTGTTGACATCTCCCTGAGAAGATCGGCGGCAGAGCAGCTGTCTGTAGTGCTACAAGGTGAGTTGTTTGTAGAAGATAAAAACTCCTGGTTTGTGTTGCTCTTAATACATTTCTGTGCTGAATATCAGCTCTGTCAGGCTAATACTTCTAAACCACCATTTAAGTCTTTCTCTTCCTCTTACACGCCAAGTCTTTTCAGATCAGAGTGCTTTTGTGTAGGGGCGTATTTTAATGGCAAACTCACTTTTAGACTTTGGGCTTCTTGTTATTCCTTCCTCTACTTTTCATTGTTCCATTCAACTTCCGTAAGGGGAGAGCATTGCTGCGGTGTGTACGAGCAGTACACACAGTTGCAAATAATTCACATTCTTCTAATAGTTGATTGGAGGATGATATTGAGTTTAATATTCCATAGTGAAAAAGTCTGAATTATCTGCCACACAAAAAGAGGGTTAGAATGAAAACAGAGTTACGTATGCCCTTGATAAAAAGAACTTTAAAAGTTTGTGATGAGTGAGAGCTCTCCCCTTGTGAGGGAACGCAGCAGAGTTTGTGACTTGCCACCACCATATGTTTTAGACAAGCACGAAAAAGCAAATAGTTGAAGATTATGTAAATCTTTATTGTCAGTATATCGAATTGTTTTCCTACTTCCCCGCAGACACGACAATGCACCCAGTGCTGAAGAACCTCGGAATAACAGACAAAGTCATTTCTTCCATCGTGGAGAGCGTAAATGGCGACAAGGTAAAAACAAACTTGCTTTGGCAAAATGATAAATAGATGTGTTCTGAATGAATTGCAGTTGAAAGTCAAATAAAACAAGCCCAGCATCTTACAAGTGCAGCTCTGTGTGCTCGCATTTGTGTAGACATCCTCACTTATACGTGTTCATGTGAGTACATGTGTTGCCAGCGGATGTGGAGGAAAACCCACTGAGGCGTGCATGATGGAAGGATGAAATGGCCTGTGTTAATAGTGTTGGACAGGCCCTAGTCAGCAGTGATTTTTGCCTCCCAGTTACCTCAGTCTGCAGATCTTTCCCAGTCCTTGAATCAGAAGCTGCAAACAGGGCTAATCGTCCAGCATGCTTGGCTGCATGGAGGTGAAGGAACACGGCCACAGACAATAACTTGTCTCAGTTAACAAGTGTGTATAAGAGGAATTCCTGCAGGTCGTATTTGTCCCATCCGTGCATTGCCTGCGACCTGTACTTTCACAGCATTTGGGTTTAGCTTATGTGAGGAGACCATAAAGAGACTGTGCATTTGTTCTGGGAGACACAAGCAGGAGGAGACAAAAAAGAGAGTATGTGTGTTTGTGTTTTCCCTGCAATTAAACACTGAGTGCGTGTGTTGCTGTTTCTCCCCAGAGCTTAGATTGCCTGCTGGAGCCTTGTGTATGTATCCTGAGGAAGCTGGTGTATGCAGATCCATCTCTGAGGCACAGCCTGGCACAGCGCAACCTCCTGCTCATCACACTGCTCAGGGGTATGTTCACAAGACAACTCATTAAGTAACAGCTATACGCGTTGTGTTGTGTAGCCTGGGGGCACATTCTCAAAAAAAAAAAAAAAAAAGATGACAAGTCACCCGTTGATGCATAGCTTTTAACCATGTTGTCACACTGCAGTAAGTGTCATATTAGTATGATGCAACTTGTTGCTGTGGAGCTCAGCTTCACGCCAGCACATTGTTCAGAGCTCTGTCTGCAGTTGCTTTTGTATTTTTGTTGCATAATTCGTAGCTCAATTATCAGAAATTCATTAAATTCAGTTAATTTGAATGATAACATCTTGATTGTGGCTGCCTGTATATTTGTAGATTGTTACTGCACAGTCTGATTTGGACAGAAATATACTTTTAGTAGTTATTGAGAGGTTTTATGAAAAAATTATAAATTTGCATAACTCAGTTTAAGACACTTCAAATGCCAAATTTCCGAGCTGTCATGTATTGTAAGTAAAGCCTGATGTGTCGGTCTCACTAGATCTTTCCAAACTTTGATTTTAAAGTTTGTCCCTCTAATGGAATTTAGAATTCAAAATTCTTATAAATATATTCATGAGGTTGAGTGATATGGTTCAGGATGTGGTTATTATGTAAATTGTCCATGTTGTGTCTTCCATAGCATCCTTGATATTGAAGGATAACAAAGGCAATGGAAGTGAGATTGCCATCTTGATGTGTTTACTGTTATTTGATGAGATTGCCAGCATTGAAATATGGTGAGTTTATTTTGCCTCTCTTTAAACTTTCCTTACCTCCAAAATAAACCTGCATCCAGTCAACATTTTGTTGAACTACCTGTTTTTTTTTTGTGTCACATCAGGTCAGACAAACCTAACACCGATGTAATCCTCGTGCCGTTCTCCCTACCGCTGTCAGTAATACGCAGGTAAACTGATCTGCAAACAGTTAATATTCTACTTGGGTTATGGTTTCTTTTAAAGTTCTCGCCCAACCGCACTTCACAAGTAATATTTCCTAAATCTTCTCCCAGGTACAACATCCCATTCCAGGCAGCGTCTCATCACGCAGTCAGCCCTTACTGCTGCGTCCTGCCGCCTTCCTCTGACCTCCTGAACCTGGCACCCGCCCGTCAAGCCCTGCAGGTGGCCTGGAACACTGCATGGCATTCCGGGATAGACGACTTCCTCGAGGAGCTGCACGGCATCTCGACTGATGTTCAAGAGTAAGTAACGTTATCGTTGCTTATTCCAGCACATTCAGTATCCAGCATGGTCATAAATTATTACTCGAGTCTCTTGTAATTTGTTCTTGTGTTTAAAATGTGATGGCAAAAATGAAGAGAAAGTAAGTTGTACTTCACTGAAGAAGTTATTTGTTCCTATATGGTACATTTATTTATCTGTTAAAGTGTCTTGTTTTGCAAGATAATGCAGTGCGATATTATGATTTTGGATTTTGGGTAAACTGACCAGAACTTCCACAGCAGGAAGTTTTAATCCTGCTACACATCACGCTTACACAATGTTTTCTGTAGCGGAGAATTGCAGTAAAGAATTGGTTTCAGGGGCTTGGCATCTTGTGTTTCATCTGTCTTCATTTGCTTCTAATGTGACCTAATTCAGACAGATGAGAATGTCTCTCACGCAGTTTTAACCAGCTTGATTACAGCAAAGACGTTTAAAGCACACCATAGATGGATCAATCCAGCAGAAACTAAATTTCATACGGTGTGTTATGATTGGGAGAAGAGTACTTGTTTAAGATGGATTAGTCAATGAAAATTCAGAGGTATCTTTGGACCTTTGCGGATATAGTTGTGTCTTATTATAAAGTTACAAAATCAGTTACAAAAAACATGACAAAACCTTTCTTGTCACATATTGTTTTGACAGTTTTCTTGAGTATTGCTAGTATGTCGTCAGCCACTGCTCCTGCTTGATTCGGATGCAAGTAATTCTCAGAAAACATTTCTCTTTGGATGACTCATAAATGTCTCATCCCTCCAGATTGGTGATCAAATATGTTTGTTAATGCAGTCATTAGTATGCTTCTGAGGATGCTACTTATACAACACACTCCTCAGCACATCAGTAGTCATGTAATCTGATTTCAAATTTATTTATTTTCAACCATTTGCATTTGGTTTTCTGCAGATTTCACCCGGACTTAAAGCTGTCAGAAGCACAGATTCTGTCACTGCGGGCGGCGCACCTTCCCGCCGCGCTGCAGGACTGCATCCAGGCCATCGTCACGGCATCAGGACATAGTTCAGTGACCTCTGCCCTCTCCAGGCTCAGCCTCTATTTACTAATTGACAGACTGGCCCTCCCTCACATCCCTACCCACAGCTGCAGAGACACCCTTCACTCCCTCAGCTGGCAGACAGCAGTGACCAGGTACAGTGCAGATTTGTGTCATTAGGTTCACATGCTAATAACCAAGTCAGTAAATATGTCTTTAAAGTTTATGAATTAAGCAAATTATGCAAGGGTTTTTTGACATTTCCGTGTAGTATACCATTAGTATTACTGCTGCTGTCGAACAAAACACTACTCACTGTGAACTAAATGTTTTTCCATGGCTCAGTGAGCACAGTATGTCTTCATCTTTTTGTCTTATTTTGAAGAATTGACATGAATTAATAGCCAAGCTTCCCTGAGGTAGTGTGACAAACTTATGATATCTTTTGATAAAAAGTTGGAGCAAGTTTGTTTTGTTTTTCTGCTTGGCATCAATCATACTTATTTTATTTATTTATTTATTTTTTTTTAAGTTTTACTGATTTCTTTTAAAACACCTCCTCTTCGTCGGGGGAAAATATCTTTATTTATTACAATTCTTATTTTTAGAAATCTCTTTGCTTCCTCTCACTCCTCTCTAATGCTAAAGCTAAACCTAAAAATTCAGTTTATCACCACCCCTCTGCCAAATATAAATATGTCTAATAATTAATATATCCAGTGTACAATGATCTTTTTACTTTACCAATTAGACAAATAATGACTTTTAGATTATCACTGACTACCTTCCTTTTTCTTCCTCTCGTTTGGTCTCCGTCTCTTCGTCCCTGCAGGTTTCTCCAGGTGCGTCCAGCCTGTGTGGAGGACGAGAGGTTGCTAGTGGGCATTGTTGCATTTTTGAATGCCTACTTCAAACAGATGCACAGTGAGTCTGAATCTGACCCAGAGGATAAGGACCTGCGCTGGATGCTGGAGTTACTTCTCAACCAGGTACAATTTACACTTTATTTACACTTTATGGACAAGCAGCAAAATAAAACCTCAATTATAGCCCTGTAAGATTTTGCCTTTAAGTACTACTGTGTGTAGCTTGTGTGTGTGTGTGTGTGTGTGTGTGTGAGTGTGAGTGTGTGTGAGTGTGAGTGTGTGTGTGTGTGTGTGTGTGTGTGTGTGTGTGTGTGTGTGTGTGTGTTTGTGTGCTTGTAAAACAAGTGTGTGTATGTCTCTGTTAGCTAGTAATCTGGTTAGGGCCTCTCCTCACAAACACAGAGGGTTATATACCTGTAATCAAAGCATAAATAAATCACACACCGTCAGTCAAGCCTAACATATTACTCTCTCATAACGACGGAAAAATACTATCACAGCGAACCACCGCAGACCTGCAGCAGAGATTATTTCCTGAGCTCTTAACACAAAGTTGGAGTCATATTTTTGCCCGAGGAAAAGAATAACCACAGTGTTTTAGAGGAGAGCTACTTTTAGGATTTAATCAGTCTCACCTTGGCTTTCTCATTAATGTGTGTGTAAACAATAAGCCCTCCCTTGGCAGCTAAAGCAGACTCAGATTGAATGCCTGGTAGGGGTGAGCAGCTCTGCTCTGCTCCGACTTTTCTGTAATTACTGAGCTGTTTCAGGAACATCTGTCACTCCCTGCTCTTGCATTAACTATCTACTCTATGTGCACTGCTCAATGAGACATTTTGCATGTTTGGCACACCTAGATCTGAATTTTGCAGGGAATGATGGGTGGTGTCAAGAAGCAGGTGCATGCTCAAATCCACCTGTCAGCATCAACTACATCTCCCTCACATGGGTCAGTTTGTTTGAATTTAGAAAGGCCTGCAGATGGATTTAGTTTTCCTGTTAATGCTCCATAATCCACTAAAGTGAATCATCCTTCTGAACAACTTAATGCTTCTTTAAGCTGTGTATGAGTATAAGAAGTTGTCAGAGCAAACATTAAAAATAAAGAAAGCTAAGACACGTTATCACATTAAAATTTGATTTTAGTTCAAAACAATTTCATAAAATTCAAAACAAACCAATTAAGAAATTGTCAATTCATCTGTCAATCATCCAGGAGACAGAGTCCCTTCTTAATTTGCTGCTCGGCGTGGAGACCCAGACCTCAACTCAGAGCCCAGGAGAACCAGAAGAACTGAAGAACCATGTCAGCCAGAGACTGCAGAGAGAACTCACCAGCTTCTTTAACCTCTTGCTCCTCCGACTGACACACACCACGGACAGGTTAGATGATTTCACACAAAAAGACAGACAGACGGACACAGTCCTTCGCTTTTTAGATCTGTGTGTTTTCTTGCTGTTTAAATATAATTCATAAAAGTTTTAAATAGAACAATTGTGTCATAAGTTGTTTCTAATTTTGAAAGATAATTTCATTTAAGTAGTAGACTTTGCTTATCAAACATACAGTAAAGCAGTCAGTTCTACATCAACTCCAGTTGATACACAGCTCAGGGCCACAGAGGTGCAGTTGACCTTCCAAGACTTGTTTGTTTCTGCTAGCAATATGCCACAATCTTTTCCTAATGAATTCTTAATCAAAAATAAATGAAAGAGCTGCAGTTATTCTTCTGTTCTTGTACGGGAAAGGTGAGTGCACTCTCATGTAATACTGTTCTTCCACTGTTTATCACTGTGTTGGAAATCGTGCTAGCTTTGCCATGAGAATGAAACATGAAAATGAAACATGAAAATGAAACATGAAAATGAATGCCAAACATGGCCACAGGCTTCTGATAAAGAATTGATGTGGTATTTGTCAATATTTTTGTCTCACTGTCTTTTCTTTCCTCCCTCTCGCCTCCCCCTCCTCTCTGTCTGCTTTGCTCGTTTCTCGCTCTTTCTCACTCACTGTCCTTTCCTGTCTGTCCAGGCTGTGTCTGGCATTAGCAGGGCCCTTCAAGAGCCAGCTGGCAGTCCGTTTGCTTCAGAGCCTGCGGGTGTCTGACGCTCCTCGTTTCTATGGCCTTCCCAGCCTGGAGAGGACACTGCAGGGCATGGTCAGCCTGACTGCCCAGCCTGGCTGGAGCTCCCAGTGCCCTGATCTGGAGCCCACCCCCCTCTGCTCCAAATATCTCAGCGGGCTATTAGAGGTGAGTGTTTTGTGCGCGCGCACGTGTGTGTGTGTTTTGTATGCGACATGTGTGTGAAGCTCTGTGCTTAGCATGTGCACATATGTTCATGTGTTGCACGGGCATATGCGAGCCTCCTACACCGCTCATCAGAGCTAAGACTGCCTACAGAACAGGAGAAAAGGCAAAGCACAGTACTTTCTGAGGAATTAATTAAAATTAAGCAGGATATGGTTACGGGACATGAATTGCAATAGGTAAAAAAAAAATCTCATTGATTAGATATGCCACACTGTGAAGATACTGATGAGATTAATCAACCTTGCTTATTCCATCTGTTCAGCTGTTCAACAGTCCATAAAACAATAGTGTAACACAGTGTGGACCAGCTTGTGCAGCAGTCCTCAGCACAGAGGTGTCCAAACTTTTATTTTTTTGATTGTGAATGAAGACCCCTGTGGAATACACTATGTTTACACAATACCTAGCCTTCATTTGGATTGTTTTAATGTGCATCTTCCATGGATATGAATTAAAATTAGGTGAAGACTGAAGGTTAATTTCCTTTCTCAGTCAAGATCTCTGGCGGCTACTTCCATCTCCCTGATAGACAGACAGATACCTCACTCTTTCACCCCCTGTCTTCTCCAACTGCTCTGACCCAACCTCTCACCCGATACTCCTGGCACTGTAGGGCCCTAAAGCTCAGCAGACCTTGGGCTGTGCTCATCTGCTCTTCAGTGCAGTCCCACATCCTGATGGCACATCAAAGCAAAATAATTAGTCTCAGCTGTATTTAGCTTAGGATGCAGTGAGTTGCATGACAAGCATACAGTGATCACTAACTCAGAAACACTCTTTGTTCAGTCATCTTTGCCTCCTGTGTGATAACACAACTACTTAATAACCCGCTTTTCTGCCGGTTATGTCTTTGCAGGATGATAAATCTGGACGGAGACAATAAATCACAGTTCCACAGCAGTTCAACTTAACATTCAGTTTTATCTGTGCCCTCTACACAGGTGGTCTCCTCATTTTATGTAGAGTGGGGAGGCAACTCTCTGTCGTTCATGGGGAAAGGTGTGACCAAGAATGCTGTTATCTCTTTGCTTCACCTGTCCCATGAGATGATGGCAGAGAGCAAGGACAAGGCAAGTGTCGACATTTTTATACTGCTGTGAGGCTGCCGTGTTAAAACATTTTCAAATGCAACTGAAAACACGTCTTTCTACTTCTGTCTGCATCAGGACTTCATATCCCAGTGGTTTTTGGGGAACGAGGCGGCTGCTGACGAGGGTAGTGCCTCTCAGCTTGGTTTGGCCTGGCTCATCCCACTATGGGTGGACAGAGATCAAGAGGTACGGACGGTCTCCAGTTTCCCCATTTTCTTTAAATGAATGATAGTTTAAATCCAATACAGCATCTGTAAACTATATATAGTACATGTCACTCCTGTCTTCAGTATTTAGCTGTTCATTATTCAGTCTTCAGCTCACACACCATAAACCCCTTCTGTCAAAGACTGACGTTTCTAGATGCTTGACTTTTGGGACAAAATGAAACCCATAAGAGTTACGCAACAACTCACAGACAAAAGGAAGCAAATGACAGCTAGTCGCACCAAATTTTCCATCTGTCTCTAAAAATAAGTTCCTATACATGTCAGTCTAAGAGGCTCCCTTGACAAGGTAGACTCAGAGTCTTTGCCATCATCAATTTCAGTGCTAGTCAGCACAGTGTGTAGGATTTTGTGCAGTCAAGTAATCCAGTTGCTGATTGCAACCCTCGCCTCACTCTCTCTTCCTTAGTGTGAAGGAGAAACTATGTTGGTCATGAAAAATACAAAAGGCCATTGTGTAGTTTGTCTGTTCTGGGCTGGGTAGAAGAGGTTCCTGTGTATGTTGATATAAAAGGCTAATTCTAAGGTAATAAAAACAAATAAATTCTTACCTTCAGGTTATTATACACTAATGAAAATATAGTTATGTATATCTGCTATATTCTGTAAATAGAGGCTCCTATATCTTACACACTGGACCTTTTTAATATTACTATACATAGTAATCAATGTTTACACAGCATCTTTCTGTTCCTTATTTCTCTTTTTCCTCCTCAAACATCCACCCCAAATCTGTGCTCCCGCCCCTCACGTCAGGTGAGATTTGCCAGTTTGGGTTTGGGTGCAGCTCTGTCCTCGGTGCCCAGCGGGTGCCAGGCTCTCTGTGCCAGCTGTCAGAACATCAGCGGAGGTTTGTGGGGCACGTTGCTCAACATCCTTTTGGATCAGCAGGAGAGCAGCATGGTCCGCAGAGAGGTACGATGGTAGAAATGCAACTCATTTCATCTGTGAGCAGAAAATGTGGCTCGACTTTGATGTATTACCAGCCAAATGCAGGTAGATGGCACTGTTGCTGATGCATTCTTGACCCGCTGTGTGCACGTCTCTCTCTCTCTCTCTCTCTCTCTCTCTGTCTCTCTCGCTTTTGTTTTGGTTTTTGTGTCCAGGCTGCATTTATCCTGCAGAACTTGTTGGTGATGCCCATGCCTGCCAACGCAGAGGAGGCAAAGGACTCCCACTGGCAGGTCAGCAGCCCTGCCAGCCAGTTTAAAACGCATTAATAGACCATGAACTGTTTACTCTCTCCCCCTCTCTTTCAGTTTTTCTTTGTTTCTATCCCCTCTCCATCCCTCCCTCCCATTCATTACTCTCCCCTTTCGTTGAGCCCTGCAGGGTTCAGATCAGGGGTGTTGCTAGAATTGAAACTGTACTGGGGTGCAAGCCTTTACTCACATCCAAAATAATTCAGTTTAAATCTCGGTCAAAACACCAACTGCATTTTAATTTGGAGTGTCATGACTTGTGAAGGGAGCTGCATATTAGAGGGGAAAAGCAAAATATTATCTTATATTTTAGAAGCATGGCTTGTTGTTTAGAAAAAAGTTTATCAAGACCGACATACAGAGAAAAATGAAATAGATAAACCAGCAAAACGAACAAAAATCGGTCACAAAATGTCTTAAATCTCTGCCACAACTAAACGTAGATAGTAGTAGAATTTGCTGTAATATTGAATGTTGAAAATATAGATGAGTTTAAACCTCTGTTCCCTTTGCCCTACTTCTTCTAAATTCTCATTGGAAGTCTTATAACAACTTAATGTGCATCTCTCTGCATCTCTCCCTCATTAACTCTCTCCTCTTTCAGCATCCATGTGTGCATGATGAGGAATCTGGTGTATCTTTGGTGGGTCTTCCAGCGCTCCAGGCTCTGCTTTACCACTGTCAGTACTTCCAACATGTGGCGCTCTCTGCCTCGAATTGTTACCAGGGCAGGTACACTTTCCACCTGCAACCTCGTGCTGACGCCGCCAGTGGGCCAAGGTGCGAGAGCAATTCACTGGGTAGGTTTTATCTGATCACGTAAGTCTGAAGTGATCGCACTAAAGCACTGTTGGGTTTTTTTTCCCCCCCAGTGTAATGTGTCATTATGTTTGTCTAGATTCTGAGAATTCTCTGTGGCTTTGGCGAAGCGACCCACAGGCGCCCGTTATTAACTCTAGCAGACCTTCCAGCTCCCTCTCCACGTCCAGCACTGTGGTCAGCAATGCTTTTGCGCCTTCAGACACACATACACACACACACACACACAGCAGAAGATTGGAAATAAACCGCTGTATTCAGTCGAGTGTGTCCTCACATCTTCATGTTGTCCGTTACAGATTAGAGGTTCAGGGTCACACACCCCAAAGGGTCCCTCCCCATTGAACATCACAGAAGATACTCCTGCCAGCAGACTGATGGCTCAAGGTACTGCAGAGAGAGTGTGTGTGTGTGTGTGTGTGTGTGTGTGTGTGTGTGTGTGTGTGTGTGTGTGCGCGCACACGTGCATTCACAGTAATAGCAACACATCATGGTTTAGTTCTTCATACCGTATAAACCTTCACTTTATTTTCCTTTAGAACCTCATTGTGGTCAGTGATGATTGTAAACTAAAACCAGTCCCCACATTTGTGTATTTATGTTTCTATCTTCCATATCCAACATAAGAAGTAGAACATTGTTCTCTGGTATTTTACCATCATAGTGTGATGTTTTTGATTATGTGGTCACGGCATCTCTAGTTCCAGACAGACGTGATTCACACAGTGCGTGAGCCATTGGATAGGCGTCTCTATTAGATGTCTATTGATGTCTCTCACAGGCCAGAGTGACACAGACACCAGCAACTCAGTTACCTCCCAAGACTCCCGACAGGGCGAGCCCTCGTCAGTGGAGCCCGTTGTCATGGTAACTCCGGACCTCATGACGGCCCACTGCGGCCTGCTGACTAACCTGCTGGCCATCCTGCCAGATTTCACCCTCACTGCCATCCGACACAACCAGCTCCTCCAGGCGCTGGCCGGGTAAGAGGTCACATGCCTCATGGGCACAATGTGTTAATCATGTAATCATATTTAAGGAAATATTAAAATATCAATGCACTTTCACAGTTTTAACAGTCTAAATTCCTTATTTGTGTTCGTCAGTCTGATGGAAAAAGTAGCAGTGTTACAAATGATCAGTGCCCTGTTGCAGAGACATTTTGCAGACTAAATAAAAGTCATTAAATCAACATATTTTGTCATAATTAAAGATAATATGTGTTTATTCAGTAGATAATTAAATTTAATTGTAGCCCCTAATCCCGTCTTTATTTCAAAAACACACAGTTTCCATCATGTTTCTTTTCTTCCTCAGTCTGGTGGATATTGGGCCCATCGAGAAATGTCTGACTGAGCTGAAGACACCCAACATCCTACCAGGAGAGAGAGAAGACATCAAGGGCCAGGTGAGGAACACTGTGATCGACAGTTCTGAAGATTTTTATATTATGAAAAAAAACGTGGGTTGGTACAGTACAGTACCAGTTTCAGTGCAGTGCTAGGTTGTCTGAGGGCACCTCCAGATTTTTAGTGTGGGTGGAATACTCAACAAGCTTAAACTGAAAGCACACCATTGTTTTTGCAGCTTGAAAAATTAGCTCCTTCTCACTTTATGTTCATTTCCATTTTCTCTAAACTCTGTTGCTCAGTAAATGTGTGCGGTCTGTCTGCATGCACGAGTGATTAATCTGTCTTCCTGTGTGTGTGTGTGTGTGTGTGTGTGTGTAAATGTGGCTTTTTAGCTCGTCACCCTACTTCAGTTCCTATCCAGCTTCTCCAAACTGCTGCAGTCATGTGTCGTGGTGAGCCAGGAGCTGATTGGCCAGATGGACTTCCTGAAACATCTGTTGACTACTCTGGTGGCAGTGCTCATGCTGGATACCAAAGGATTAGGTCCGAACCTTATGTCAAATTCAAATGAAAGTCATTATTTTTTGCAAATAAAGTTAGTAATGTTAGTCCAGAAACATTTCAAAATGCTTTCCATATTCCTTATGCACTATGACATATGTCATCATTACTGATCTTTTTTTTAAAAAAAACGTCCACTACGCTTCAAATGCAAACCCTATTTCTACATTTATCTGACTCTCTGTGCAGTGTGGTCTGTGTGTGGCTGTCTCGTGTCATAAAAATTTGTGACTCACTCTTTCCCTCTTCAGATGCAGGTACCCAGGCCGTGGTTTGTGTGTGCTGGGCAGACGTGTTTATGCTCCTGGCTACTCTGGTGAGGAGGGACAGCTCAGCAGTGTACCCATCTGTCTCTGCTGCGCTGGGGAGACGCTGGCGGACATTTGCAGGTACACAGATACTCTGCTCCGTTTGTGTGTTTGCCTCTGCGTGCGCATTAAAGTAAGTAAAAGTGACAAAATGAATTATTCCGGTTTAGGCCACAAAATGAGTTCTATTATCATCTATTATGGGTCATTTCTCAGAATTCATAACAGTAGATTATTGGAAACATCTTGGTGTTTTTATTTAATTTAAGTAGCCCTCTGTGGTTTAAGAGTTGAGCTCTTGATACATGATGAAATCGGGCTGTAAAATCAATTTTTTCACAATCATAAAGACTGATAATAATGATGAGGGTAATTACGCTGATTGCAGTAACTCACTAAATAATCAGGATTGTGAAGCTTTAATTCTGGGACAGAATAAGACCCTGCCATATTAACACGTTCATTGCATCATTACTGAGTGTATTAACTTCCCTGAACAGATGCTAGGATACGATAATTGCATCCTGTCCTTAGACTACCTCTACTCCTCCTACTCATCTTCCTCTGTGATTAATGGCGCAGCAGGGAAATCTGATGAGTCCAGTAAAATATGAATGCTGAGCCTTTGTGCGTGTATTTATGTCTGCGTGTGTATATGTTTATGGTATCTAGGTGTCTGCGTACACATCCAAATGATTAGTGTGTCCCTTCTGCCTCAGTCATGGACAAATATCTCACTGTCGAGGGATATGAACAATGGATTTGCCTTTTTGTCTTGCCGTGATTCAGCATGTATTGTTGTGTCATTCATTAAAAGAAAGCTATTCGCCTCCCCAACTCTTTTTTTTTCTGTCTGCAGGAACATTATCAGCGTGTGTGAATGGAAAACTCGCAGAGCCTCTTCTTCACACGGTGGCCTTGCGGTTTCTCTGTACAGTTTTCACTGAGGAGACAAAGAGACTGGGTGTAGAGGTCACGACCGCAAACTCTACAAACGCTACTGCTTTGTCTGACATTGTGAATGGTCCCTCGGCCAGCCAGCTGTGTGAAATGTTACTGCAGGTACGTGGAGGAGGAAGAGGAGGTGGCGGTGGAGCACGTGGTGGTCTGTGTAGTCCTTGGTACACAGCGGGAATTAAATTGATTTACCTGATGGGTTTTTTATACACTATATGCTTGTGGTAAAGTTTCAAGATCATAAAGACTTTACTTCGCAGAGTGTGTGATTATATATTCCTCTTTGACTGTTGATGCCAGAGTTTTGAGAAGAGGACCCTTCAGGATCCTTTCAAGAAGCTAACAGCCAGAGCTCTGACGACACTGTTAGCCTGCAGTCCCACAGCTCAAAACTATGCAGCTAAAGGTAATTTCCCAAACCTCAGGCTAGAGTTGGGCCGTCACGTACTTGAAGTAATTTAAATGGGTCACTAGCTTGTTGTCTATTCTTCACGTTAACCTAAGATTTAAAATCTCATTCATTTATTGTGGATATCTTATTATAACTCTTTTTTTCCCCCGAGCTGGTCTAATTGACAGCTGTGTGGAGCAAATGAAGCAAACTCACTCCCAGCTCCACCTGGAGTCGGTCCGACCCGGCAAGGCTTCTCACCGCAAAAAGGTGAGTGGAGACCGGCTGGAAATTTCCAGTCATGGTGCGCCTGTTGGATATAATAACAATCTGAATCCAACATAAAATGAGTATTTGGATAAATATTATGAATATCTGTTGTAGTCGGTCTCCTGTGCTGTTCTGCAGCGGTAAAGATGCAGTAGATGTTGTTTTCAACATTTAAACATATTGCTCTTTGTTTTGTCTTTTCTGTATTATCAGGAAGAAGGCTATTTAAAGGAAGTCAAGCTGACTGTGGAGATCCTGCGGAGCGCTCTTTACCGCAACGATGAATGCAAAGTGAGCCTCCGCGTCTCCCTTTTTAATTCCCCCACTGCTAATCGTTTTTTAATGGAACCTCTGAGCATGAATGCTGCGTCTGTAAATGAGATTCACCTAAATGTGCAGGGTCCTGCTAACATCTCTGCAAGTTTAGCTTCTTAGACCCTGTAATGGCATTACTTATGGAGCATATTAGCTGGTTTTCATTTTCTAAGTGGCCTTTCTGTCGCCGGTGGTTACCTTGAAGTAAAAAGCCAGAGACGCTCTGCTGTGGTGTTCACCCTGCCATTATTCTCCCCCCTCTCCTGCACACTTAAAATATTGAAGCATTTTATGTTGATTACTGCCATCTGTGTTTGTGCTGTTGTATAAATCATATACATGCCTGTATGTGGCGTGTGTGTGTGTGTGTGTGTGTGTGTGTGTGTGTGTGTGTATGTGTGTGTATAATCTTTTGTATTTTTCTGTAGGTGGTGGCCACAGATGCTCGCCTAACACTGGCACTCTATGCTCTTTGGCCTTGGCTCCTGTTGGACGACCCCGCTATGGAGGCGGCGCTGGAGCTTCTGTGTGTCTACACAGCCAACTGCACCACAGGTCTGTTTGTGTGCGTGCGTCTGTCTGTATGTCGTATGTGTTTGTGCAGGCACTGTGCCTGGCCCGTGCCTGCCCGTCGCCTCTGTCTGCGGGTAGCAATCTGACTTGAGTCACGCACACTTCACACTAAGGACCCCATTGTCCTCTCCAGTGAGCACTGAACAACATTGTGTCTCACTGTATAAGACCAGCGCCTGCTTGCGTGCCAGCCACAATGGGCACAGTGTCAGGATCCAGGGATCAGACTGCATGGCTGTCTCCCTGTATGTATGGCAACGGGTTTCAGACTGGTAGGAGATCATGTGGAAGAGCACAGAGCATCCCTGTGTTGCCTCAGATCTTGGTATTCCATCATGCAAATGGAAGAAATTGTGTATGTGTAAATCAGAAAGCGAAAGCTTGTGGTCCCTTTTGATGTGTTCGCATGTGTGTGCATGCATCTGTGAATGGTGTAGTCGCGCAGTGGAAATCAGTTTCATCAGTGGAAGGAGAGGAAGTTTCATGTGCATGAACGTTTCTCTGTGTGTGTGTGTGACTTTATGTGCATCTCTGTTTGATTGGCACCTGTTCCTGAGTGGGCGCTTCTGCTCTGATCTAAACTCCCTCGCTTTAGACCCCTCATACGCACAGAAATCAGTGAAGTCGGGCGCAGTATTTCCCTAAAGGTTAAGCGAACAGCAGGTTGTGTTCAGGCTGCACGCAGCCAGGCTTAGTATTACACCATCCGCCCTCAGGCTACCATTTTGTCCCCTGAGACTGCTACGTTTTCTACTGAATGTTTCATCTCACAGTCTTCCTCCTTCATCCACAGCTTTGTTTGCATTGTCAGATTGTCGTCCTCATTTGTGGCACACACGTTTCCGACGATGTTTTTGTAGCATTTCCAAAATTTACTCACACAAACAAACAAAAAAAAATCTTCTTTTTTTATTATACTTCTATGGAAGGATCAATACTACATGGTTGCGAAGAAACTTAATGAGATTTGTAGCAGCGGCGGGGAACGCCGATGACTCACATCAGTGAAGTAGAACCATTATGAAGCATAGATCCCACGTCAGTTCTGTTATAGACCGGCTTTCTTGACAGGTATTGAGATAACCTCAGGCTAACATCAGCATACGCCTGTTGCTGTATGTTACCATCCAAGGATTAGTATAACCAACAAGCTGTCATGTTCTCCAATAAGCAACATCAATCAGTGTCGGACTATGTCTCGTCAACGCTCTCTGTGTCAAGCTTGTTAATTTCTGTATTTGGTGTGTAATCTACAGCTGCGGCAATTAGTCGTGTCAGTTATACTGATGTGCATGTGGTGCCAGAGGAGGTCTATATTTTATTCACTTCAGTTTTTTTTTGTACGTTATCAATTTGCGTTTACATTTCTGAATGGCCTTGTATTAGAATAAATCGTAGCCAAAGCCAGAGGCGAAATAACTTCCCAGATTTAGAAGACGGTGCTTTTCATCATGAGTCAGGGCGCTTCCATCGAGTTAAAGTCTAAAATATTTTTAAGCTGTCAACCTTGTTGCTCCAAGACTCTGTATTCATTGTGACCACTGTTTTAAGATGACTGGTTGTCTTTCTCAGAAGCTGCTTCTTTATCGTAAGGTGGCGGTTTGTTCTGTCTTTGCACAAGAGGTCCACTCTTCACATTTAGCTAGACAGTTCTTTTTTTTTTTTTAACAGCAAAGCAAGCTGCGCATGCAGCCGTGCAGAGATGTTTTGGTTTTGTGGGTGGACAGCCGTGCAGCCCGACGCGTCGCTCTTTATTTTTGTGGCTAGTGGCGCTGCTGGCTGGACAGCTAGCTAGCTTTAAGGTAAACAGAAAGAAGCAAAGCGTTCCAACAACAAGAAGCAGAAGAGAGCATTGCTGAGTGTGCGCTGTGTTTGTGTTGGACTTTTCTTGTTGATAAAAGCGGCTACCGCAGCTGCCATGCAAAACTACAGTCCAACACAGAGTCATTTACACGATGTAAAACAGTGTTTGTGGTTGTCTCGTGTCTTTTTGTCCATTCAGCATGCAGTTCTCTTTGTGGCGGTGGCCCCGGTGTTGCACCAGGATCTAAATGCACCCTTAGCAACTCTCTGATGCACTCTGTCATGAAGCTGGCCTCAGGGGTCGCCCCAGATAACAGCCCTATCCAGAAGCTCGCCTTCTCTCTCTTGGCTAACCTTGCCATGTCCCGTGACTGCCGAGGCCTTCTGCACAAGGTATAAGCCTGGTACACACTTGTACAGAACTCTGTGGGAAAAAGATATAGTGTGCATAAAGTTAAAGACAGTAATACACAAGTTATTTTGTCAGAGTTGGATAAGCATCAGCCTTTTCCCTAAATGAGAATGTTTTAGAATAAATCTGCACAGATGAGCCGATCCAACAGTTTCTGTTAATTTTAAAACAAGTGAAATAAATATAACCTAAGTGAGATATGCAGCGTTACAGACATTTTAAAAAATCAAGCCAAAATCGTGTCATCACACTTAACACCATGCTCCCTGTGGGAATATTTTCTGGGGATCAGCACTACTTTTTCTGATCGCGTGTTCACATGTTTCCTTTGCTGTCCTTCTCAGAATAATTTTCTGCAGGCCTTTCCATCGGTGTCAATGCCCAAGAAGGTGGGCGGTTTTAAGGCCACGTCTGCTGGTTGCCTACTGGGCCTGTGGCTGAAGCTGCTGGTCAATGTCTCGTTCGCGGAGGACGGCCAGCAGAGTATCCTTAGGGTGACCGGAGCCCTGGAACTGTTGGCAGACCTGGCCCAGCACCGGCGCCATGCGCTGCTCACCCTTCAAAACCTCTGCTTCTGCCCTGCCAACAAGCCACACGTCATTGCCAACGGTAGGGAAAGGTCACAGTGGCTGAATTTCAGAATCTCATACAGGGATATGAAAGTGTTAAAACAGCAGAATATGAAAAGAGAAATGGTAGAAAGCTGGTTTGTTTTTTTGCAGTACAGTATTAACTAGTATGTGTGGCAAGAGACAGCACAGCATGTGACTGTATAAGTCCAGACAAATTGCTGGCATTGGCAGCCGTTCAATCATCTTATATCATATATGAAATAGTATTTTTATCATCTGGTCGTTCCAGCTGCTCTCCGATCACTCCGTCTGAATCTACAAAAGAAAATCGTAACATTTGATATTAAACGGTTTGAAATATTAGTCAGATAAGAAGATTGGCACTGCGCTTGTGTGTGTGCTTTTAATATCGAGCGGGATCCAGATGGCAATTAGTTAACTCGGCTGGAAGCTGTGAGAGAACCACTCCCTGCTTCCAGTCTTTATGCTAAGCTAACCACCTCCTGGCTCCAACTCGGTGCTAAAAACACAGACGTACAAGTGGTATGGATCTTCTCGTTCAATCTCTCGGTAAGCAAGCAAATGAGTGCATTATCCAACATGTCGAACTTTAACTTAAAAAGCTGCCAGTACTGCCTGACCCAAAGAAAATGAACAGTTAAATTCCTTTGCTGCTTTGCTATGTGGTTTTTGTCTGATGTTCCACAAATCTTTTCATATTAAAACAGTAGCCACTCTGTGGCGGTAAAGCAAGTAAACAAGTGACTCGTGAACAAAGTCATGCATCTGGCAAGTCTAAGAGTAGTATTTTAAGTTAGGAGCACTAAACTAGAGACAAGCAGAGAGTGACTGTTGGACTAAAATTCATTCAATGGCCAGAAAATGAAGTCCATATGTAAGTTCTGTGTCTGCTGGATGAGCACAGGAAACGTGCAAAAAGTTAGAAAGATAAAAAAAAGTTAAAAAAAAAAATAATAAAACACGACAGAATTTCTGAGTATAGTTTATGTTTAGTATATTGTGTAGTGACATTCAGATTTGAGAAAGTCTGAAGAAGGCAGCAGGTGTGTGAAGACGATTGATTCTAAACAACGAAAAGGAAGTCGCGGAGACGACAGATCAGTTCCCCCCTCATGCAGTGCAAGCTGCAGGTGGGAGACGTAGGACCAGGTGGGTGTATGTGGCAGCATTTTTTGTTTCCTGTGGAAAGATCACATTTCCTGTGTGCACCTTGCATACAGTATGATCTCAATCAGTGTTGTAGAGGGATATGACCACATTGCTATTATTATTATTTCTGAATGTTATAGGTTAAAACACATGTTGGTATTAGGTATGAGGAAATGACCCAGATAATGATAGTGCGGTGGGACTTTCTCAGCTATTCTATGTGTAGTTCATCAGTTATTTGCACCTAAAATATTAACATTTTATAGACTAATACATTACTGTTTTAATGTTTTTTATTAGCATGAATGATTATGTGCATATCTTTCTTGCAGACAAAGCCATGAAGGTTTTGCTATGCTGTCTGGACAGTAAAGAGATGGACACACGCTGTATGGGAGCTTCTGCACTTTGGGCGTTGCTCCATAACAATCAGAGGGTACAAACACACACACATGCAACCACACATTTAAACTTTATTTTAGTGACAGTGCGTTTATTGACTGGAGTTTATTGGTGGTATATGTCGTATTAAACCCTGAGGTGTCTTCACTCTGTCTGCTGTGAATATGCTCAAAAGTTTCACTGTGCTCTCACATACAGAAGAGATCAACCCTTCTATCCCTCGATTATAAACTGAAAAAAGGATTTCTCCTAATGAACACAGCTCTTCCTAATCTGTATTTTTAATTTCCCATCAAAGGCCAAGACTACTTTGAAGTGTCCCTCTGTTCGACTGAGAATTGAGGAGGCACACGCCATCTCGAAGAAGGGTATGCATTTATTCACACATTATCAGCACGTCCTGGCACTGAACATCATTACAACATAATGTTTTGTGTGTTTCATTGTTTATAACTGTTTTTCTCTATAAACCGCAGATGCAGAGAACAAGCAGCAACCTATGAACAGCTATCTGTTGAAGTGCCTTGAAAATCTTTCCCAGCTGCTAAAAAACTGATTGTATTTATGTTGTTAGTTTTGTATCATGTTTTATACTGCAAATATGAATTTCTAATTTTGATATTAAAGTGCCACATGGTGGATTCTTAGCTGCTGTCTTGATCTGATTTCACTCAAATAAATTGTACCAACTGTAATAATACTTGATTATGGTGTTATTTATAAAAAATGAAAATAAAAAACTTTGCTGTGAGAGTGTTTAGTTGTGGCTTCAAATACCGCTATTGTGGTTGTGGCTGCTATTCCACACTATGCACTGTGGGTTAGTTGGTGATAACCGACAGATCTTTCTCACAGACAGCGAAAACATTGTTTACAGGAAACGTTAAGAAAAAGGTCACAAGGCACCAAGTATTTTTCGTCCGAAATTCACATCATTAATGTTTTTGCTTCTGTTAAAGAAGTAGAGACAGAGTTAATGTACCGAATGTTATAGCAAAAAAAAACACCAATATCAACTTCATGGTAGTGCGAGAGGACTGGGGGGACCTTGAACATTGGTAGGGTTCATCCTCTGGGCACCATCAATGAAAATCTATTCAGTAGTTTTTAAGAGTTGTCTGGTCTGACAGTGGTGGACCGACAACTTCTCACAAACCAATTTTTTATTTAAATTAATGATGATATATTTTAAAATGCCAGAAAAGTCCTAAATGAAGTATATAAGTTGCTCTATGCAAGATAAAAATCATTTTTGGTTTGCAGGTAGGCTGAGCCCCATGTTGACACAATTTATAAAACTTCAGTTTGGATCCCACCATACGCCATTATGCCATTGCCATTCTTAGCACTAGTGATAAAGTTCCTCTCTGCGTGGAGTGAGCTACCATGAAGTGTGCCCCAGAAGCTGAAGTGTCTCTGTAGCCAGAGAGCGAGCAGGAAGTGCAGCTCGTGTGCCTCTCCACTCGTCTCATCAATGCAGCTTTCATTCTCCCTCGGTGGGGCAACATGGAAGCTGTACAAAAGGACCACTGGTACTTCGTGGTACTCATCTTTCTTCCTTTTCTTAAAGGTACGGAGTTGATATACGTTTTATATGAGTTTATTTTTCATGAATCGTAATGTGTTGTATGACACTTTTTGACAGTGTTGAAAGTTGCATTTATTGTCTATAAGAGTAATTACTCCAATACTTTTTGATCTAGTTTCATCAGTTTTATAATCATTAATTCATAATCAAACTAACCAACAATTTCTTTTTAGTTAAATTGGCTGGGGAAATGGTAGGAAAGCTTGTTATTGTTAGTTTTACAAGACATTATTATTCAAAACCTGCCAGAGCTCTCCCGGGAGCATTACTGGACTTGAAACCAGTTGTCATTCAGCTTGGATAAAAGACTTTGAAAACTTGGAAGCTTGATCACCAACTGTTGTCAGTTGTGTGTATGTGTACTGGCTTAAATTAGCCTAATTACCATTACCCGAGGGACGGCCTCAAAACTGTCAATAGCTGTGTTAAACTTCAAGCGGAGGAGATTTAGGTGAACAAACGTGGCTTCCTTTTTTACGTTGCGTATGTGTAAAATATGTTTCATGAGTTTATGATTAATGTAAAATATAAAAAATACAATTAGTTATAATCCTAAAAGCGGCATATTATTGTATGTAAGTTAGATTTATTGATTCGTTTACTGATTTTAGTGTTTTCACTTTTTATAAAATCATGATTTTTTTGGGGATTTGCTCAAGATTTTAATGAGTTGAATAAATAGAAACATGCCCTCTATCCAGTTGCTGTCCAGCAGAAAGAACCTGTAACAGTTTCTCTGGAGGAAGGGATGATTCTTGAATGTTTGTGCCCCTGGAACGGCAACCTCAGCATGGTGTCCTGGACCAAACTACCAGACAAGAATCCCGTGGCCATTTTCCATCCAGAGTACGGAAAGGTCTTTTCTCACCAGTATCGGGAAAGGATAGAGTTCCTGAGAACCACGCCTATGGATGGGAGTATTTCTATGAGCAACGTCACTCACCAGGATATCGGGCTTTACCACTGTTCTGTTCAGACCTTCCCTCAAGGCCCCTGGACGAGGAGCATTCAGGTGGAAGATTTAGGTAAAAGCTAAGGCAGAAAATACCGAGGGGTTTCAGCCCCCGCTGAAAATGACTAACTGTTGGAAACGAAACTTATCAGATTACCATCCTTTCATTTTCATTTGACTTATTTCATTTTCTGTGTACCCTCCACCTTCCTGTATTTACAGATGAGCCCCCAGAAGACGTCGACATCACAGAGCCCCCCACCCCAGAGGTGATCAAGACCGACACGGAGCTGGTGACGGAGCTGAACAACAATCTGACCATCAGCTGTAACCACGAGCACAATGGCACCATTTACCAGGTTATTTTGGAGAAGATGCCGCATGGCCATCCCTGGGACATTATTGGAGTGTGTAAGGAGGTGGAAAATGGCCTGGTGAGCGAAGACTACAGCGACAGGGGCAGGGTCAGCTGTACAGACACCTTGGATGTCAGTCTGCACCTGACAGGTGTGGTGCCGGAAGATAGTGGTTTCTACCGCTGTACCTTCAGCACAGATGCAGGGGTACAGACCACCACGGTGGTGCTCACTGTAAACCCTCCAGGTACAAAGACGAGAGTATGCAGCAGTAAACATACACATATACAGTATATATGTACCCTTCTGACTCATGATAAATTGTTTATCATACTTACAATTATTCATGAATGCAAACGTGTCTCAGAGTGCAGTGACTGATGAAACAAAAAGTGAAAATACTGCTTGTGCAGGTCTCTGAATACTATTACTAAGAAGCTGTCTGCCAGTGTGTGCTGCACACTACACACCTGCTTTGTTGTGATGGCTATCATGAGTCATAAGCAATCTGTATCGCACGCCATCATCAACCACAAACACGCATGAAACCACTCCATTCTTTTGTTCTGCTGAAGTAAAGTTTGTTACGTTTCATCCAGGTGGATTCAGCCTATCCGTGTACATGATGTATATTTACATCGGGGCTGGAGCTGCTGGGTTTATTCTACTGACTGCCATCATCATACTAGCAGTGAGGCACAGGTAAGACCCCATGATGTATTTTCATATATCTTTATCAAAGACTAATCTAATGTTCACTGACACAGAGTGTTTGGGTCTTTGCAGTTTGAAACAAAGGGTTAAGTATCGTAATGAAATATAACCGAGTGAGTATTTTAATATCGACGTGTCTACAAGCAACTCTGGTGGCTCTGCTTTGAGCTGAATGTTAACGTCAGCTTGCTAACGAGCTAAATTTCCTGTGTTAACCATCTTAATTTAGCATGTTGATACCAAACAGTACGAATGATGCTGATGGAAATGTCATTATAAAATATTATCCAAATTGGTGTTGGTTCTAGAAGATGATGTCATGGCAATCCATCCAATAGTTGTCGTCTGCCTCAACCAGAGAGCAATGTATTTCTTTTTCTATTGAAACAAATAAAATTACTGAGTAACAATACATTTAAAAAAAAAAAGATTAAAGGGAAGTCTAAAAAAATAAATCACTTTTTTTTGGTTCTACTTTTCTAAAATTTTGCAACCCCTTATGGCAGTTTCGATGGACTGCACTTGATGGAAAAGTAAGGGGTTCGTTATGATTCATGCTTTTGGGGGAGTCTGTCGAATTTTTCCTGGTAATCCATCCGATGGTTGTTCTGAGAGGACGACATAGCCGTCAAGCATCAGCAACAAGCCTCTAACTAGCATGGCTAAAAGTGTAACTCCATTCTTTGATCATTGCGGCTTTCAGAAGAAATGTACACGTAAGAAACGATCAGAAAAGTTAAGATAGTTGGATCTGAAATTGACCACTGATGCTTAAAAAAAAACATACTTTTTCCAATAATCACCACAGGAAGAAGAACAAGAGAAAGGAGTACAGAGTCAAACTGCACCCATCTCATAGACAGGTGAGCGTCACGTTATTCATCATATCTACTTTTGTCCTGACACTCGACACTTTTACCACACTTCCTTACCTTCTCTTCAGACATGCACTTAATTATAAAACCGTTTCACTTCACTCTTAATCTCGTTGATACAGCACTTCCTCGCATCATATACCCTGACACATTGTATGTATATGTATGCTTACTAACTGAACTAATGCTGCTTTACGAGAACTCATGGCTTTTAAATAATGGATAAGAGTAGCTTGTCGAAATGAAGCCATATTGGTTGAAAATATATTTGATCTCAATGTAACTTAATTGTGTAAAATGTGTTACCCTTGTTGATGTGATAACAGCTTTGTCATAAAAAGCCTATTTCAGATTGAGCCCATTTAAAGGGACATTTTAATACTTTCTGCCAAGCTACTGCACCAGTCATTACATTGTCATCTGTCACGTGTCCTTGTCTAACACCTCATATACTAATCAAATCTACCACACATTCACAGCCAAACTTCTATGAGAACATCTCCGTGTGTCCCAGGAAGAAGTCTAGGCAGATAAGAAATTGCCCGGTCTATGCCAACCTCCAGACTGTGCGGTCACACAAAACCAAGCGTCAGCTTCATGATAAATGAGCGGACATAAATGTGATGTACTGCATAATGTGAACGCGTAGTTTTTTTTTTTTTTTAATCTGTCACAGCTGTCAGCAGGCCCTCAATTTTTCTCAGATTAATATATATATATATACACGAGTAAAAAATAAACGTACACTGACGAGCACTGATCATGATTATTTATTTGAGGTTTTTAATAAGATACGGGGATCACAGTGACACAGATGAATATTCATACTGTGGTTTGAAATGAGTTGACAAGCTGGTGCTCATGTACGTCTCAGGAAGCTTTTTGAGTCAAGCTCTGCTCCCACTAATTAAATGTAGTATGTTCTTCATAATTACTGTTGAGGAAATATTTGTTTTTTGGGCAAAACAATATTTGACAGTAACTGTCATGCACGCGGAGCAGACAAAGGCCTGTATAATCATTCTTTTCACTTGCCTAACCCCTGAGTAAAACGATTGACAAAAGCCTGTGTAATTGCTCTCCTTTTACTTTCATCCCTCCTGGTTTCTCTATTCAAAGCTTGACAATGGTGTCTAATGATCTAACGGAAAAGAAAAGCAGTCACTCAGCACTGTACCATCACTAGAGACTGTTGCTTTCCCCCAAAGGGCTCTCCGTCTAGGATGGCTGCATTCTAGTTACAGCATGCTCTTATTATGAAAGCTAAACTCTAATTAGCTAATCCTGTGCTCCTCGTACTTTGTCTATCTCCTGTTTATCGATGAATGCTTTGTTTGTTTGCTTTTTTAGTTTTACAAGTTGTACTTTTTTTTAAGCTTGCCCATATGCTACTGTAAATCAATATTTAAGGTTTATGTGAAGCTCTGTGTGTGTTGTTTATGTGTAATCTGATTCATTTATCTCCATAGAAATGGAGGCAGTGGCAGAGGCAGTAATGGATATGCAGGCTATCCTGCTAGAAAACAAGACAAATGTGGACAAGCTAGAAATGTGGAACATAAAGGGACAATATATTGTTTGGAATCACACGTTTTTGCCTTCATTCTCTCATCTACAGTTGGCTGCGATATTGTGTGGGTGACCAGCCATACTGAAACTGATGTGTGTGACTGTTAATGACTGAGACTCAAATAAAAAACTGTGTCAAAACCACTACTTAGGTGATTTCCTGTGGTGTGAGAATGTGATGGGGGAAATGGAAAGAATCATTGACCGTAAACCTTTTCTAGGAAATCAGACATCATCGAGCGAGTGCTTCAATTCTCAAGAGAACAGTTTTGTTTTCTTGAAGAGTGAAACAAAAACATTGATAGATACTGCTAGCTTTGTTAACTTAACAACAGACTGGAAACAGCTAGCCTGGTTCCACCACTAAAGCTCATTGATTAACACGTTATATCGTCTTTTTAATCTTTACAAAACAAACTGAGTCTATAAAAGACATTTTGTGTGTTTTGGGGGGTTTTGTGCAAGTCTTGGTCGAGAGCAGTAACTACCTGAGGGGAAAAACACAGCAGCAATTACAGGAAGTTACTGTAAGCAGACGAGAAAGTTTAGCAAAAACCCTAAATAACACCACTTGCAGACGAGAAAGTTTAGCAAAAACCCTAAATAACACCACTTTTTTTTAATGTCGTAGGTAGAGTTTGTTACCTTTTAAAGGTCCAGTGTGTAGGATTTAGTGGCACCTAGCAGTGAAGTTACATTTTGTAACCAAATGAATACTCTCCCACGTCTCACCCTCTCCTTCCAAGCACGTGAGAAAAACTCTGGCTGCCAAATTCATATAAATTCATAAAGGCAATATCTAGATCAGTTGTAGTTTGTCTGTTCTGAGCTACTGTACAAAAATGGCTCCATGCAAGAGCACCCTGTGGATATAAATATCTAATTTTAAGACACAACAATTAATATATTCAGGTTATTATACACTACTAAAACATACTAAATATGTATATATTTAATTTCTGCAAAGAAATATTCCTTTAAGAGCCAGGCTAGCTGTTGTCTCCTTATACTAGACTTTGTGTTAAAGCTAAGCTAACCAGCTGCTGGTCTGGCTTCAGTTACAACAAATCTCATGCGTCTGTTGGTAAAAGTGAATCTTATTTTCAAAAATGTCAAAGAAAAGGCCGTTTTCACAACAGCCATTTTGAAATGAAATAGTAGGGTCAACGCAGGTGTTTCCAATTTAGTCTTTAACATGCTTATTGGAAACACCTGTGTGCCCTACTATTTCATGTCAATGGCTGCCGAGAAAAAGGTCCTTTGACTGAATGTTACTTACCTTCCGTTCAACACTGGAAAAAAATCTGCTGGCACGTGATAGAACATTCAATTTATTACCTTTTTCTCATCAAAAACATTACATATGTACATTTAGTGAAAACTGTAGTCCTACACTCAATGTATTCAAAGTGCTATCAACATATAATCTGACGGTAACAGAACACAAAACATGGCGGACACAAACACAATCATATAGCAACAGTAACAGAAATTGTGACGACACGTCATAGTTACAAAAGAGCGAATGGCTACGGTAAACAACAAAAAACGGAAAATGATAAACACAGTCAACTAGAACGTTCTCCAGTCTTCCCAGTTAGTACAGTTCTAATGGTCCAGGTGTAGTGGAACTACGATACATATATTTATTAACCACACTTGAGCTAACACTCAAAACAACTAGGGCAGAAATATGTCCGGCGTCTGTCTTCACACTGTTACTGTTACGGGCTCCGTGATGCAGACACATTTGTAGATGGGCACTTTTGTTTGAGGCTCAATTAAATATGAAGGTTGAGGTCTTTTAAATACGATATCAAAAATAAAGTGATTGACTGAACTTAAACACAAAATAAGTGCTTGTATCTCAAGTACTAGTGGATTTCTGAACAATATTTAAGTGACATTAAAGGACTGCTTTGCTGCCTCACACTGATTGTCATAAAAATCCTTTTTCCCCTTTTCTTTTTTTTTTTATTTCAGAGTTGTTGGTTGCTGGATTTATTGGATTTCATAGATTTGTGTCTTTCCTTTAATTTACATGTAACAAAAAGCACGACCACTTTTACCACATATTTAAAGAGACAAAAATAAGTGTCTGCTGACAGCCACCAACACGCAACGCAACAAGTGTTATTCTCAACTTTTTAAGAGTTCTGGTTAGGTTGGGTTAGAAGTATTTCAGGTGTGGCGTGGCATTTCACAGCTAACGTAATAAAAGTTTAAGACTCTTCTGAAGGTTTTTAAGGTACAGAGCTTCTGTAACTTCTGTCCACAATGGTAAACGCAAAGCCCGAAGACGATGCTTTGGTTAGGTCTCACACTCTGCGGTCTGTGTCGGAAGGCACTTCTTACTCGAGGAGGACAATGCAGAGAACATTATCGTCACAGCGATCGTACACTCAGTGACAAATTTTAAAACACATGCTACAGAAAGGTTCTAGTGCGAATGACCACAAATATTTCTCCCTAACTGATACTTTTGCTAAAAGAAGACATCCAACACTAAAAATAAGGTAGTTATCAGACTACTGGGCCAGAAATTATGCATTAAAATTGTAGTGGGATTTTTATGATAAATCTTTTAATAATTTTTTTAATAAATAGTTTGACATTTTATACTTTTTGTTGTCATTTTTTGAGATTTAAATGAAGACACTGATATCACTCTCATGTCTGTATGCTAAATATGAAGCTACCACCTACAGCTGCCTAGCTGGTAACAAAAAACACTATGATAAAAAAATATGGTAAACACCTACCAGCACCTCTAAAGTTCACTAATTAATCGATATATGTTATATGTTCATTCTGTACAAAAAAAAAAACAACAGGTTGTGGCTTTACAGGTGCAGGTAAGCATAGAGTCATTCTAGCTGTTTCCAGGCTTTGTGCTAAGCTAAGCTAAGCGCCGGCTGCAGCATCATAATAACTATACAGACATAAAAGTGGCATTCATCTTCTTCATCTAACTCTCAGCAAGAAGTTTGAGTTCATTCCCCAAAACTGTCTTTGCATGTTTTAGTACATTTTACAGAGCACCAATTTTCTCGGTGAACTCTCCTGAAGCTAATACTTTAAAGTTGTTTTACGGTGGGAACATAAGACTTTACTTCTCCCCTTTTATAAGTCACCACATCGGGTCGCCAACATCTTTTGCTAATGAACCAGTTATCATATATACCGTATATGGGGCCAGAGAAGAGCGAGGAAGCTATTAAAACCAAATTGCTCTTCTAGTGTAATGTAGGGTTGGCAGTTTTAAAGTAGACGCTGCGAGAAGGTTGCATTCTATCATTTCTGACGTGACGGTCCACTCTTATATCCTTGAAGCACATTTCTGAATGACTTTTTCCCTTTTTGCTGGTTGTAACCGATTAAGGGCTTTAGCTGATTCATCACTGCCATCAAAGTCGAGCGTTTTTTGTGTAAGGCATTGATCAATTTTACATTCTTGAACGGGAGCGAGGTACAGTAAGTATGGGAGGATTATGTGTCAAAGATGGTGGAGTTTCTCTGGAAACGGTTGCTGAGGCGGCACATTGTTGGAATGAGCCCGGTGTGATTTCATCAATTTCAGAACCAAAGACTTTTTTCTAAAGATTGTTTTACAGTGAAACTTGGTGTGTTAGTACCTCAAACTTCTTGTAGTGTAGTGCAGTGATTTTCAAATAAAAATTGTGTGGGGTCCTGCTGGCTTTAAACAGCTTAATGGCAACATAAAACACTTTGAAAACTACACTTAAGAGGATTTTTGGTGCAATCTTTGTAGCTACTGCTGCTGTCACACAACATACAAAAAAAGAAAAATCCTTTTCATGTCTACAGTTGACACTATTGTTCACCAGGAAATGATATATTACACATGTCACTATACATATTTCTACATCCTTTCTACAGTAGTGGGTAAAGTGTCCAGTTTTGGTGGAGCAATTGTCTGTCATTGATGGGGTCTCAGGCTGCAACTGGATTCACAGCCACTAGAGGGTGATGGTGCCTCTTCCTGGTGTTGGCTCTCCTCCCGCTCTGGCTCATCAGACAGAAAGCTGGGGAACGTCTGTGCTCGGGGGATGAAAGTCATTGTCAGGCCACTTCCTGCGGGGAAGAAAAAAAAAGCAGAGACGATCAATAGAGCACTTCTTTTCTCTTCATTTATGTTTCATTGAACTGGACCTTACATCAAAAACAATATGTCCTGTTTTCTCAGATAATATATTCATGGTACAACTGTTGCTTAGCTACTGTCCACGCTGATATCTTTATATACAAATGAAGGAGTACAGGAATAATCCTGGCATTCTTAAACATCTCTGATGTAGGCGGTTCTCGGATGATACAAAAATACAAACCCAACAAGATGCAATTGAAAAATCAACCTTTCACCTCGAATGAGCAACTTGATTTCAGAGTGGTCTACACTGCCTGTTGTCCTCTCTCTTTGCCCGCTCTCTACCTTTTAATTTAAATTAATTGGGCCAATTTGTTCGGCAGTTCACATTGGTTAACTGCACCGGGAGGGAGTAATGGATACTTGTGGGTGGAGGGGCTGTTCTTGTGCAACTGTGAGACCATTAATAATATATTAGAATGCCGTTTGGAGATGTGCACGGCGAGGTAGGTTGAGGATAAAGTTGCTGGCGTCGTGCTGATCGTGCAGCGAACAAGTAGGAAGTGGCCACCGGTGAATATTTCAGGAGGTGCGACGCTGTAATCAACTCTAACCTATAGCCTTTTATGGTACCTACTAACGCAGGCAAGGAGAGGTTGCTGCACGTCAATACATTTCAAATCAATTTCACTCACTGAGGTTAATTGAAATTTGATTAACAAATAAAACATTTAATTTGTTTTCTATAAGCTTCCACAGCCACATTGACAAAATAGAAAAGAGATCTTTTTCTCTTCCGCTGATTCCCAAATATGATTTTAAAGTTGTGCAAACCATTCATGATCTAGTAAACACACACAGCTTTTTCTGTGTGTGTAGTCAACAGAGCCAGTCATGCTGCCACCAAAGGGAATCGGCTCAGACCGCGAGACGCGCTGCAAACTCACCACGACATGGAATATAAAACATGACCCAGTCGGCCTGGAAATCAATGTCAAGTGGCTGAATGTGTCAGAGAGGGAGAGAGAGAGAGAGAGAGACGAGTTAAAAACAGAAATGTGTGTGAAGTGGAAATGATGTGCAAGTAAAGAAGGACAATGAGGGAAAAGCACAAGAAAAAGCACTTTCCTGTGTGAGTTAAGGGAACAGCTTGCAGAGGAGGAAGCATAGAGGGGCTGGTGGTGTGGGTGTGAGGATGAGACCAAAACAGTAGCAGCCATAACAGGTGAGTCATAGACACACGCACACACATACATACACACCTCTGTCCGCTAGTCTTTCCCTTCCACCACTCCCTGAAATAAAGAAAAATGAGATAAGGCTCCGGCTTAAGGTTTTAAATGCAGCTCAGTCCATGTTCTGGAAAAAGAGCCACTGCAGGTTAAAAAAAAAAAGGGGGGGGACACTTTCTCTCTCTCTCTCTCTCTCTTCCCCCCGTTGTACTTAATAGATTGCTGAAACGACTGGTGCGCAACCAGGCATATCCCTTTCACATCTTTGCCAAGACAATCCCTCCCTCAACCGAGGCCAATTTGGGCTGAAAAAAAAAGAGGCAGGAAGCCCAGTGCAGACAGAGAGGGCGAAGCAGATCTCATCATCTCCTCGGTCATAAACAGCAGTGTTTGCCGTGTGATGCCAGACCCCCGACGAGAGCCGCGCTTTTGGACAGGAGACACGGATGCAGACACACTTACACACACACACAAAAAAAAATTGTTGTAAAAACACAGAGAGAAGATGGTGTCAGCATCCCTCCTCCTCCTCCTCCTCCACCGCCTCCTCTCCTATCCCTATGAGAAGCAGACAGTGATTTGTCAGTGCCTTTTCATTACCAGGGAAGGTCATGTCATCCTATCTGGCCTGGGGTGGCAGCTGCTGGGCCGGAGCAGACAGGACAGGCAGGGAGGACACACACACGCACTGACAGATACAATGGCGGACCTGGACACACAAGCAGCTATTCATGCATGTATGTAGAGACACACACACACAAACACACACACCTGTCTGCACCTTCCTTCCTCACAGTGCGATAACCCAGATGGCATCCTAGTAACAGCTGTAACCAGAGAAAGAGAGACTGCGTGGACCACAAACTCCGGATTATGCAAGGCTGCTGACATCCAGCTTTGTGTCTTTTGTGTAGTAAACCAGTCACGGGGGCAACAACGCACTGGGACGAATAAAAAGATCAACCCAATGCGGCCTAAAGATCGGCTCAGTTCATTTCAGTTCGGATTCAAATAACCCGCGCTGATGACTGAAACTCCCCAAGCGTCCACCAGAAGGAGAGCAAAACAGCTGAACTCAGATTTACCTGGCTGTAATGAATTTTTCATGGGATTCAGTTTTTTTGCATCTACATCTACTATATTCCTTGTCGCCTGTTGCAGATAAGATAGTGTTATCATCCTGCTCTCCTATCATCTTGTCCCAGCTCCTTTGATACTCGCTCCCTCTTTGTAAAATCCCCTCGTATCACTCCCAGCCGATCAAACTAAGAACAGCGCTCCATCCCATTTGAATTGCTAATGTTACGACGCTAAACTGTGGAGCACAATGTAATACACAGAGAGACTGTGTGTGTGTGTGTGTGTGAGAGAGAGAGAGAAATGGCAAAAAAAAAATTACAGAAAAATGGGTCCAAGAAAAAAAAAATATACAAGCATTCTTGTCCCTTTTCCATTCCACTATTAGAGTTGGTAATTGAACTATTTCCGACAGGCATGGCGCCTTGCTTTTTCAACTCGAAAAACTTTAAAGTGCACTTATTTGTATGCATCAGCAAACTCCAAGAACACAGCAGTTTCACTGAAATGCAAAAGAGTGAATAACATTAGAAGAGCAGAGGTGGAGCGCAGTACAAAGTAGATACATTGTCTTAGCGTATCGTTTGTGATTAAAACATCTATCTTAGGTTTTACTGAAACTTTGGGAGCTGAATTGTTTTGCATGCTGTTTCACATGAAACGCTTTTTTCCTACACCACATCCCTAAGTTTTTTTTAAATAAAACACATTTGACAATTATTACTTCCAATTACGGCAAACAAGGCTTTTGGGGTGTATATTTGAGACACTTCCAGCTAAATAAAAAGCAGATGTGAAATTAATATAATACATTTACTGTACTCACACTGCCAGATCCCCTGTTAACCGAGGCATAGAAATAAACAAATAGGTGAATAAACCTCAACGGGACAGGAAACTGTGTTCCTTAATTATTCCCCCGGACCCGCAGGGTATTTGAAAGCAACCCGAGCATGACTCAGCAAATTGACTGTGCTGATTGGATATTCATCATGCACGCAGCGATACAGCCAAGGAGCAAACGCAGCCAGCCATCATGGTCCAAATTCCTGATTTCTTACCTCTATGCATTGATTTTTGCTAATATTATCACTATTACAGGGACGTAAATGGATGTATCTATAAACTGGAAATATTATATTTTCACATGAGGTGTTCATTTGAGCTGTATTTCCTAGAAGACATCTGCTAGAACTGGCTGTGGCTTTGGCACTTTAACACAGTTAACCTGCAGCCGGGACCACTGTGTACTCATTATGTACATGAATTTAACTCTCTGGGGTCCTATCATGGCCTCATCAATTGCTTTTGCAATCGTGGGTAATTGCTCAGAGGTTTAAAGACTAAGCTAATATCTGTGTTGTCTGTTTGAGTGTCTGTTTTATGGATTTAGTGTGAATTTAAAGTTGTAATAAATCCAAAAAATTAAAAAGTAAAAAAATAAACTGAGTCTAAACAAACGGAGCGCTGCTGTTAATGAACAGTCAAAACAGAACAGATGGTTTTGACAGTAGGAAATTATAATTACTCCAAAATGCATGGCATCGATGCATATCAGGAGGTTTTGTATATAACAGGAGGAGGTCCAGATGAATGTAAAATTGTGGATCTGAGTTTCCATGAAAAAAAGGACAACGCTAAGACCCTCAAAAGTTCTCGCCATTTTCTGTGCACTTCTTCGACGGCCCCTAACTTCCATTTGTCAGTTTTTATCTACATGTTAAGTCGCACTAAGCTTCAATATCAGATCAGCTAGCTTCGTCCTGCACGTGGTGTTTTGATCTCACGACTCTGAATTTGTAGCAAGCCGTGTCGATTTTCAGCTGACAAATATCGCAGCAGAATTGTTGCAACATACACTGTTATTCTGTGAGCTCTCTGTTGCAGGACAGAGTGCAGATGATGTAACAGAGCTCCAGGGGAGGTGGAGACCTTCTGCCAATGAGGAATCAATGCAATTACTATGTGTGGCTCTCCTTCTCCAAGACAGCTCGCAGCCATGTTAAAAGCAGCACCAGCACCAGTGTGAATCCAAACAAACTCCCCAGAATCACCTTGCCGTCCTCCTTGTCTGACGAGACCTTTTTTTTTCCGCCGCGTCCTCAAACACACTGATGCATTCAATTTATTCATGGGGAAAAAGAGGGGGACACGCGGTAGGGCTGAATATGTTTGAGCAGGAGAAGGTGGGGGTTTGTTCTGAATCGGACAGATATGCAGAGGAAAGTGTGGGAGGACCAGTGGAGATGCCAGGCTGATGGATGAGAGAGAAGCTCCTCTGCTGAGTTTAAGGGAAGGAGAGTTTACAGACACTGGGCCTATAAATAATGAACCTGAGGTGGAAGCTTCTCTGTTTACTGTATGTGAAAAAAATATGTTCAGAATGGAGGACTCATATTTTGCTTTTAAGCTTATCAGGCCACAATTAAATGATAATGAAAACTCAAAACTCAAATCCAGCCTGGGCTTCTCAAAAGAAAAAAGATGACGTCAGAGCGACTTTCTCCTGGGTTTCTGTTTGGCTCCATCAGTGAAAGCCAAAAGGCCCATAATCCTACAGATAAGTCTATTAATCAACTAATACCATAGACAGAGCGTAATCTCATCGGCGCACTAATCACCTTTCTGCCTCTACATCGAGACATTAACACACAAACGCACACCCTTTCTACTCTATGTGTACATTAAGTGCACACAGGGGGCATACAGTGCGGAGTCTGAATGCTACAGAGAAGCTGCTGCAATATTAATGTACTTGGGATGACATTTATCTATCTCTCCCTCACACAAACACACAAAGACATGAGCTCATTTACTTTCAAGAATGCACACAAATGTTTGTTTGTTTTTTTGTCTCCCGTCCTCTCATAATCTAATTTAGATTATGCGTTTGTGTCTGTTTCATCACAGAAAAAAAGGTTAAAGACAGAAATAAAAAAAAAATCAAACAGACTCAATTCAAAGCTAGTTTTTATGATTAAACTGAAGACTGACAGTAGGAATCTGTACTGGTCTCTGATGGGCTGAGTCGAGCTTAACGCAGTTCATTTAGAATTCACATTTGATGTTATCCTTGTATGAATGACACATTTCATATTTGGAAGCTTATTTGTGGATGCAAAGTTCTGATCTGAACTGATCTGTGTATGTTACCCCGCTCTGGTGTAATGGTACTATAATTCAACAAACATAAGTGAGAGAAATGTGAATTCCTGCTCATGCTGTAGTAATGCATTAGCAATACATTGTTTCCGTGATGGATCTGTTATTAATATTCACAGAATGAAACATCTTAATACCTGAGACGCAGACTGCAACAGCCAATCAAAAGGTCAAATCACAAACACACGGAGCAACTATAGCCTTGATAAGAGCTTAAGAAATATAACGTGTCAATATTCATAGGCTAAAAATGAAAATAGAAAAAGGAGAAGAAAGGTTAAGAAGCTAATGCAAAATAGGTGATTTTTATCATCAGATTAGGTATAAATGGAGGCTGGACAGACAAATCTAATATCAATTCTAAACATTTAGCCTCCTTTTTGATTGCTTGTTGCAGCCTGTGGCTCTAGTATTAATTTGTTGTTGCCCAATGAAGATCAAAGATTCTAAAAGGTTTATTTGTTACATACACAAGTAATATGTGATGTCGTATAGTTTATTTGTTACATACACAAGTAATATGTGATGTCGTATACAATGTGAAAAATAAAGATCAGAAAAAAAATATAAAGGATAAAAATCCTATTAGAAAAACTGGAAAATGTGTATATAAAAAAAAGGAAATATACATTTGTCACAACAGTAAATATCCAAACGTATAGGGCAGACACTGAAGACGACACGTTAGACATGATGAGGATGATTTACAGATGTCAGAGGACAAAGGTCACCGACACAAGACTTACCGCAGGCCAAACATGAAAAAAGTCCCATTAGTCAGTGACTATGGGAGACCTTTTCTATGACTGTTAGGAAAAATAATCTTTGGAAGTCAGTTTAATGTCTGGAAAATAAGTCATTTGTACTAAAAGAAAAAAGTCCCTAAATATTGAAATATTTGTTACTTTATTAGAACTATTAGGATATCAGACATGGAGCTTTCTATATTTTCCTTTGGTTGAGTAATGGCTGACAGTTATATGATAGTGAAAGCAGATTTTATGCTAAGTTGTGTCGTGTCTGTATCCTGTATTTATCACTTTATGTATATTATTGCGTACATTTTGTGTGAACTCTGACAGATTCCTGAGATGAATAACGGCAGACATTTGCAGCTATGTAAAGTGACAACCCCTCCGTCGCCGGGTGCAACATTCCCTCTGTCTTCGTCTTTGCATCGCCTCGACGAAGCGCTCCACACATTACCACTGACACGAGCAGGTAAAGAAAAAAGCATGTGATAATTAGTAACTTCGTGCCTGTACCTTGGTAACTGTAGAGATCTCCCACGCTGTTCTGACGCGTGATGTGCTGCCAGTAGGCGCTGCGTGGCAGGGAGATGGACTTGGTTAGCGTCTCTCTGGAGTGGATCTGAAACAGACAGAGAAAGATTATAATGTCTCTCACTTTCTGTCACTCTGTCACTCACTCACAGCGGGGGGAATTGCTCTGGGTATGTCAGTAAACAAAGAGCGTGCGTAGTACGGTATATTGCTGGTTGAATGACATGTTTCAACTCTGAATGGCTGTTTGGCAGGCGAGATGAGGATTCATTTGGGATTATGGTATCGTTGTGCCACTGGATGATGTGTTTTAAATTTTTTATTTGCAGCCTGGAGCTAAAGGCTTCATTTTAGAGCCAGACTACAGCTTGAAATATATTAAATGCATCATTTTTAGCATTTACTTAGCAGTCAACATAATATTTCAACCATTCTGCAACTGTGAGTGGTCAGTTTTCTGTAGCTATCTGTGTGATTTATAGAGCTGAGGATAAATGCTGCATTTGGAAATGTTCCCAAATGGTGGGGTCCAAGAGCACGGCCATATGGTCAAGGCTCATCAAACACTAGGCAGGCCTACATAAATAAGGAATACAGATGATAGCGGCTTGGGAGGAGGGTGAGAATGGAAGGAAGGAGGAAGGAAGGAGGAAAGGACCGGTGTTGTGATGGAAGGAGGGAGCGGAGGCCAAGGCAGTGGGGTGTCAGAGGGCTCCTGGTCCAAGGCAGCACTTTGGAGGAGTGACCACGCAGCAATACCTAGAAAGAAATGTGTATTCTGTGTGTGCGTGTGTGAACATCTTGTGTGAAAATCATGATTTATTGCTGTTGTGTTCAGTGGTTTCTAAAAATAATTCCGTGAACAGGCTCAATTGATCAGCCTAAATCAAACAGACAGCAAAGAAAGCATTGAAATAACAAAGAAACTGTTTTTTTTTCTCCTTAAAGCACATTTTTCAAAAGATCTTTCCTGCTCTTCTGTGTTTCTTTTAGCAGTAGGGGTAACATGATATATTAGCAACTCTATGAAAGTGACGCACACCATGCACGCATAAATAAGTATTCCAGACACTTGCTCTCATGATTAGCTGCTTGTGATGTTGGCAGAACTAAAATAAAACTGTTGGCTCGGTTTTCGAGCTGCTGTGGGTATCAGATAAATGTAAAAATGTACCTGGGAGCTCTTCTCCATCTCCTCCATCATTCTCTCATGCTGCTGGGCAATGGCCAGCGTGGCCGAGTGGACCCGCTGGTAGATCATCTCCCCCTCCCGCGTCTGGAACGTGAACAAACCCTCTCCTGTGTCACACATCCTGCGCCAGGAACACACACACAGAGACAGAGAGAAGTGCACACGCTTTGATCGCGCTCACTCTCGGATTGCTGATTTACGAACATGCATGGTTGAATGTGCATTTTGCAAGAGAGGCGCATTGATATAATAGCCCACTGAAGTCAAACACGCACACACACACACACACACACACACACAGTACGCACATTCAAAGAGGCACCTGTCACATCAGTGCCTGAAGGGCTCTGCAGCAGACGTTGATATCCTGGGATGTTTTGGATATTCAAAGTTGCTTTGTTGAAGTTTTTATGACACTTCCAAAAGTTTTTTTTTTATTCCCCTTCTGAACCACCAACATTTCAATCACACCGACAAGACAATACACTTATCTTCATGCCCACACACCTTCCAGACTCAAAAGTAAACCAGGTGGAGTCTCGTCCGTATCTGCGCAGGGAGCTCAGAGGCCACATGACGAGTTTGAGGCGTGCGTTGTGGATGTCCCACAGGTAGATGTTTTCATGGGTGATCTGCATGGTGCACTCCCCGTAGATATCCAGATTTGGGGTTGGCATTAGATACACGTTGAAACGTTCTGTAAAGATTGACAAAACAAATTGTTTTTTTCCCAAAATGGTACAAACATCTAGGAGTATATCTGGTAACAGCGCAGATAGTTTCGTCTATGTTTAGAAGTGTTTACCTCTATCTTTGTGCAATGGATGGTGAATAGTTTTTCACTTGTGGTGAGAAGGTGACATGAAAAGATTGAAAAGCATCGTCCCTTTCTAGACACATCGCCCCTGTCATGCCGGATAATCCATAGGACAAACTGTGAATTGTTTTCATGGGATCTCTGGTGCATAATTTCATATATAAATATATACTTTAAGACATATTTGGGAAATGCACTATTTTTCTTAGCTCTCTAGCAAATTATCATAACTAAGCTTAGCATAAATACTGGAAACAGAACTACATAATCTTCTCATCTAACCCTCAGCAAGAAAACTGTTTGTTTCTCTAAAATGTAAAAACTATTACTCTTACAGAGACAGAATTTCAGTTTTGAGGGTGTCCAAATATTGACATTTGTAAGAACTTCAAAATATCTGCTGTTTGCAAGACAAAACATATGGATTATTCTTCCTTGTTGGAGCTGTAAATCATCACGTATCATCACAGAAGGAAAGATTTTCACAAATTCAGTCACATTTGTAAAAAAAAAAAAAAAAATGAACTGAACTGAATAGCTCTGTGTGCAGCTTTGTTTATATGGCTCGCAGAAAAAAAAAAGCCTGATGAAGATAAAAGATCAGTTCTTATCAAGTGATGGATTATTCTTCACTCTCTGCTCTGGGAATCTAAGTTATCTTAGCTTTTTTTTTTGTTTTTGGACAGAGCAAGCGCAGTTTTAAGGAGTTTGTTACAAGAACACAAAAGGCACTTGGCTGAAGGCTGGCTGGTGAAGTGGGGTAGATCACAGGATTGCACCGGAGAACACTGGAAAACATGGGCTGAACAAAAGCGAAGCACGCTGGAGACTGACTGGTACAGCACTACAGCATGCTACAATCACTGCAGTATACTAATAAATGCTAATAATACACTACTTACCCCTGATTCTCTGTGCTTTTTAATCCGACGTTACAAATGAGTAAAACAACCCTTTTAAAAAGTTATTTAAAATGTACCTGACTTCACCTACAGTGTGTCTAACTAGCCGCCCACTGAGCTGCACTCCAGCCAAGTATGCCCGTTCACATTAAACTAACTGTGAGGCAGACAGAGGGAGGACGAGAGACAGAGCGGGAGAGAGTTCTCCATAATCTAAATTAGTTCTCACTAATTACGTTTAATGATTCAAAATAAGCTATGTGTCTGCAGCGGATAGAAAAATGGCAATGTCATAGTGTGTCGTATTTTTAGGGACAGTGAAAATGAACTCTCATCTAATTATCGGCCCCTGCTGTTTGGGGAGGGCTACTAATTGAAACACGGTTGCAGGCCCGGGCCCTCTTGTTTCATTCACTCGTACAGGCAGGAGAGACGCGCTGGCTCAGCTTGTCTCCGTAACACACTGCTGCAAACTTTCGTACGAGCACCAAACAGCAGGACTTCTGCCACAAGAGAAGGGAAGAGGAATTGTATTGTTACAGTTCAGTTGCTTCATCGCAGAGCACAGTCAAACCTTGTGTATTGATATCTTTAATAAATGGGGGGACAAGTTGTGTTGAAGAATGCAATTTCACTTTACGGCAGCAGTGAAATGAAATGGGCTGAAATGATGGCAGATCCTTTTCAATTACTCGCCCTTTTACAACTTTAAACTGCTCTTCTTTGCCTGTTGCCTTTTCAATTTCCTCCGCGAGTTTACAAATTACACAGAGAATGAGCTCCACTGTGATAGCAGCGCCCTGTTGTCTCCTCTCTTTTCCATTTCCATTTCCTGTGAGTGGAATATGTGGGAAAGCACATTTATTTCACATGGCTTTAGGAGCCATAATCTCATCCATCTCTGTGACAAGCTTCATTATGAGGGAAGCCAGTGATGCACAGCACTTCTCATTAGGGCTGGAACAGAGCCCCGACCACAGCCTGTGACCTGTGCTGTAACTCACACACACACACACACACACAGGTTTCCTTCAACACACACACATCCAAGCGTACTTTTGAAGTTGAACCAACATGTGCTAATGTAACTAAAGATTGTTAGAGGTTGACTTCAGAACAGGTATTGACAAAAAACGTCCCTTATTAGCCAGGCCTAATTGGACAGTGCCTGTTCTGCTCCCCTTACCCTCTGAGTGCTCAGTTGCATTAACACATACGGGCCCGAACCGCAGCCAGTAACTACTTGGTGGCGGGTGGAGTGAGGGAGATTGACCCTGAATGGCTGTCTGTGTTAGCAGGGACTAATTGGGCACTCACCGTTCTGCTCCCGCTGCACCCCCGCTGCTAACAGGTCTGGCTCTCCCAGGCTGATGTCGTTGAGACGGCTTCCCAGGCACTCCACGCACAGCAGCTTACACCATTCCTCTGCATCCAGCTCTGCACACAGCAGCACAGCGTTAAGGCATGTCAACCATCAAACACACATACACACCTCCTCCATATCTAACACTGCAGACGCAATAAAAACACGGCGTCCGGGTTATACTGCCACAACTGTGCTTCCTTTTAGTGCGTTTAAACATGCACATGCACATAAATCAAACAAGGAATTTCAGAATAAAACGCCACATGTGCAGGACATGAGTGCAGCCAACAGTAACCAGGGGGGGAGAAAAATCTATATGATCGATTTTGGGGGAGATTAAAAGAGGAGGCCAACGACAGATGAATGCTAGCTTTCTCCTCCCTCCTTTGCCAATACTCAGTTCCAAGTCTGTACAATATAAGCAGCTCTGCTAGAACAATATGGCCACAGTCACAGCTGAAACTGGTGATCGTCTATTCAGACGATCAATAAGCTATTTTCCAAATTAAAGGAGGGCTTTAAGCTCTAGTTTGTTAATTGGAGGGAAAATAAATAAGAATAAAAAAGTGAATATTTCAACAGGATGAGACGGTTAAAGGAATGTGAGGAGGGGATTCAATGAGAAAACCGATGCCACGTCTGCACATTAAATATAGAGCTAGCACCACCAGCAAGCCTGCCATCATCGGCTCACAAATTAGCATGTTAAAAGCACATATAAATATTATCTTCGATGTCTGCCTTATTCTGAAAATAGAGGCCCCCAATCTTACACACTGGACCTTTAAAGACACAGGTGTCAAACATATAGTCCACAGGCCTGAATCTGACCCACTGGATGATTTTGCAGTGTGAAAAAAAACTGAAAAAAACGACAGAAGGAAGGAAGGAAAAAACAACATAAGGAAGGAAGGAAGGAAGGAAGGAAGGAGAGAAAAAAAGACGGAAGGAAGGAAAAAAACGACGAAAAGAAGGAGGGAAGGAAGTAAAGAAAAAAATGACGAAAGGAAGGAGGGAAGGAAGTAAAGAAAAAAATGACGAAAGGAAGGAAGGAGGGAAAAAAAAGACGTAAGGAAGGAAAAAACAACGTAAGGAAGGAAGGAAGGAAGGAACGAAGGAAGGAAGGAAGGAAGGAAGGAAGGAAAAAAATGACAAAAGGAAGGAAAGACGTAAGGAAGGAAAAAAACGACGAAAGGAAGGAGGGAAGGAAGTAAAGAAAAAAATGACGGAAGGAAGGAAGGAAGGAAGGAAGGAAGGAAGGAAGGAAGGAAGGAAGGAAGGAAGGAAGGAAGGAAAAAAATGACGCTTGTTGTATTAATACTGAATTTACTGAGCAGTGTCAGTAATAA